>NW_027271238.1:0-600000 GCF_040938485.1 Diadema antillarum | reverse complement strand
TAATATTAAATACTGGGCAGGGCAAGGCACACGGAAGCAGACAAGCGTCAAAACAAACGGCAAACACGTACAGTACCTCAGTCATACTCAGAAGGGACGGTACAGTATTGATGGAGATGAAAATTGGGCTTTTAACTTTTTGCGAGATACCAAGAAAACATGGCAAAATCGTGAAATAGGCCCTACCGCAGTGCGCGTGCACCCGTGCCTTAGCAAGCAAGGGTAAGTCCTAGGGTTAGGTACAATGTAGGGTTGTATTTATGGTTAAATTGGCCGTTAAATTAGTCGAGGGACAATTTAGGGAGTCCTTCCGAGAAGAAAGGGAGGACGAAAGATGCTAATTGTATGCTGTGGAAAATGGCCCCACCACTGTATCAATTTTGCGTAAATGCCGTTTGGCGGGGCCGCATCCACGAGTATTATACTGTGGAAGGAAGCCCCACCGCTGTGCTTACCTACAGATGAACGCCACGCGGTGGGGCTAAATTCACGAGTATGAATTGGCGAGCCGCCGTAGTAACCGGTAGCATGTACGGACACGCAGTGGTGGGGCCTATTTCACAAGTATGCCGAAAACACTTTATGATATACAGAATGAATAGGTCTAGAAAGAAATCTATACCATTTTAAGAGGAATTCAAAGTTTATTTGATGAAAATCGGGTTTGGAATGACTGAAACACCCAAAAACAAAGTAAAACAAAACGATCGTAATGTGGGTCCCACACTTTGAATCACTCTTTTTTGGATATCTCAGCCATTTCAAAACCAATTTTCATCAAATAAACGTTAGATTCCTCATAGAATTACAACATGCTCTTTCATATCATTAGTGGCTTAGAGGTTTCTCATTATCTCACCAAAAAATGTTTAAGGCCCAAGGTACAGTTTTTAAAGGGATCGTACAGTTTTGGTTGAGAGAGAGACCCATCGTACAGTTTTGGTTGAGACCTTAATTTCAGGTTTCTAATAGAAACCTGAAATTAGGTCTCAACCAAAACTGTACGATCCCTTTAAAACTGTACCTTGGGCCTTGACTTTCATTTCAGTGGGGAATAGGGTCTAAGCCTAACTAACTCAGTGAACTGTTTAATAGGCATGCACCAGTACCAGTGCAGTGCCGTGCCAGTGCAGTGCCAAACAAGTGCAGCACCGAGGAAAGAGAGACGTACAAACATACGTACAACTACACCGTCAGAATGAGAACCTCTCCGGTAAACAATCAATTGAATCAAAATGACATGCAACGTTAGACTCCAGACAAACTGCGCGAGATTACCTGAAAATGTTCCAATCACGCAAAGTTTGAATGCTTCGAATTCCATGGTATTTGTTCTAAAGTCTCATGTCACGGAATTTTGCAGCAATATTCTAGAAGACAGAAGATACTGGCAATCCATTGATCATTTTCCAGCTTCCAGTGATCCGTCACATAATTGCATGTCGATGCATTGTACGAACCACACTCGTACTCGACACCGCACATACACACACAGTGCAGTTACATACAGTAAACGTGCATGCATGCCGATGCAGTGATCGAGCATTCGGGGCCGGGGCGGGGAACTTCAGCCTTCAATTCGCTCTTGTACAGCCTACCCCTAGCAAGCTAGCTAGCTCGCAGTCAGTTAGCGCAGATTGCATCCACCCCCTATATGTTTATCCGTCCATATCGAGACGAGTCTATTCTGTCAAGGTCATTGTAACCTCCTTTTGATTAAGAATAAAAGATCTATTGTGAATTGAAGTCCAGAAAAAAGAAGAAGTAATTATCTGGTTCTGTAAAAAAAGAACCTCTTATTTTCAATGGTAGAAATAAAATGTAATTGCTAAAAATGGAAAGCAGGAACAGCTTGAATATTCCCCATCTGGAAATGGACCGACCGAAATGGGTAAAAAGGGTTCGAAGCTGCCCAAAGACAGCGGTAGATATGCATTGACATGGAGTAAGTACACACACCACGGCCACGCGCGCCCGCCCGCGCGGGCGCGCGTGCAATGTGCCTCATGTGTACCTGTGTGTATTATACGTACAATGATGTACGTATTATGTTATGTGACGAAATCTACACAATCATCTATCTAGTACTATAGCTAGTGCAGTTTCAGCGCAACCATGGAATCAACAAAGAAAGACAGAGAAAACTCAATCCAGGCTTTGTTACGAGCTTACCTGCGACTTCTGAAGGAAAGACCGATTCTTACAAAGTCAATCACAAGGTACTTAAGTTAGTTATGTTGTTGTGTGTGTTTCATTTAGCCGTTTGCTTGACACAAATTGAGTAAACTACCGGGTCTGTGATAAGGGCAGGGCCAGGGCAGGGACGAGGACGCCGTGAGCTAAACGAACACCCTCCCCGCGGCTGTGCTCCGCATGACCCGCGTAACCAGTCCTCCCCCTGCCTGCTGCACGCTGGCCCAGCAGGACAGGCCCTACTTGCTATGATTAGGACGTTCGAATTCGGATTGCTCATATCGGGATATCGTGCATTATCCCATTCATAGCCATCCAATATAATATAATTATGCCATTAAGAAACCTATTTATTGTATTAACGTTAGATCGCAAGATCATCGGAACCGAGTTGTTTGTGATTTGACCGGAAGATCGGTCTGTATCAGTCCGGGAAACCCGCTCATGAGGACCGCCCCCGCGTACGAGGATGGTCCCTCCTCATGAGGACCTCCCCCCGCCTCATGAGGCCCCCCGGGGAACGCCTCATGAGGCCCCCCATTCACTTCTTATTCATCTCACATCTGACGTATAAATTGTCGCAACTTTGCACGGTGATTTTTTGTTACACACACATGTCCACTATCCATGATGAAAAGAAGAAAAAATCCTGTCTGTTTTTTTTTTCAAAAATCGAGTTTTAATCAACCGATGCAGAGCGCCCATCAAAACACGGGCGCCAGCGCGTTCGCACAATGCAAGACTGCCGCACCTAGCGGCCTGATCCGACTAAATATTTTCGATGCTTTTTTCTGCGGCTCTCACCTCTCCGCGTACGAATCAGCCTCGTGAAGCTGAAGTCTGACATCTTTTTACACAAATTTGTAACGAGAAAAATTAAATCAGTACTAACCTGATCTTGTCCATATATTCCAAATTACTATTCCACACTGATAGAGTAGGTGGGTAGATGACATACTCCAGTTTGTTAGCAAAACTAAAATACAAGGAATTATCGTAATCTATGATAATCATTCAATAATCGGTATGCGATTTTTTGTTTAATTACGTCAAAAACTCACCGAAATCTGTGGCTGAAATCAGGTCTGTAAACGTCCTTATTGCTTCACTCCTCATCTGCGTGTTATTTGAATGGCATTCACTCTCGTATACTACAACGTACAACGTAGGTAGTCGGAGAGGCGCCCTCTAGCTCTCCGACTACCTACGTTGTACGTTGTAGTATACGAGAGTGAATGCCATTCAAATAACACACAGATGAGGAGTGAAGCAATAAGGACGTTTACAGACCTGATTTCAGCCACAGATTTCGGTGAGTTTTTGACGTAATTAAACAAAAAATCGCGTACCGATTATTGAATGATTATCATAGATTACGATAATTCCTTGTATTTTAGTTTTCCACGATTAATAAAGATATTCATGAAGGAGTCGCACAACCACACTGAAAAATGACAACGTCTGCGAGGGAATAGAGGTGCAGCCGCGTCGCTTCGCGACAGCGGCTGCGTGTAGTTATATTGCCACATTCATGGCGACTTCACAAATAAAGCATGGCTAAATTTCCATCATAAACACAGTGACAATAAAAAATGAAATATATATTACCCAATCAACTTGGTTCTTCTCACCAATTTATCTGGAAACTGCAAAATTTATCACATTTTTTAGGAGTAATAAGCGGCCTGCCCTAGTGGAGAAACTTGCTGCTATATCCAATACTAGTACGCATCTACGCATGCGTGAACAATGACGTCAACGTTACGGATGCTCAAGGATACGAATAATGCATCATCGCACGGTGCATATAAGGTGAAATGAGTATGCATCATGTTGATGTAGCGAGCAATACAGCTGTCAATGCACTGCACTGCATGTATGCTGTGCGCATGTGCAAGTGATTGTAAGTTTTAGTGAGCATCGATGAGCTGAAGATATTTGCCTTATAAGACAACATTTTCTGTATCATATTCATAAGCAATGAAATGCATCAAACAGTCACCGATTGGAATCATTTAGGTTTAATCGACCCATGTAAGTATTCGTAGTAGATTTTGTTGAAAAATTAAGGAAATATAGTGCCAGAACGGCACCCGTTTTGTACAACATTTAGATCTTAATGCTAAAACGGCGGCTGTTGCAGTTAGGTCTCCACAGGAGCACAGTCCAAGATCAGGAGGGCAATCATGCACTTAAAGTTTAGGGGCCTATATTGATATTTATATTATTGGTAGGCAAGTAGCATCGGGCAGTGCATGTATTCTGGAACTGTGTGCATGTGTGTGGGATTTTGTGTTTGTTGGGATGCAGTGTGTGTGTGTGTCTAATGAAAGCACTTCCAGTACGCCGCATCATCTGCTATGTAAAATGCCCTTCATCATCATGTGAAGCATGAGCAGGAACAGGGCACCACAGAACTTGACCTAACTCAATAGACTGCTTGCACCAGCACATGTGACCATCATATGAATGTAGATTACAAAAATTGTTTGTATTAAAGCTTGTTACCCTTGTTTGTTTTTTCCCTCACAGTGGTGTTATTGCCGGATTTGGAGACATCATAGCTCAGAGAATAGTTGACTCAAAGGCACCGTACACATTCCAGACCACAGCAGCATTTGCAGCACTAGGGTAAGGAGTGCCATGCTTCAGAATCATTGTGATGTTTTCTTATATTTTTCTTATAGTCTTCTTATACAGTACTCATAAATGTGTGCATTACAGCCTTCCTCTTGCATAAATGGTCTTTTGGGCTAGGGTCCCATACATTGTATTGGCAAGTGTCCAGATCAAAAGTGAGTCACACTTGCCCCAGTTGCACAAACAGTAAGTAGACATATCGCTCTGTTAAAGGGGAAATCCAGTCCAAATATAAGTTATTCTGATAAGAAAGAGTAAAATATTAAGAATTCAACTGTAAAATTTTGATTGAAATCGGATGAAAAATAAGGAAGTTATGACATTTTGAAGTTTCGTTAATTCTTTAGGAAACAGTTCTTGAACGGTCAATATGAATATATGCAAATGGAAAAGTGACCATGTCATCCACTCACAACTTGCCGTATAGTTTGTACATAAAATTTTGACATTTGTAGTTTTTCATCCAAATGCAATTATGCCTGAGGCTCAAATCCTGATATATCTAACTGATCACTGTTCTGAAGTTATTCAACCGGGAATAGCACCATGTTTCAGACTTCAATGACAGAAACATTGAATTTTCATCATTTTTGTACGCGATCAATGGAAAATTGTGAGGTTATCATATGACATGGTCAGCTCACTAATTTGCATAGTCATATCCACTGTACAAGAACTGTTGTGCAGTTTTTGCAGTTTGCTCCTGCAAGTTACATGATGTTTGTATGCAAGTGTTTGACTTATTGGAGCTAAACTAAAATCTGCATATCATTATTGATTTTGCTCTTTGACACGGCTTCACACAGAATGACTTCAAAATGAAGGCTTCGTCACTACAGTGTATCTTAAGGTGTTGTGATTATTAGTTGGTAGGGAGAATAATTCTTGTTTGTTTAATTGCTTATTTGGCAGTTGAACTGATCTCAATGGACGGTATTTGCAAAATGTGATAAAAACAGTGAAAACTACAGTTTCCTCTTGTTTGCAGCCCTAAAAGTTGCTTGAAGCAAAAAAAAAAAACCAAAAAAAAAAAAACCCACACCCAAAGACGAAGAGTTTTAATCAGTAATCAGGATTTATACATTGTATAGACTTCAAGAGCTTTCTGTTCTTTCCAACTATGGGAAGCATAATAGGTGACACCATGTGCATAAAGATCATATTGTTCATGTAAAATCGATCATTATAGTGTGTGCTAATGTCAAAGGCTTATCTGTCAAAGTTACATCAATGATGCCTGCATATTTCTGCACAGGGATCTGTAAGTATAAACACTCTTTAACTGTTTTTTTTAAATTTTTTTAATCAAAACAAAATGGTGTAATCTGTCATTGTTTAAATATTCAGTTGTAAAGTTTCCTTTCTTTTTTTTTCACTTTAATTTTGCACTCTATTTTATCATTACAGGACATTCTTCACTGGACCACTGTCGCATTATTTCTACGCGTGGCTGCAGAAAACGTTTCCTGGTAAAGATGTGCCTACCTCCGTGAAGAAGATCATCTGCGATCGCCTCGTGTTTGCCCCTCCCTATCTGCTGATCTTTTTCTACTTGCTGGGGATCTTGGAGGTAGGTGTCTCTAAAAGAAATGAAGAAGCCTCCTTATGAATGTGGTCAAAGTTGATTTAAAGGTGTCGCTTTTGATTTTGAAGACTTAGAATCAATACTTTGTATGATGTAATAAAATTTTCCTATGTCATAGTCTGGTACTCTAATCAGGTAAAATCTACTCTTTTAAGCACACTCCTTTGCAGTTAAGTGGTGAGCTCTGTACTACACATGTTCAGACAGGAGAAACAAAAACTTGATGGGGGTATTTTACACATGTTAGTTCTCTCTGAACGGGATGATTACTCATTCCATGAATATCTATAAATGCTATGACCTGAGTCATTTGTGGTTTGATCTGTATCTTTTGATTATCATTTGTATTCAGTGCTTGTATGTTATGAGGTATATAAGAACTTTTCTCACTTTTGTAGCCCTGTTGTGGTCATCTATATACCATTGCTTATTGTGCTTTGATATATTTCAGTAGCCTCTGCATCACTGAATTTACAATTGATCACTGAATTGGCAACACATTTTAGGAGATTTCACTTATTTCTTTTTTCTCAAATTAGAAATTGTTGCTTGTGCAGACTTGATGAATATAACCAGGTCCAGCTAATCTTTCTCCGGTATAGAATATACAGTGATATTTTAGAGTTGCCAGTTTGATGTGGATATGATGATTTTACAAATCTACCCCAGGATTTGAAGGTTTTACAGAATAAGAAGAACAAACAAGCAGTCGTGTGTTTTTAATCAAGAATCTTTTTAAGATAAATTAGGCCAAGTGATATGATATCTTGCTGTGTGGGAGTTTGAAAACCTATCATTTTGATAGAGAAAAGGTCAACTTGGATCTTTGCTGGGAGAGGAGTCAACTGTAAGTCAAACAAGTTCAAATCATGTGGCCTCAATGTCAGTGCAGATGGAAACAGCCCTGTTGTGGTCTTGATAAGCAATGGAATCTAATCATGGAGGTGGAAGAGAGTCTCTTTCCACCTCCCTGATCTAATGAAGAGAAGATCCATTATAATCAAACATGTGAATGAAAACATTGGCCTGCAGTTTCATTTTGATGAAGTGTTTTGTTTGCTGTTATGTTGTCTATGTAAGGAAGGCACTTGGGTGATGGTTCATGATTCGTCCTCAAGTTGTCATTCATGATTTCAGGGCAAAGGTCACGCGAAGTCCGTGCAGAAGATCCGAGAGACGTACTGGATCGCTCTCAAGATGAACTGGCGTGTGTGGACCATCAGCCAGTATGTCAACATCAACTTTGTTCCCCTTCAGGTGAGTTTCAGTGTTGGGAGCACATTGGATCTTAGAGGAGCAGAAGGCTTGTCTGACATCTGTGAAATGTTCAGACCCACTTGACCACACATTTATCCCATCATATCATAGGATTAGGTATAATTTTTGTTGCTATTGTTTGTGTGTTCTTTTTATGCTAAAGTGTGTTTGTTATGTACATTTATACCAAGAGCATGGAAAGCACACATATTTGCATTTGCTGAAAGCGAATTTATTATTGTATTGTCTTGCATTTTAGTAATTTAATGAAGGCCAGAAAGACGCAAAGCACTTGATCATTTGTCTGAACCAGTTGCATGTTTTCCACCATCAAGAAGATTTACGAAAAAATAAACAAGATAACAAGTTTTGTAAAGAAAAAAACATGCAACATATTCACGTGGAAAAGTTATTTTGGTTTGGAGTAGTGACAGTTTTCTAGTGACATGGTTATTCATTGTTGGCAAACAACATCACATTTGTAGTGCTGTTGATGGGTACTTTCATAATTTACATAGCTGAGTTCCAGGTCTCTTCCAGATGTGCAGTGTGGTGGATGTATGTAGAGTTGTTTCCTATTCCAACTCTCTCTGGAAAATATGGGAGTAGCCATAATTGATATAACCATAAGAATAAGAGTAATGTTATGATTTTTTGTGAAAATGAGTCTGATAATACCATTCAAAAAATTGTTCAAATTCATGAAATTCTTCCGTCGAGATGTTTTCATTGCAACTGATTGACAAATTGCCGTACATCGACGTAAATAAGCACTGAATTGATCTGTGTTTTAGTAGTAGCCATGATAAAAGAAATCATGGGCATACATACTTGTAGGTTCGAATCCTGCACGGCTATGTATGCCCGTAATTTCTTTTATCATGGCTACTACTAAAACACTGAACAATTCAGTGCTTATTTACGTCAATGTAGGGCAATTTGTCAATCAGTTCCACAAAAAAAAAATTGTTGTTAAGTTGTAACTTCATACAGATTTTGTGGAGTGGGCATCACCCATAACTGTGTCACAGCTAATGCTATGTAAGGGTATATGGTCCTATAACTGAAATCTGTCGTAATCATCCCTGTGTCTTCCTTCAGTTTCGTGTCCTGTTTGCCAGCATCATTGCCTTCGTCTGGACCATCTACCTTGCTGTCATGAGGAGATCATGAAGAGAATCTGTGCTTCTGCCTGTGAGACCGGAGCTGGTCGCTGTGCCAAAGATGTTTTCCAGTTCCCTCAAGCATTCATCGATTGGCGGTCTTCAGCATATCGCCCCAGAGGATTTTAGTCTGCTGCCGATAAAAGCAGTTTATGATGCAGTGTAATGCATCTCTCACTCTCTCTGCAAATATGTAGTAATGTGTGGAGTAGAGAAACTTGCTGTATGAGATTGACACAGAGACAAGAGTGAATTTTGATATAACATCTCATCAAGTGCAAATCAGGTTGTTCATTGAGTAAGACAATTCATTCATCATCACTACCAGGATAATGTGATTAGTGTGAATAGGCCATGATTATCATTAATTTGATGGAGATCAAGACGTTTTTGCCTGATTTCAGCGCATGTACATGGGAACTGTGTATGTTTTGTGTGCTATTGGATTTAGAGGGCAGCCAACTTGTACCACTCACACATGCTTGAGAAAGTATACAAACATTTTATGTGGTAGCAGATAGAACTGATTCCATAAAGCATGTATGTGTAAACAGAACATTTCTGTGAGAAGAAAAGTTCACTGAAATGTTATGTAGCCAAACCGAGGTGCAGATATCATCTTGTGTTGTGGTGTGATAAAGAATCTGTACAGATGTGCTTATTGGATGTCATGCTTCCTAAACATGGTATGAAAACACTCTGCCATAGCTTTACTACAGTATAATAAAGTCAATAAAAACTGGAATGCAGTTGCAAAATAAACCAATTGGCACCTCCCACCAGATTGAAATTTTGCAATTTTTTTGTCATTATACATAACGTAGCCGGGGTGACAAGACCTCTCATCTACAAAATGTCAAATGTTCAGGAGAGCAGAAAAACATGGCAGCCAAAGCACTAAATCAAATGGGATAGCCTTTCCTTTGCCATGCCGCAGTGGCTTCACTTTTTGGGGTAAGACAGCTAGGATTTGGACAGGACATCACCTAACTGATTATCTGACCACTAATCAAAAAAAAGTCATTTTCACCCAAAATTTAAGATACAAGGTCTTGTCACCCCAGCGACGCTAAGTATGTATCTACATATTTTTTTCTTTCACAGAACTTGTGATGAAGTGTAAATGCACTTCTGAGACCATATGCAACCTTGTTGCTCCCATGAGAAAACGCTATGGCGTAGATCACACAAGCATCATTATGTACGTGCATTGCTGGTCTGTATACGGGTACACCAGGATGTTGCCACAGGGTTTAGCGCTGCCAGCATTTGTGGTCGTCATGCGTGGGTCGTATAGACGAGAGGAGAAGGAGTGGTCTTGCATATCACTGTCACACCAGGGCATAACATCTAGTGTACATCGTATGCACGGAGGCAATGTGTATGTTCTCATTGTAAAAATGTCAATATTTGGATCGCGATCAGGGTCGTGTCTTTTTGATTCATCATTCTCACTGTAAAAAACTTTGAAACTTGGGTCACAATCATTTGCAAAGGGCTGTCCTGTGTGTGTTCATGAATGTGGTATGCTTACTATGTACAAAAGACTACACACGATATGCCAATTCAATGCATGTATACCGCGGTGTGCCACAGCTGGTGAAATAGCAAGTAGTGACACGCACCGTGGGATAAAAGATTTTGTCATGGTTAATGTTCACACTCACTGTACAGCTTCACATCTTTTTGCCAAAAATGGCATAAATTATTGCAATTAGGATTGGGACCTAAAGGACACAAAATGACACATTATTTGGGTTCACACTGGGTGTAAAAGCAAAATTTGGGTCGTGATCCTGATCGCAAAAGAAAACTGCATGTACTTTCAAATTGAGAGTTTAGATGACAGTAGTATTAGGTAGGATGGGTATGCACAGTACTTCAATCCTTTGCAAATAAGTTTTGTGCAATGCACATGCAGAGCATAGCTCATATTGTACCAGTATTGTATCTGATACTCTGGCACATGGTGATATCATGTTATTTGTACATTTATTTTTGTCAGAAAGAACAGATAACAAAATATCACGAGGAAGGGAAAAAAAAAAAAGGAGACATACATACACACTTGGTTCTTGTAAAAGTACAATTACAATTTTGTCATGAATATTTCTAAGTGAGAAAATAACTATTTTTCACTGTTGCAGACTTTGCCATATCTTTTCCCATATATTGTAATCTTGTATAAATCAGCAGAGGATGCAAAAGTACAAACCCATTAAATACTTAAGTCTTTAAAGTGATTAATTGTGGGTATGTTCATCAGGTACTAATAAACACTTTTTGGGAATAACTTGTCTGTGATTCAGTGGTCAGTATAATCATACTCTCTTAATTGTCTCGATTTCTTTATCTAGATTTCTTCTTTCATACAAATGTTAACTACAACAATGATTTGTGTTTGTTGTGTTTTTACTACACTTATTATACCCCCACCCACACATAGTGTGTAGGGGGGGTATATAGGAATCACCCTGAGGTCGGGTGGCCGGTCGGTTGGCCGGGCGGTCGGTCGGGCGGTCGGGCGGTCGGTCCGTTGCAAAATCTTGTGGGTCGAACTTCTCTCTCAATTTTTGAGCGATTGACCCCAAATTTGGCATGTGTGACCGCTATCAAAGGTAGATATGCAAGACACCTTTTTCGTTAGTATTGCATAATGCGTTGCCATGGCAATGGCATATTTTCATAAAAACTTGTGGATCGAGCTACTCTCATTTTTTGAGCAATTATCCCCAAATTTAGCATGTGTGACTGCTATCAAAGGGAGATGTGCAAGACACCTTTTTCGTTAGTATTGCATAATGAGTTGCCATGGCAACAAATTTTTTAAAAATCTAACAAAATGTTGTGGATCGAACTCCTCTCTCATTTTTTGAGCAATTGACCCCAAATTTGGCGTGTGTGACTGCTATCAAAGGTAGAGGTGTAAGACACCTTTTTCATTAGTATCGCATAATGCGTTGCCATGGCAACGGCATATTTTCATAAAAACTTGTGGATCGAACAACTTTGTCATTTTTTGAGCAATTAACTTCAAATTTTGCATGTGTGACCGCTATCACAGGCAGATGTGCAAGAGACCTTTTTCATCAGTATTTCATAATGCGTTGCCATGGCAACAGAAGATTTTCATAAAAATCTTGCAAAATGTTGTGGATTGCTCTACTCTCTTAGTTTTGTAGCAATTCAGTTTTAGTTTGGGTTATGTGATCAATGTAATGTATATTTGTGCGAAACACATTTGATGTGTGTGGTAATGAATCTGTTGCCATGGCAACAGTATTTTTTTTTAACCAATCATACAAAAATGTGTTGATTAGCCTAACTCCTTCAGTTTTCAAGCATTTGGCTTAAAAATTGGCACATGTGACCACTATTGTATGTAGATGTGCATACTTACTCTTTCGTCATTGTTGATCAATCTTAATCTTTCGTGAGTGGTGAGCAATGCGTTGCCATGGTAACAGCTTTTGTTTATCAAAAAAACATACAAAAATATTGTGGATTCTGCTAACTTCCTGTAGTCTTTGAGTATTTAGCTAGACATTTGGCACACATGACCACTGTGGTACGTAGATGTGCAAAGGTAATCTTTCGTCAGTGGTGATCAATGCGTTGCCATGGTAACGGCATATTTTGAATGAAAATCATACAAAAATATTGTGGATTCAGTTAGCTCCCTCAGTCTTTGAGCATCTGGCTTGAAATTTGGCAGATATGCAACCACTATAGCATATAGATGTGCAAACTTAATCTTTTGTCAGTGGTGAACAATGGGTTGCCATGGTAACAGCAGCTTTTCACTAAAATGCATACAAAAATATTGTGGATTCAGGTAGCTACCTCAGTCTTTGAGCATTAAGCTTGAAATTTGGCACATCTGACCACTATAGTATGTAGATGAGCATACATAGTCTTTGGTCATTGTTGATCAATGTGTTGCCATGGTAACAGTATATTTTGAATGAATATCATGCAAAAATATTGTGGATTCAGTTAACTCCCCCAGTCTTTGAGCAATTGGCTTGAGATTTGGCACATGTGACCACTACGGTGCGTAGATGTGCAAACTTAACCTTTCATCATGGTTGATCATTGTGTTGCCATGGTAACAGCATAGTTTGAATGAAAATCGTATAAAAATATTGCGGATTCAGGTAACTCCCTCAGTCTTTGAGCATGTGGCTTGAAATTTGGCACATGCAACCATTGTAGTACAGAGATATGCAAACTTTGTATTTCATCATTGTTGAACAATGTGTTGCCATGGTAACAGTGCATTTTAAATGATAATGATACAGTAATATTGTGAATTCAACTAAGTCCCTCATCCTATTACTGGTAGCATTTGGCTTGAAATTTGGCACATGTGACGGCTATGATATATAGTTGTGCAAACTTCATTTTTTTCTTAATATCCAACATTGTGTTGCTATGGTTACACAATTTTTAATAAAAACCATAGAAATTATCAATTTATCTTGCTCACTCTGTTTTTGAGCACTTGACTTGAGATGTCGGACATTTGACTAACAGTGAGCAATACATTTATTTACTGTTGGACAGTGCATTGCCATGGTATTTTTTTTTTCATTAAAAAGTAAAAAAAAATCCTGGTTGAGCTAATTTCCTCAGTTGTGGGTGGGGGTATGTTAATCACAATGAGTGATAGTTCTAGTTTTGTATGGCTTTCCCTTTACCTACCTCTCTAAGAACAGTATCGTTAGATTGTCGCTGTAGATGTTTCTTCCAAGTCGGCATTACAAAAACAGTACAGAGCACTCAATCATAACGAACAAGAAAAAAGTTTCATTACAACAGAGTAAAATTTCAGGTTCCCAAAATTATCATGTATACATCTTTGGGGCTGTGAAAGATTTTTCAAGGTGGGGGAGGGGATAAAGGTCAATGGTTTCCCTGTGTTGTAATGTAAGCCATTACAATACCGCTTTTTAACAAGGTCACCTGTGTAGAATCTATGCATGCTTTCTTCTTTTGTTCTGCTTCCTTGAGCCCCCACTCCTGCATTCTTATGGTGAAGCTGCTGTGTCATCATCCTTTCAAACATTCTCATTCTTCATCCCAGTCGCTTTACATTCTGAAACTCTGTACCCAGTATAATCTAGTTGTTCAAATGTAAAAGTCTGAAAATCAGCTGGATTTCCCCATTAACTCTGAATTTTTCCTCCTTTTTTTTTTTGTGTGTGTTGTTGGAATTCCCCCTTCCCTTCAATCTCGTCAGTGGAGTTGAAATCTTGTTAAACTACAGTTGAATTAAGTGGCTGTAGTTCACATATACCAAATCAACAACAGAAAGCAGTTTGCTATTTCAAGACTATATATAGAGTATTTCAAGACTGGAGTAGACCTTGATGGCCCAGGGTTCAGTTACAGTAAATTGTGATCACAACTTTGTTTGTTCATCGTTAATCATCAACTGTCTCGGGCTTCTTGAAAGACTGCTTTGTGATTGTTTTCTAATCAGTTCAAGGTACCTTCAGGGTACACAATCCCCATTGATCACAAAGTTGCCCTGATTCATGGCTCATCTTCCCTGGGTTCCGTTGTACAAAGACTAATCTCTACATGTAGGCATTAGTCCCCTGATGGTCACAGTTTCTGTTTCTTCTTTGTTAGCGTACCAGCTCTTCTCAACTTATCAGGAAAAAAAATACTGTAGAAAGGAAGAGCCCATCCATTTGTTTTGTATAATCAATGTTTCAATAGGGTATTCGATGATAAAGAGCATGTTGCTTTCAAAATATAATTCAATCCAGGTATTTTGAGAATATAACAGGTTTGGGAGATTGTAAACAGCTTGAATTTCAAAAATTCCAGCAGAAATATGGAATTTTAATATTTCTGATTTTTCTTCAAACTTATTAGACGATTTGTGAGGGTACCTGATGACAAATTTCCTGGTATTTTGTGTCGTGTGAATTATGGCATCATTGAGAATGTGATTCAAAGCCCTTTTCATTCTAGGCTCCAATATGGGTAATATTTATATCATGGTTGTACATTCTAAATAAATCTTGTAATACATTTTACTTCTACTCTGTTGCCCAATTCTGTACATGTACCTTAATGGGTAAAATCAATTCCCTGTAACATCAGGGAATTATCAAACATGGTATGTGAGCACCACAAAGTGAACATGTTAGAGGAACACGACCATCTCGTTGGGTACCACTTTTTGCTGTGTGTGTGTGTGTGTGTGTGTGCGTGTGTGTACGTGTGCATGTTTTAACGAGGACTGGATCTCCTCCAAATAGTAGTTGTCAACAAGTTTTATCTTTAGATAATATGGCTGCTGATTACCATGAAATGTCACGACTAATGCAGTTACAAATGGAAAGACTTTTTAAATTCAATATTCAAAATTGCTTAAAATTTAGACTGATATGCTGTAAGATTTGTTGCACCACTGCTGAAATGTTTCTATGTTTCATGAGATGTTCCATTAGTTACGTTCAGATGGTGACTCTTAACTTTTGAGGATAAGCTCGTGGTCAAGTATGGAGTGCAAGTATCCCATGGTCTCTGTTGTCGAGAAATTGGTCATTTCGTCAGGAAGTGACAAAATTGTTTTTTCATTGACAGGCGACAACGTAAATTTCATCACGAAATGACAATTTGGTCAACAAAATAACAATTTTGTGACAAAAGAGACCATGCAACACTTGGCACCCATACCTAACTATGAGCTTATCTTCAAAGTTAAGGATCACCGGCTGACTGTAACTACATGTAGTATCTTTTGCAAACATTCTGTGACTGCAGTGTGCCTCACCTGCCCAGCTCCCCCCCCCCCCCAAAAAAAGAGGGAATTGCCTGCACACCAACATCCTTCCAGATTGTACAATAACATGCATACTAACACACACACACACACACACACACACACACACACACACACATACACACACACACTCATGACATTCAAATAACCTGCAACCAACACCCATACAATACCCTCAAGTTTGACAGCATCACATTACCCAGCTAGAGGGGAACCTTGTTATAACAAGCTGCTTTGGACCACTGAAATGCCCTCATGATATTGGGTATCTCATTATATCAAAGATTTTTTTTAAAGAATATAAAAGGAATGTGACCTGCAAAATTACTTCATTATACTGTATCGGGTATCTTGCTAAATTTGGCCTTGTTATAGCGAGGTTCCGCAGTAGTTGACTATAGACAAGTATCACACAAGCTGGAATGCCTCTTTTTTTAATTAAAATTATTGAAAATCTACTTCACCATCTTTTATTTTCCTCTTGGAATCACTTTTTTTCCATGTGACCGCTTCACCAAGCAAACAGGTTTGATGTTGTCTAGAGCAACTGTGCGAGGCTGCCCATACCTTACCGTGATCACAAAACAAGGGAGTTCCTATCACATACATGTACACACTTCAAAGTTTGACAACATGAGAATATACATGCCTTCTTCAAGTGCACAAGAAGCAAAACTACCTGTATATGCCGTATATTTTGCAGGGTTCCCATTAAAAAACATTGCGTGCCAACCCCCCAAACCTGGAACTACCCCCATACAATCTATACAGAGGCAGAGCCCACTCCCTTCGTCATCCCACATTCTGTGGTTACCGTATTACTCTCTGAGCTCGCCAGCTTTTCCATGAATTTGGCAATTAGTATTTTTCCCATGTTTTGACACACAAAAAAAAGAGTCGCTTTTGAAAGGTGTGCAAAAAATATCTACACATCAGCAAAATATATGACAGAGGAATTCATCGCAGCAAAGGATGTTGCAGTACAGGGCGACGCTTTACAAACACGACTCCTTTACGTAAAATCCATACACTATTAAAACTGGCAAAGAGATTCTGCTCGGTAGGGGGCAAGGAACAGCTGCATACGAGAAGTGACTTAATCCAAGCAAACACTGTTGCCAAAAGAACAAATCCGGCAGGGATTTCTACCATTGAATTATACCAGAATTACAAGTGGACCTTTGGCAACATACTAGAGACATTTATACCTGGCATCTTTGGCCGACTGGAAGTGATGCTTAAGTGGATTGATTTACTGTCAGATTTGGCTGTGACAGAGACCGCTTGAAGATGAAGGAATGGGGAGGGGATGGGGATGGGGTACATCACGGTACACATATGTGATAAAAAAATGAGTCACCGCCAGCAACTGCTTGATATCAATCTCTTGCTGAACCTTTTTTTTTTAAAATTAAAAGTGAAACAAGAAATTCAATCTAATGGATGCCGAGTGTGCGATTGAGATTTTAAGAGGGTAGAAATGCTCTCAGTCAGCCAGTTACTGACATGGAGATCCTTCTGCAATGCAGTGTTAAAGGAACTCATACACTCCAGCTATGCGCAACATTACGGCTTACACTCGCCCTTAATTCTTGAGATTGAGTAGTCTGTGTACCAGGCATCTGTTTCTATGAGTACCAACATACAAAGTGATAGCTGCTTTTTTTTCTCTCTCATCTGAAATGTACATTTATTTACAAGGTTCTTGACACAAGAATAAATAATTCTAGCCACAGCACACACCATGAAAGAGAGAGTCAAAGAATTGGATAAAAACTGACACTGAAATTATTCAAAAATTCTTGACTAGAAGTTCACTTCACATATGGGATGAAATTCCTAACCACAGCTTATATAACAAATTACACAATCATTAAAAAAGAATGGTTTTCTTGCAATTTACCTCTTGATTTGTTACGGCAATGACGGACGACAGAGATTTCGCTAAATTTTGAACGACTGACCATACACCATTGGGCTTCATTTGCACAACATTACGGCAGTCTAAACTGATGCATAGTGGTCTCATGTTACAACTAACGTGGCATTAAAGCTGGGTATTTGTGCATACATACATGTGTCTTTAGGTGTAGGTTCACATCGTATACATAATTCATCCCTGTGCATTCTTGAGGCACAGGACATGCAAGTCTCGGGCAGCAGGACAACATGAAAAGGATTTGTGAGAAATGTCTCTGCTATTTCACCTTGAGGGTTGCTTGACCCATACATTACAAATGTATTATTCTGATACCAGTGGTGCATGGGAATCATTAATTTTGATTGGAATACTGGATGGATTGTAACAGAGGCCAACTACCACCATTGTGCAGATTTCATAATGCTCTCTTGAAGAACTGATGTAAGTTCTCAGCAAAATGCTGAAGGGGCATCATTTTTCATGTGATACAAGAACATAAATCAAGTCCAGTGTTTCACTTTGAACATGTGTTATCACTACTTCAGCAACATAAAACTCTTGACGATGGATGTCAATGCAGAATTGCAACAACAAAAAAAAAATTGTTAAAAGAAGAAAAAATAGAATGAATGCGTGATAAAACATGTTACAATATTTTTTCCCAACTTTTATTACACTTTCCCCGGGAGGTGGCAAGTTCAGCAGTTGTGTTTGGTTAGAGCACACAGCATATAAATTCATAGATACCTTAGTCTGAAAACTCACCGATTCTAACGTGCCGGCTACTCACATGAGAACTTTCAGTTCAGAGAAAAATATTATGCGTCTACATTTTAAGAATTTCAGGAGATAACTCTCAGAAACTTTCACAGAGAAAGGACTTGCAGGGGTGGATCCAGGAATTCCGTAAAGAGGGGGCGCCTTTACAAAATTAAAGGGGGGCCCACGCACCCTCCCCCATTTTTTTTAATTTCTTTTGTTTTAAGAAAAAATAAAGGGGGGCGCGTGACCGGTGCACTCCCCCCTAGATCCACCACTGACTTGTATGAAAAAGCACACAATAAACCTGGGTGTGATATCTTATGTGAGATTTAAATTGAAAAGGAACAGAGCTTAGAACCTTTTTTACCAACCATTAAGCATCTGTGACTCTAGTGGGCAATGAACATTTACAAGCTGGGTAATTGTTTTGCCCACTTCATTCTTTTCAGTGAGCTCTCCTCAACCAATGGTCGTAAACATGGTTCAGCCAACTGAGATAAATTTTTCACATCACCAAAGAGCTCATAACAAATGGCAGACACTAACTAACAGGGAACTAATGACAATACAATCCATTATTACTTGGCATTGCTGTTTTAGGCAACAAATAAAAATACGGAAATGGAAGATGTCATATATACAAACTCGATAAACTGATATCGTTTTGCACGTGATTCGACACACTACATCTTTTTACTATCTCGAAAAGTAGCTGTTTTAACGTGTGTGTAACCATGCAATATTTCAAACCAGCAAATATAATTTAGATTGCACATTGTCTAAAAAAGACTTATAGGCAGCTTAGCCTCTTTTCCAGGAAACAAGATTTAAATGTTTCAGGTGTATATACATATATAATATATAAATGATATACATACATCTGAAACAATTAAATCTTATATCAATATGTAAATCCTTTCTCTATGCATGCCTACTGGAATGTCGTTTCTAACCAATCACAACTGCCCCGTCACCGCGCAGATGTCCCTCCCGGGGATCTGTCGTGCCCTTTGTCGCGTGACCGGGAGCGTGACCTGCTGAAGGACTTCTCGTGGTCACTGTAGGAGCTGTCGGAGTGTGCTGGGCTGCCGCCGGGCCGCTCGTAGGGGACCGGCAACTTGCGGGCACTGCCGAGGAAGAGATCAATTCAAAAGAGGATAAAGCGTCAGCATGCAAAACATGCACACATACAACAATTGTCACAATGGCTATGTACAAGTATGGCACTTGCCCCATGGCCAGGGGAAATTGTTTCACAAGCAAAACTGGACCGAAACAAATCTAGAAGGACTACTGGACCCCAGAATAGTAGTGCATGAACTGCACAAATGTTGGCAATTTTTTTGGGAGGCAAGCACTCTCCAAATAACAATGCTCCATATCATTTTTTCTGTTAGGATTCAGTATCCATACAAATTGGTTACACTGGAATCAAGTCCGACTATAAATGCCAGCACAAATGGCGAAATGCTCTGAGAGAATTCGATGACACCACTGTCTTACTCTCTAAAATTAATAATAAAGTACATCAAAATTCTTAACGAAAACGGATTTACTCTAAGCATAACTTTTGGCCTCTGCTATTTCATAAATAGTTGTTAACTCTTAAGAGTTAAATCCCTTGATTATGCTTGTTGATGGCATTGTAAGATTGGTGCTATATAGGCATAAAAATTAATTTTAAAAACTGACCTGGCACATTTTCAACTGAAAAGCAGAGTGAAATAAAAAGTTAATGTGGAAACAAGCTCAGGAATATAACTCAAAATGGAAAACTATGCCACATTTCGTCACAGAGATGTGTGTTCCTTTGTTAACAATTTGGATCTTAAAAATATATTCATCAAGCTTTAGTGTATCTCAAGTTTTTGAGCTGAATTCCATACCACGCCGTTGCTAAAGCAAACACTACACCAAAGGGTACTTATGGGTCTATTTGGAGTAATTTGATGCCATGTCTCTCATGCAGAGGTATATATTTGTATGCACTTGACTGAATGCTTCTTTTCTCAGAGCCAATACAAACTTCTATTGGCAGGCACAGATGACTGGAAGCACATCTTGTTGATTGTCAAGCACAAGAAATTCTGACAGGTAGCATTTCTACGCTTGGGGGAAGCATTAGTATAAAACACTATGATGTTAAACATTTTCTACGACAGAAGCCTACAGGGAAACTGTTCATTCAGAGCTAATGAACCATGCCATCACTTGTCTCAACTACTGTATGTAGCACTACAAAGTCATCTTTGTGGAAAATCTGTGATGAACATTATCAACATTCAAACAATGAACAGAAGAACAATTCAGGTAAGCACTTTCTTTCTTTCAAAAAATGAATGATAGTAACAAACAACCTTCTGTAGGTCACTGATGGTTAAGTAGGATGAGTGGTGCATTAAGGGCGTAAGTATTCGGCAAACACAAAGCGGTTAATGTTGCCTCACTCTCTTTCCACGTCAGACACACAAGTCATGGCACTGCGGCAATGACACACACACATTGCACCGAGCCTGCCACCCTACACGTGTACGTCTACACTGAAATTCGTGCACAGGTTTTGTCACGCACTCCAAAGCAACACTGAACTTCAACAGTACTAACTACCACATTGAATCAAAATTGCTCTCAAACTTATGGTGAAAAACCATGCATGTTCCCCTCTCCACCCCCACCCCTCCCCCCCCCCCCCCCAAAAAAAAAATGATAATAATAAGTTGTTACTTTGGGAAAGAACATGCCATTTGAATATCTGAATTAATAAGATATAATATATTTTCAGAATATTTTCATATTTATGCATTTCAAATCCATGCAGCCTGAATTTATGCAAACTAAAATTCATGCCAACTAATATCCTTTAAAAGAGTTTAGTCCTTTCTGTTGCTTATACTGTCAAGAAAACATGCACATTTTTGCGTTCTAGGGGGGCAGGCATATAGACAAGAGTCGCATGAAGTTATCAATTAACGGCAAATGATTGCTTGATAAGGTAAGCGGATGAGATATTAGGGATGAACACTCTCTATGTTATGCTACGTGGTGACTCAAGTCAGATTTAGTCAAAATGTGTAATAAATGACAATCATGATTTGAATTCAATGCACGGCTGGCAGACACACAGACACATAGCTGTCAGAATTCCTCCAGCATTAAATGTCTGTCTGCCCGCTCCCTGGGAATCGTTAAGAATGCTATAGCTATTAAAGTCAGTGGGTGCAGTTTAGAGTGGGTAAGGTAACGAGTTACACACATGTCCAAACTCCACAGAGCCGAACACTGGTCAGAGTTTTACTCTGGACAAACACTGTTAGGCTCCCCACTTGGTTCCCATGATTCACAGGCAGTCACTCTACTCAACCATGTGACTAGTGCTCTCTATCCTATGTTAATCAACAGCCAAAAAAGAAAGAAAAAGGACACAGCACGACAGCCAAATGGAACAAAATTAAGAAAGTGCTGTGTATCACATTAATATCCCAGTGCAGTATGACTTGCTGGCACAGCAGTAATCAATCCCTCATGAAAAGGTGACCAAGACAAGTGTACTAGGCTTCTTTGATCAATTTTATTCACTGGGGGAAGACACAATGTGTTTTGCGTAGAGAACACAAAAATCATGTCAGTTGGCTCAATTTCACCTAACTCATCTTCCAAATTGATAACAAAATCCTCCCCATCCCCGAAAAAAAAAAGATAAACACATTTTTTTTTTTAAAGTAAAAATCACCAGAATATTGTCAGAATAATATTGTCAAAATCCCATTCTATGATAAAAACAACAATGTAAACACACATACAAACCCAAACTTATACATGTTTGTTGAAGCAGCAAATCTAATACATAAATGCTTTACGCATGTTATGGTAAGGTAACTTTGGGGGCTTCCATTACTTGTTCTTTCCTGAAAAGTTCATGAATATGCACTACAGTTGTATATCATGAATTTCAAGACCATTTCATTGATGTTTCATGCTACAATGGCAAGCATTACGCGAGCTCCACAAAGTTGGTAAATGACTGGCCAAGGATAGAGTCTTCCTCTATGTGTTCTCCAAGTATCAAAACATACAGTACATAATTGATTGGTTGTTGAAAGTGCACTTATAGCAATCACGTGGTGTGGAGTTATACTGTCACCATCCCACATACAACAAGACATGACGTGAGCGTTTTATTTGGTAGCCACCTGCACTGAAGAAATGCCATTAGCGATGTTACACTCATTGCAGATTAGTATGGTGTCTAACGCACTGTAAAGCATTAGTACATTTTTGATTGGCAGTGAAACGTAGCCTGCTGATGGTGTAGAGTTAGCTGCAGAGTGAAAGGTTATGGAGTTAGTTGAATAACAGCAAAAGAAACAACGAAGGTGTAACACACATTCTGCAGAGCCTGATGAGTGGGAGAAATGTGTATTAAACAGCTGTTTAACAGTGAGAAAACAGCATTAATCTATCAACTTTCATAACCTTGCTCCTCCATCACTCACACTCACAGTCAAATCAATGATGCTGATTTCTGGGTTACCATGACAATGGGGACTTGGCCCTATTCATAACAAGTTACACTCAAACACCTATAAGGGTATGGTGAACACAACACAAACCAAAACTGGTATCACATCGATACATCTACACACAGTCGGGACACATGGACAAACGGACATAATAGATGATGCAGAGAAACACAAAATTGGCAAAAGGAGGCAAGATCAAGACATTTGGACAGGATGACACTTTTAAAGTAGGACCGAGAGAAGTGGAACAGAAAGCAGGAATATGATAGCAGATGAGGGAAAGATAAGTCTTGAGAAGATGTGAAGTTATTGAAATAGGAGTTGTCACATTGATGGAATCTCTCCTAATTCAAAAGAAATCATTTTTAGTTTTGTTAGCGTTTGGTTTTTTTTTTCAGTTCTTTTTTTCCTTTTTGCCACACATTTATCAATTTAGAATAGGGCAGTGAATAAGTAGGAGTTTCAGTCTAATCTTTCTTCACCACTGACTACGTAAAAGGATTTGGTTAGGAGAACTTGCTTCATTAATTTTGGGATATGCTGTGTTAAGAAACATGCATATACACGAGGGAGAGGAAATACCCAGATGACCCCAAAACATTGACATTGGCAGAATTTCTCACATACTGATATAACATACAGAACAAAGCTCCATACACACACACAACATACACACCCACACACAGATACACATTTGAGCATCAACAATATCGGATAACGGCAGTTAGATGACAGTCATATAACATGGTGTTAACATGCAATGTAGTACAGACATGCTTTGTGAGATATTTACTACAGCATGTTACCTACATCCTTGTAGCAACAAGAGTACTTACACTATCTACAAAACACGACATTGACATGCAAGCATGCGGAGATAAACAGAAAGGTATGTACCATGCATGCAAACAAATAACTTTCTTCTTTTTTTTTGGATGGATATAATCAAAATCATGCATGTAAAATATGGGCAAATGTACATGCAAAACTATAAATGAAAGCATGAATAAACAAAAATAGCATGCAGGTAAATTACAAACCACCATCACAAGCACAACATCAAAATGGAAAACTTGCGATGAAGTACAGAAAATTGCAAATCACATTTATGCCACGACATGCCGATGACGCATTTCACGGATGAAATATGTCTGATTTGTAAGCCTGCATCTTTCATCTTGCTCACTGCATGGACGGACATCTGACAAAATGATACTGACAAAGGCTTTCCTGCGAAAGCTGTAATTAGTTTCACCCTTAATCAGCATACTAGGATTTTAGCAATGTCAAAAATCTGATGATAAATGCCGGTAAAGACCTGTTTTCTTGTCTTTTAGAGAAATTCTTATACCTTTTCAGAAAAAAAGGCAAATGAATGGAAGTACAGTTTGATGAAGACTAGGAATCAAAGCTAAAACTTAGATCATGTATAATATGCATCCCACAAAAATCCGTCCCTGCAGTCACTGCAAAATGGGAGACACAGTCCTAATACAATGCTGTCAAACAAAGCTCAACTCAGATGAACTTTAATGAAAGAATAACATGCATGTACAATACTTTGTGGTAGGTAGGCAGCTCAGACAATGTGCATTTGACCATGCCTGTGGCATTATCAAGTATCTATTTATGTATCTATTGTATTAATCACATATGATGACAAAACAAAATTGATATCTTGAAATCAGCTGTTCTTGGGTACAATCTAATGCATCCAAGTGTATGTTGTGCAAATGGCTACCAGGGGTGGACTAACAAATGTACATAGTCTGTAATTTTGGTAATTTCCAAGCATTGCAATGTGTGGTCAACATCACAATGAAAGAGAGATGTCAAAGCGGATAGCAACAGGGCCTTGAGCACAGACTAAGAGCTTCAGTTTGAATAAAAGAGTTCAGCCCTGTAGATAGCCTTCTGGCTATTGCACAATGGAGCATTAGTTGATTTGCTTTTGGCAAATCATTGTGCAGTGGTTTCTGTGCACTGGCAAATTCACCAACCCAGCTCCTCTGCGGTGTGACGTTGTCGTGGTCAAAAGACACATTGTCTTACATAAAGTGTAGCATGCTACAAATGTGACCGTGCACCTCAAAACGAACATAAAGTCACACACACTGATTTTGTGTGAGGACTGAAAATAAGTGAAATGGGTCAACCTAGCCGAACTTGACTTTTTCATATTTTCTGAAAGAGTGGGTTTTCTTCTACATTCTGCTAAAATTTGATATCATAAAACAGGCAGGAAAGTGTGTTTTTTTAGCAGTTTATCTGGTATTTTTGGTAGAATAGTGTGATTAGGTGTGTCTTTAGAATCCCTTTTTCATTTCTGAAAAACCTTGTCCACACTCTTCACTTTCAACTCTAATAACTTTTGAAAGGATAGTGCTACTGCTTTGAAAGTTGGCATTAAATATGGACAGAATGTGTTAATGAGGCATGCTTAATTTCAGTTTAATCTGATAATCCCTTCATTGTTGTTACTCTGGTGGTTTACTTCCTGTTTTTTGTCCCATTTATCGCACAGCCAGCACGGTTTGGTAGAAATTAAGCGCTTGAATAGACACTGTACTTCAGAGCCTCTTTTCTCAGTTCACACTTTTCCTGAGTTTGTGCTTTCTTTCCAATATTTAGATAGGTTAGGAGAGTCCATTTGATTTGAGTTATACACTTGTACATCATTTTAAAGCTTAAAGTCTCCTCTTTTAGACTAGAAATGTTGCTACAGCGACTGGTTATACCCCCGCCAAACAACATTTCATAAGCTTTGGTCAAAACAACATTTCATAAGCTTTGGTCAAAAAACTGACGAAGTAGTTAAATCCGCAAGATCTTTCCTTGATCTTCTGCCATTAATACGCCGTTACCATGGCAACGTACTTTCGGGTACTGTCAAAAAATGCGTCTTGCACATCTACAACCAAAGGCACACATCTGTACCAAGTTTCATGGAAATTGGGCAAAAACTGAGGAAGTAGTTTGCAACACAAAATTTTCCATCATTTTGGCTCATAATATGTGAGCTGTTACCATGGCAACATACTTTTTGTCACTGTCAAGAAATGTGTCATGCTGACCTATATCCTAAGACAAACATTCAATATGAATTCCATGAGAATTGGAAGAACACTGATGAAGCAGTTTTGCCATGAAGCATTTTGCCCTATATTTTACCAATAACATGCCGTTACCATGGCAACGCACTTTTTGCCACTGCGGAAATATGTGTCTTGCACATTAACATATTCAGATGAACATCTGTACCTAATTTCATAAAAATTGATCAAAAACTGTGGGAGGAGTTCGCGACGCAAGATTTGTACCCATTTTTGCCCATAATATGCCATTACCATGGCAACATACTTTTGGGTACTGTCAAAAAATACGTCTTGCACATCTACAACCCAAGGCACACATCTGTGCCAAGTTTTATGGGAATCGGTTGAAAACTGAGGAAGTAGTTCGCGACGCAAGATTTGCAACGGACCGACCGCCCGACCTCCCCACCGACCGCCCGACCGACCGCCCGACCGACCGCCCGTCCGCTGATTCCTATATACCCCCTTCAAACTTCGTTTGGCGGGGGTATAAATATGGTCTTAACTAAAAATTCATGTCTGGCGACTTTTTGTTTGTTTTGAGGTGCAGTGTCACAAATGATGTCTCACTACACAGGATGACAAATTCCCTCTTTGCAAATGATATCATGCGAGAAGCAGAGTGCAAGGATGAAGAAATAGTAACAGTGACCTCTTGACCCATTTTGATTTAACTTTTTTTTTTCACACAGCAGTATAGCACTTGATTGAAAAAAAGAAATGACAGTACTTTGTAATATATGAACAAAAAAGAAATTTGGCATTATGTGTGTTTGTTCTATTTCGAAAGTCAGAAAGAACACAACAATTTTACCACAAGACAGTGAGCTATGCAATGCACACATCAGTCTATCCCACTTTATTCCGGTGATAAAATGAAATACAGTGTATGGTAGAGTATCAGCTTGAAAGTATACAGCAGCAGCTATTAATACCTGTCAATCAAATCATGCATAACACATGCAAATGAGTTTGATTAGTTAGCATGCCATCAGGGCAATCTCTACTTTAAAAATGCATGTGACATGTAACATACATGAAAAAAAGAAGAAGTAAAAACTCAAAGTGTCTAGAATCAACTCAAGATTCTAACTATATGTAAAAGTGGACATATTCATGGGGTAGTGTCAGATGAATGTCTATGAATCGGTATGGATGGGTGAAGTCCATACATGTGTGTGTGTGTGTATTCATGCAAATCAGAGTGTTCATACCTCATTGAGATTGTGTGAAATGACACAATGTCACATAACACAAGGAAAGACAACAGAGAAAAGACTACATGAGTGCTTGAAGGGCGTCTGATATGTGGCTGTATATTTGTCTCTGATCTTAAATGCTCTGTGACCGCATGCCCCTTGTTACTACCTTTTCTCAGCTAGACAGGTTTAAACAAATCATGCCACCTTACAAAGAGAACACTGAATTTTGATATAAAACCCACCACCCAAGAACAAGACGAAACTGCCACTAAACAGTTACCACTCTGAACACGACAATGAAGAGCTAAAAACATTTCTGAAAAAGGGTGGGGCATAACGAGAAAGAGAGGGCAAGGGTACATCTGCACATTCTTTTCACATTCTCACACTTATACCAAAAGTATTCCCTCACAACTAGTATCCCTTTTGCCTACCACTTGCAGGTGCAAACTCTAACAGCTGTCAATGGAAATATCTTGACCAACGAGCTGGAATCCCCTTGGCACGGTTCTACGTAATGTCTAGATGTGAACGGGTTCATGGATGCTTCATTGCATCATCTGATCTGTGAATGAATCTTGTATCTATGACCCCGTTTACAGTGCGAGGCTCGGCCGCGGCTCGACCGCGGCTCGGCCTAGCCCCCCTTCAGTGTAAACGCGCAAAAGGCCAAATGCGGGGCCAAAATTGGCCTCGCATTTGGCCTCGCTCTGGAGGTGGTCTCGGCTGGCCGTGGCAGCCGAGCCCGGCCTTTTCTTGGTGTAAACGCAAACTGGGCCAAATGCGAGGCCAATTTTAGTCTGGCTTCCAAACCCTCTGCCCGTACTATTTCGTTATTCAGGATATTAACCCCCTCAACATTGAAAACTAGTATAGTTTAAGGTGGTTTTGTCCTGCAAAGGATTTTTCCTTCGGCAAAGGCCTTTGCCCGAACGGCGACTTCGTCGCAACGGAATTCAGTTGGCAAAGGGTCTGAAAACCAGACTATACCAAATTGCGTTTGTTTACAAGCAGAGCGCCACTACGACAAAATATTGAAAGGTTTTAATTAAAAGCGCGGCCGAGCCCGGCAGTGTAAACGGACAAAATTGCGGGGCTCAGCCCCGCAATTGAGGCTTGGGTCGGCCGCGGCCCGGCCGCGGCTCGGCCCAGCCCCGCACTGTAAACGGGGTCTATAAAGGAGATTGAATATGTGTGTGGTGGCTGGCGATGAAATCTCTGGTCAATAGAAAGGAAGATCTATCATCTAGTGTGTATATATTGCTTCATGTACGTGACTTAGGGAGCAAAAGATGCACTTTTTTTTTCAAAACCGATGTCGGTATACTGTCATAACAATAAAATTGAAACAAAAACAGAGAAAAAATAGTGTGTAGAATATGATATCTTGTGCTTTTTTTATCTTGATTGCACACTTCAATTTGATCTTTCACGCTGAATTGCTTTTGTTTCCAAAATAAACAAGGAAACATTTGAACAATGATATAAGGCCCACAGAAAAAGGGCATCTTTTGCTTATTCAACCAGTACAGATGTGTGTGTATAACATGGTGAAATGTTAGGCAGTGTTAATCTGCAGCAAAGATGCTCTGCTTCTAGCGACAGAGCTTTTACAACCAGGCTTGGGCTACAAAACAACCAAGTGATGTCTCTAGGATTTCAGTACTACACATTCATTGCAAATCATCTATCTATCAGCTGGGAATGTGTAACAGATAACTTCAGTTATGTGACTTATAAATTGCAATGTACCAAAATACGCACTGTCCTCTCTTTTCATTTTTTAAGTCGAATCACTTTGGATTGTAAAGCAGAATCAATTCCTGAATTTCTGTGATCAAAACCATATCTATAAATTTTTAATTCCTTGCTGCATTAGTCAGCATAACTGGTTGTTGAGTAGCACAAACTTTGGGGAAAAGCAATCAACTTTCTTTGAAGTTAGAGCTAGGAACTCTGCAGGCAGTAAATGCAGCATTCTTTGGCATTCCTGTGAGATGAGGTAAAGAACAAAAAAATCAACAGAAAATATGAACTATGGTTAGTAGTGGTGATTTAAACAGACAAAGACTTTAAAGCATCCCCTACACTTTTGGAAGGTGATCGATGTCTTCACGTTTCATCGGCGGTAGTAGTGGCGGTCACGGTCCCGTGACCGCGACCGAGACCGGCTGCGATCCCTGCTGTCGTCGCGCCGGCGTCGACGGTCGTCGTCGTAGTAGCCACGATCTCTGCTAGTCGATCTCCTACTGCTACAGGGAGAATGTTTATTTGCCAGGAGAGAAGGGAAGAGGGGTAACCCAGCATACAACATACACCATTGTAAATCACTATACCTGTGGAGGAATCTGATTGAATTTTCTCTTTATATTCTTCTACCGTTTCTCATTTTGTTTTGTGTTTGTATGTGTGAGACAGGGAGAGATAGAAGAGAGACGAAGAACAAAACTCTCCCAAACGAAACCACTCGTATGCTGGGCTTACAAAGTTCTCGGCAAAACCTTGACCACACTCACAGGTACATATTTATATCTTACTTGCAGTATATATATCACAAAACTCAGCAGAATAATGGACAAATTTCATAACATACTCAGACAGGCCTGCTAATATTCATTTTTTAAATCATTGTAGGGAGATTCTGAAGAGCAATCAGAGAGATACAAGGTGCATTATGTTTATCTCAATTGGGCAAACTAATCCCCAAATATGGGAGGCTTTCATATCCAATTATCAGAGCATGAAGAGAAAGAGCTTTCACGGGGACCTCCCACAAAATCTGGGAGTTTTGGCAGTTCTGTATAGATGCATGACTTTATCCAACTGACCTCATCCAACCTCATAAAATTGGTCCATCTATGCTGAGAATAATCAGTTGAAACATCGATACTGGAATGCATTGAATAATAATGTAAAATGCTGCGGAAAAGAAATAACCAAGGAATTGTCATGACTTATCACAAGCAAGCAACATTATAAAAGAACAATCACAAGCTTTCATATACATACATATGCCTAGATCTATATCACGTAGCTACATCTACTGATTCTTCACATGGTACAGATCACAGGTAAGCCTATCGAACATGGAACAAGATTGCTAACTGCCACACACATCACAAAATACTTACAGACACTTGACAATGAGCAGACAGCCATCATGCATCATAACCATACACAATCATGCCATTAACATCTACATCATGGTACATTCAATACACAAACATTGGACAAGGCAATTGATTTAACAACCTCAGTGAGATAAATCCACAAAGTTCATTACAAAGGCCTTACATACGGTGACATGTTATCACAAAGTCTGCCAAAGATTATCCTGCTGTTAAAAAACTGTGGTGCATTATCACTCTCAAACCTGGTGCATCTATAAACACACACATACACACACGCACACACATACAGACTACACAAATACAAACTCGTGTGTTGTGTTCACACTGTGGTGACGCTAACACTGTTCTCTGCAAAACACAAGTGTAACACTCGGTGCGCTGGTCCTGGCTTCAACCCAACGATCTCATCTCCGCACAGAGCCATAAACTGTCTGCAGGGCCTCGTTGATCGTATCAGACAAATTTACTTTCCAGTCGGGTCGCTAAATATCACCTCTAATTGTTCAAATCATCCATCCACCTTATGTTGTTTTATATTTTGAAATACTACAGTATAGCTAGATTAGTAATTTTTAAAAATGGCTTGTGATTTTGCGCAGCTGAGATCGATGGGCTGAATATCATTGTATGTGTACTGCAAGCAAAGATCAATACCACTGCAAAACAATACTGTTAAAAGTACCAATAACAATTGCTTATACTTCTTAATTCATTCCTGTAATAAAATTTGGTAATGTCATATCATAGATTTATCACACCATTCATTCTGCACTCTTGCAAAAAATGTAGCTAGGTATGCACACAACAGCTTTCATATGACTCAATTGAAGTGATGTGGAAGAGATTGCCTTCATTGTTGGCTAAACACACCTTTGCCAAAATGAATACAAATTCAATAAAGAATACTGGTATGTTCCCCCAAAATATCAAAATGATAGGCTACTAAGTTCATAAAGATTGTCATGCTATTCTGTTGAGTCAATGACGTGCTGAGAATGACCTTCAGCTCAGTCGGTTTAACAAGATCTAAGAAATAATTCAAATTCTATTGTCTGAAAGGCATCACGCCATCCACTTCTCAACAACCCTTGCTTGAGTGCACACCCAGCTAAACATCACTACATCATGACTGAGGAGAGAATGCAACGTGGTCCTGGATGCCCAAAGGCATTGGATCAGACCTTCATCTGGGACCCCGACGCGGGTCTTGGACCACTAACCTGGTGATTCTCCGGCGGTCCAGGAAGCTGGGCGAGTCACGCCTCTTGCGGATCGGCGAGAAGTTCTTCTCCTTGGTCTTGGAGCTGGGGCTCTTGCTGCGGGACTGGCGGCGCTGATAGGGGGAGTAGCTCAGGGAACGGGAACGGGACCGTCGCCTCTCCTTGGAGTAACTGCGGGACCTAGTATGTTTCACGAGGAAAAGATGTTTACAGTAGCAGTTAACATCCCTCCTCACGTCTACTGTATATGACTGGGATTCAAACAATTATAGGCTAGTTCCATTATTTGCACTGCAGTCCAGGCAGCACAGTCTATATGGCTGCTTCATATTTGATAATATTTTAAACAGGCTTTCCTTGAGTAACATAGTTTATGCACATACTGGTACTTAATTAATAAACACATAGTTATAGTTTGAATAATATCTTTTCATTTTTCTTGATTCTAGAAATCTTCGGTTGAGAGTGAAAAGGGCGTTAAGTTGCTACTAAACCAATAGTGTTCGAGGCAACTAAATGCCATTCTCATTCTCAACCGACGCAATGATGCTTTATTACTACATTGAAAGTGGAATGGTGAAACGGGGTGATCTACTAGAATATTGTAAATACATTTTATCATGTTAAATTCATCACTATGAAAATTTTGAAGAGCACTCCTATGAGAAGGTTGAAATTTTCATTTTAGACTACCATATGAATAATTTACCTTGTTACCGAGCAATTACAGTATCACAGGGAAAACTCACCTATTCCTGCTCCTTGATCTCGAGTGCCGATGTGAGCGCCTCTCCGGGGACCTGGAATAGCTCCTGGACCTGTCCGAGTCGTGGGAGTAGGACCGCCTGCTTCCACTCTTCTTGCTGGACCGGGAGCTCTCGTCCTTCTTGTGGTGGCGCTTGGACTCTGGGGAGCGCGAGTGGTGGGAGCGCCGACTCCTCTCCGGTGAAGACCTGAGAATGAAGCAATTTCACTTAGTGTCAATATTGATGACTACTCATAGGTAAATGCTACATCCTTGCTGCAAATCAGAACTTAGATCTGACTATTCTTGGATCTCCAGACCCATAGGTCACCTTCCTTTTTTTTTTCATTTTGACATACATCAGTAATTCCAATTTGTTCTTTCTTCATCTATAATACCTATAATTTGCTTGTGAAATGTGAAATTGATCTTTGTGTATTCATAATTTTTCCTTTTATCTCAAGGAAAAACTGACACTAAAATCTCAATCAAACTCAAACTACCCCCCCCAAAAAAAAAAATGAAAACAAACCAAAGCTTATGAAAATGAATTTTTCTTTTGCTTGTACAAATGCACCCAGGGGCATGTGACTAAAACAATGGCTAAAACAAGCGAGCAACACTTTTCTAACCAAGGCCGACTTCAGTCAGGCATGAACAAAGAAGGAAACCACTTAACTTAAGACAGTGACTGTAGCAGCATTCACAGACATGGCTTACGATTCACAACACATCCCATACTGCTTTTTCACCAGCAAGGTTTCAGGACGCAGCCTTCCTCTTAACCGTAAATCAAGAATGGCATGAACTGAAACAATTTCCATGGATGTTTCTCCCCAGAAGTATCAAGAAGAAGATGAAGAAGAAAGAAGAAACAGTCAGACAATTTGAAGTCAGTAAGATTCAAGGAAGTCCTTGCTCACCCAGCAGACTCTCCCCCCGAGTCAGAGTCACTGTCATCCCTGGTGCGGTGGCGGTGGCTGCGCTTGCTGCTATGATGCTTCTCTGACTTGTCCCTGCTGCTACTGTGATCATGGCAATGGAGGGGCAGCAAGAAAAATTGCACTATGGTAATCATTTTTTTTTCTTGCTGTTGCTAGTTAACATGTTTCAAAACAAGGGGATTTCCATTATAACCATGAAAGTGGAAATCTTCAAACACTTCCTGTGATATGAAACAAGCGCAAAAATGAAAAACACACAAATATTGTCGCTCGTTTCAACACTACTTCATATTTTGATTCCACAGGATTTAAAACGAGCGAAATTCATCTTATCAGGCCAAGCACAGACATTTCCTTCTTGACAGTAATCAATTTGACAAATTACTATTATTTTCTTAGAGTTGCTTGACCCTTTTTGTGCCAGGTACTATGGACAGAGATGCACAGTGCTATGGGGTTTTCTTGTGCCAATCAGCATCTAAAGCACTACACTGCTTTGAATCACTTTTAAAGGTGCATGGTCCCGGTGTTTTAGTCAAATGCGTACGCGGGCGCACGGCGCAAGTTTCCTATAGAGACCTATGCTATCGACTCCTCTTTGGCGCTTACGCTGTGGCCCACTTCCCAGAGTCCGAAGAAGTCCGATTCACTGTAGTCAGTGGTCCGATCACAGTTCGGCTCATGATTTGGCTGAGGGGGATGACAACTTCAGCAAACTTCTTTTTTGATGTCATAATAAGAAGCACATGTGCACGCATCCTGGCATTACTACAGACTGCGCAATGCGCAGAGAAGACATCGAAGGCAACGTTACTTAGCAACACCTACGCACTTTACTCTTGATGACAGCTCAACTTCGGTAATCTTCGTATCAATGCTAACGGTGATCGGCAGGATCATCAACAGCGCCCTCTACACTACCGGGACTATGCACCTTTAATTTCCTTCCAATTCACGTGACCTGAGCACACTAGGTGCTACACGTTTGTAGGCCCAATACACTTTGCACAGTCAACATTTCACTCACCATAGTATCGACGGAATTTAGTCATAGAGAGCAATTCAATAAATGACACTACTCTGTGAAAATATCACATTGCAAGGGCGGATCCACGAATTCCGTAAAGGGGAGGTGCCTTTACAAAATTAAAAGGGGGTGCACGCGCCTCCCAATTTTTTCTTATTATTTCTTTTGTTTAAAAAAATAATAAAGAGGGGGCGCGCGCCCAGTGCGCCCCCCTCTGGATCCGCCACTGACTGCATTGTGCCACAAATCTGAATAAGATGTATAATTGAAGAATGACCTCATATTACAGAAAGACATGCCTTTTGTATATCCATAAAGGCAGTAGTCTCCTTGCAAACTATGTTAGTTTTTATGACCATACTGCAATTAATATAAAAATTGCACATCAGGAAATCATATACTGAGTTCTAGCGACATCTAACTCATATGTACAAGGCAATGGGAATCCAAAGCATCCCATAAAATTTCCTCCATTTTTCTTGAATGTCTGAGGCAATTGCAAAGTTACACTAGAAGAAACACTTTGTCCAGCAATTAAATAGAAACAAACCTAGTAAATAGCCTGCCAGACTACACTGCAGTAAGTTCTCCCATTCCTCTCCTCCCCCCTTTCGTGAATGAGACCATTATTTTTTACACACACACACACACACACACACACACACACACACAGTTTCTATGTTGACCATAAAATTACTGTCAGCATTCAAAATAGACAATACCTGGGGGTTTTTTTCACACTAATCAATATTCTTATACATAAATTCATACTTATCAGAACTTACCATCAAAACATTTGAGATGTGCCATGACTACATTAACCTGTTGAGGACGGTTTGATTTTGCTGCAACACGCATTTCCCATAGACACTTGCACGAGTATACTCGGGACTCATCCTCAACAGGCTAATATTGCATAAACCACCACATACCACTATTCCCCACAAATAAATCAACAAATGTCAGCCATGTTGCCACTGATATCACATCACACTTTGATCTGCTATCTATAAAAGCATCACTCACCTTTTATGACTACTCTTCTTTTCTTTCCTACATACCAATGTGGCAGAAGGGACAAAAGGAAAGTGAACAAAAATAGTTACATACAAAATTAAGGTAAATATCATCTGTACAAGAGCAGAGTTTTCTGATAGTTTTTGAACCGTGCTACAAAGTGTTTGCATGAAAGGTGTAGAAGTCATGGTCCTAGCTGAGTTTTGAGCTTGAATTACAGAAATCCAGTCAGCCTTCAGTAATGGGTTAGCGCTGATGATGAGCTGTGACACACAGATGAGAAAAAAAAAGCCACACAAAACAAAAATATAAAAACACTACAATTAAACTACATTTGAAGCAACTGGAGTGGAATCTAAGACAGCTGCGATGAAGTTCAGAATGTTCACAGCAGTGAGGCCATGTGCCATTTACCAATTCAAATTGTGAAATGCACAGTCTCAACAGACATTTATTCCAGCTGATGTTTGATTCTGAGTAAATGTGTCTGAAGTACTTGGCAGTACAAACATGTCTGGCACAACAATAAAATAATCAGCCTTTATCTAATAGGCTAAGGTTTCCTGTGCTATGTTTTGTATTAGCATAGCTACCATGGATCATGGCTCAGGGTTAGTCTCGTTTCCCAGGCTGAAGGTACTGCAAAGGTTAGAGCTTAAATCTTGTTTTGAAATGAGATGGAGGTTGCTGTAACTCCTGAATTATACAATTATTAAATTACTACAACTTCCGGAACAACATTTTTAAATTTCAATATTTCTAAAACAAATTTCTAGATAAACCACTTTTTACGTTTGGTGCCTAACATGTTGTTAACGTTCCCATACCCTAGTAGTAGGCACCATTTCCCAAGTTTCAAGATGGATATCTAGCATCACTTAATCTAGTCTTTCAATTATATAATTACGTATGAATTTATCCTGAGCCAGAATCATCTTGGTATCTTTCAAAAAGGATCCTCTATCCTACCACACAATCAACTCTCATAATGAAAAAGCTGAAAATGTACTTTTGATATTTGAAGTCATCTTGAAAATATCATTCAGTATATGAGATGACAGAAACTGGAGCTATGTTGTAAGGTATGGAGGAACGTTATTGAGAGGACAGATCACGAGGAATTGAAAGAATTTCTACGATTTAAAGATGAGTACTCCTTCCGTGGCAGCAGAAAATTTTCCAGCTCTTTAAAAGCGTCTATGTACCAATATGACTGCCTACTGCCTACTTTTTAAAATGGTTTACGCTGCTTTTAGCATTCGAAAATGAAAAAAGAAAAGTCGGCTTGCGTGAGTATTTTTTTTTTTTTTTGGATGACTCTTACTTTGTGTGTGGCATTCTAATGTATAGAGCTACAGATGCGTGTGTGCGGGTAGGTTTGACATGCAAGATTAAAGTGGTAACACGTGAATAAGACTCTGATCGTGGTTTTCGTGCAAAAATCTGCATTTCAGCTGGTACACTACGCTTATTTGTTTGCCTTTGCACCGCATTCAATTCAACTGATGTTGGCATAACACATGGAATGACACATTAGAAACTATTAAAACTGCAATGGAATGCATTAACATTGGAAAATAATTCCCCCAAAAATGGATCAAAATATATGTATGATTGCACACAGCGAAGAATTATGAAATGGCAGAGCAAAATGCAGCTTTTTGTTGTTGTCTGTGTTTGGATATCTGAGGGGTTTCTTTAGAAGCACAATGCCACCAGAGCATATGAATTACACAGACAGAGACCAATTTCTTTTTTTTTCCTTGTTCGCTTACCAAAAGTTTTAACTCTGCATCATTTCGATTCATGAAATATTTGTTTTTCCACCGCAAAATGGCAACTACAGCATTCCCAGACATTGTCATAGCACATCAAAGAACTTTAGTTGCTGCATAGTCATCCTTTACACATTGTTGTAAAAGACTACAAGCTAGTTAAAGCCATTGTAAACACCTGCCTAGCTACATGTATGTTCCTCTAAAAACTAGCTACTAACAGGTCTTTACCCCAGTAACTTGAAGTCTGACTAGAAATAATTCCTCCTCAATGAAATGACAATAACATGATTTTTCAGAACTTATATATATACATGTGGATGTATGAAAAATTAATCCCATGCATAATCCCATCAACAACAACAACAAAAATTCTAAGACAACCACCCAGCTTATCTGAGATATCTGTAGATTGGTTTGGGGGGGGGGGTGTTTCATCAAGCGTTTTGTCATATATTTCTTCTGACAAACTGTTTTAAGCTACTGAAATCCTTGCATCTGATTGGCTGAGAGCAATTTTGTCAGAAAAAAATATCAAACACAACGCTTGCTAAAATGCCCCCCAGATATGTTGATGTTTCATTGATTCAATGTGTAGGTAATCTTATAATTTTTTTTTCTTTTTGGCACATCCAGTTCACTGGACTGAGTATTAACACAAAATAACAGATAATTATTATGTTATGATTAAAGATCGATTTCAAACACTATGAAATAGACATATAAATGGCACCCTCCATGCAACACATCCTAGAATAGTACATGCATCTTAGATGTGCTTGCGGAAAAATGTAAAACGACTATAAAGAGTGACCAGAGAGGTGTGTTGTTTGTTTATAGCATTCAGGTGCCAGACTAAAGCCTCCCACATTTCCCTTTCTTGGTGGATGGTGCCTTATACACTCTTGCTTTATCATTCAGTTTCTTTCGCTTGTTGTTGTTGTGTGTGTGTGTGTGTGTGTGTGTGTGTGTGTGTGTGTGTGTGTGTGTGTGTGTATGAGTGTGCGGATGTGTGGATGTGCAGTTTGTAGTACATCCCTCACAAAGTTTTTTTTTTGGGGGTGGCGCAAGAGGTGGGATGAAAACATTCCTTCATTTTCTATTTTCATTTTTCATGGAATCATGCCCCGCTTCACCTAAACAAACACCTTAGTGGGGATAGACAGTTTAAACTCCAACCACTTTTTACCTGCATGAGCTAATGTAATTTTCCTGAATTAACACAGCCCTGCTAAATAACAAAACACTGAACTAGGTTGAGAACCGGGAGTTAAATCAAACCAAATATTTGATTTCCCTCTTATATCCCTGTTTATGTCATGTTTTTTTTTTCTTCTTTTTTTTTTTGGGGGGGGGGGGGTGGTAAGGGTTAAGGGGATACTGGGAAGTAAAGAATAAAAAAAACAAAACTGAAATTCAAACCCCCAGGCACCCATGTTGTGTAAGTGGTCACTTGAACCAACTCTGATCTTTCCATACTGAATGCATGTACACAACAGAAACTAAATTGTCAAAGTCATCACAGTACCCAGGATTTGCATAGCATTTCATCAGACTTAACGGTGATGAGTGAATGGACAATATAAGCACAGCAATAGACTTTTTGTGCACACGAGCAATACCTGTGTTTTTTACTCTTTTTCCTCTTTCCAGATCTATGTGAAAGCATGTCATATTATAGAAAAAGAAACATGGGACACAATTAGAAATGTATTTCTTTTTTTTTAGCGATCATTAAAACAAATCAAAGGACAACAACAACAAAAGTAACACACATAGCTCTACATAGAATGACAACAGTTAAACAAAAAATAAACACAGATGGAGATACAAATTCTTTTTTTATTTTTATTTTCAATTTTTTTTTTGCTGGACCAGGAAAGAAAGAGAAATCATAGTTGTAGATGGACAGTCCAAACACACGCAACACACATGAAGAACAGACGTGTGTTAGGAATGAATGCACACTTGCATTAGGCCAAAGAACGCCATACCGAGTACGACTTGCAGCATAGCCAAGGGAATGTGGGAGGAGCCAAGGGGATGTGGGAGGAGCCAAGGGGTGTGGGAGGAGCCAAGGGAATGTAGGAGGAGCCAAGGGGGTGTAGGAGGAGCCAAGGGGGTGTAGGAGGAGCCAAGGGGGTGTGGGAGAGGTAAGGGGAAGGGTGGTGGGATATTAAAGGACGTGAAAGATTCACAGCAAGCCAGCAAAGCACAGAGTAGAAAATAGCAGGGTGGAACCTGAGGCCATTTAAAGCATCATCGTTCAGGCAAAGGTCTCTTCCTACTCACAACATACATGTATGCAAAGAGTGCCACACGTGTAACGCACTGACAGGGCTAGCAGGAACAACTCGGAATCTTGACATGCTTTTATCTCTTAAGCCTTATGCTCCGACTGAGGTCCTTTTATTCACTGCAATTTTGGTTAGTTTTTAAAAAGAAATACCAGTATGTATATTCAACCACACATCTTATAACAAAATGGTGTCAAGTTTGAAATATCTAGTACTTCATAGAAATTGATCAAATATGTAATTCACCTATTCTGGTCACCTTAGGACTATTATGACAAGAGACCATTTTTTAAATAACAGGTTGTCTTTTTTTCTTCTTCTTTTCTGAGAGAGAAATATTACAATAACTGTTTTCGATGCACATTCTTTTCTGAAAGCCTAATCAACTTAACACTAGGAAATCAGTCATTCCAAGTTATTCCTGGGCACTGCATTACACTCTTTATTTGGCAAATATGAAACACTCATGCGGTCGTATAGATGAAACAATACAGTATTTGGTTTTGAGGAGAATGGCACAAAGCATTTTATAACTGATGGGCCTAAAATATGGTGGGATTTAGAAACTGGTTCTTGTACACAGGAAGACAGAGCCTATTAAGATTTTCCAATTAAATTATCTTTGAGGTTTCTAGCAATGTTATACCTTGCATCCATTTTCATGTTAGCTTTTTTTTTCTGATAGCATGATTATCAAATTACATTCTGGGGAAAAAAAAATCATGTTTGTATGTACATATATATTTCTAAGAATTTTTAGATATTTTTGGTCCTGTGAAATAAAATTGTAAGAGAACGCTTCCTCCCCCAATTTGCAAATTTACTATACTTATCAAGTAGAAAGTACAAAATGTAGCTGGGTTTTGCATGTACATTAATTAAAAGTAATAGTGACTAAACGACAGCTGTTTACCACAAACGTTCTTTTACTTTGCCAGAATCGGTGGGCTATTTCAGCGATAAACAACAAGTGCTACACTATTTGTAAATGGTATATTGTCAAAAGAGGTTGAACTCGGCAAATCAGGAATTAATTCCAAACATATATACACCACTTGACTTGATGACAAGAAAACCTCATTTCTTTCCTACCTGAGCACAACTGATGCAACTGCAGTGACATATCATTAAAAGTGGTAAAAATTATTAAACATATGATCAGAAAGAGGAAATATACTCTCGCTCGCACTCACACGTATTATATATACACATATAAACACACAACTTCAAAGGAACACAAACAAGATAATAGAAGTATTGGCACACTACCAAGTACCATACATTTGGATCTTTGTTTGTGTACTCTCAAAGACAACACTTATACACAATAAATTCCAATTCATATTTCATAGAATTGTACCCAAATGTAATCTGAAGATGCCACAAAGATGTGGTTATTCTAGAGAGAAAAGAAATTCCGTCATTGCATGCTAATGTTTACGATGTCTTGTAGTTTATTAGTTATCTTTTTTCATGTGTTCTCTTGATTACTAATTCAGCAATCAATTAGAAATGTCTTCCAACTTTTTAATCACACATGGAATTCACAATGAAATGAGAAGCAAAATAAGAAAAAAAAAAACCACATACACAGCTACCTAGATTGCAAAGTCGATTGCAAAGAGGGTGTAACTTCAGCTTCACTACAATAACACAGTAATATGAACACTGTATACACAACACAACAGACAGATAATACATTTGTTAAGTATCGCACAACAAAGCATGGAAATGAGTTGGACATGAGCAACTGTGACAAAGTGTTGGCTACCAGTGACCTATATTTATACATGATATAATAACAAGGAAGAGATTCTACATGTATAAATGTAGACCAACACCCTGTTAAATTGCAAAGTATTTTATGGAGTGCATCTAATGTTGAATGCATGTTAACCCATGGTATATGATTAGCAAAGTGAATCAATTATCTCCCACCCAACACACCTCAATGAAAGTCACCAAATGATGCATTTGAGTACAAAACATGTTGCTACATTCAGCTATCTGTGTAATTCTTTTCCAATAAGAGTATTCATAATTTATGACTTCCATTTGTCAACATGCATTATGCACATTTGAAAAATAACAAAACAAAAAAACAAAAAAGTGCACATTCAAAGCAAGCTGGAAAATTACAGAGTTGTATTATAGCTGAGATGATGATGTATACTTTACCATTGCCTAATGCTTGTGGGTACAAATTATACTTACTAATGTCACCAGCTGAAATCAGATTATATATACACTGCATACTGCACGATAAACAGACAAATTGGATCCCAGTACATACTACCCAGAATATACCAACCCTAGATAGTCATATCAAATACTAAATAAGTACAGGTGTAAATGTTTATTTGAACAGTAAATATTATAATTTGGTAAAGCAGACTTTAGCTTTTCATGGATACCTTCACCATAGTCTTCAAGTCTATCATGACAGCAACTCAAAACAACATATTTTATGTTTTCCCACAAAAAGATTTGTAATCTTAGAATATCTGTCTCATCATATTAAAAGAGGGAGAATGTGATAGAATTTCAGTACAAGGCTATGTGTGATATCAAATAGTTTACGTTAAAGTGGCCATTGCTAAACTGACTAGGTGTTAAATGGGGCCATCTATATTGCATTTACTATACTACATGTACAAGCATGATGATTTTTCATGTTTCTATTGGAATATGTGGTGCAAAGATTTCGCCGAATAATACCGGAGCATTATTCAAATTTTGTGTTATATGAATCCCATATAATCCAGTCAAAACTATGCTCCATATCATATTGAATGGCAACAAATGTATAATGAATTATTTCATGTTGAGTTCTAGATGATATTCAACACATTTATTTGGGTGCTGGTCTAACTGGTAGTGAAAAGGCAACCAAAAGAATAAAGAAAATGGGCAAAATATGAAAGAAAAAAAAACAAATGCAAAAGATGACTGAAAACAAGACTAGCTTCATGGATATTCAGTGACAGCATGCAGCAAGAGTAGTGCAGCAGCCTTAAAAATTGTGGAAAAACTAGTCTTAAACTCAGCATGCATTAATCAGACCCCGACATCAGGAGGAAAAAAAAAAACACCATTGTTTGAAAGAAATGCAGGAGGAATGAATACCACAGAAATAAGAGAGTGAATAAAAAGATGGGCAATACAATAGAAATAGTGCCAATACACATTCAATGTAAACTTTAAAAAAAAAAAGTAAGAGAGATAAAACAGCATGGATTTATTGTGACATACACATACTGGTAATCCAGACATAATACATTTGTATACAAAAGACTGCAATGGAATACTTTGTACCGGTATTTCCCATACATAGGCAACAAAGTCAGGTTGACTAGTAACCTATCAATCTAGTCAACTTTAAAAAAAAAAAAATCTACATCTTCAGGAGACCAACTCAATACAATCTGGTGTAGATAAGAATGTTTCGCCGCTGTGACTACACATGATGTAGTGAAGTGCACCTAAGATGTAACTTGAGCATGTGAAATGTAGGAGTAATGATTTGAATATGGGCACCCACAGCTCAGTGTTTCGTCTTGAGTTCTGCAGAGTGACTGGAATACGTTGTGATTCCCAAAAAACTACCAGTCCATACATTGATTTGAGAATAATCCGAGTCAGGGGTATAAGAGAACAGGGAGGCCTGTATAAGTGCTGTGACTTAAACTCCAGAAGTGACTTTCAAGATAAGGCAGGTCACTGCACTGTAAAGTCACTCCTATCCCATATCTTCTATTGCACTACATGTCTGTAAGGCATTCATATCATCTACAATTGTATTTCCCTCTCTCTCTTTCTCACCCACCCACCCACACCCACACCCATACACACACACACACACACACACACACACACACACACAAACAAACACACAAACACGGGTGCATTTTCCACATGCACATAGGTAAATGCTTTGATCTTCACTTCAATGCAGACCTAAAAATGAACATTATAAACAAAAATCTGAATCACACGATACCTTCATCAGATTTAATCAAAATCCAAAAATTGATCGATCTAAGCAGCAACGTCTATTCTTACATATAATATGTGAACGAATTTTATCTTCTGCTTCTGTATCCACTGCTCAAAATGAGAAATCAAAGTCTTTCCCATACTCATGGCTGTATTGTGTGCAGAGCAATATCACGACGTAAAATTTAGATCTCTGTTTCATCCTACATTAATGAGTTTGTTTTCATAATGAAAACAAATCTTGCTCTTTCCAAACCTGTCATTTTATGTAGCATTGCATATGATTACTTTCTACACGATGAATTCATCTTGAAGTTGAGGTATTGTAACACCATATATTTTGGGAGTCTAATTTTTCACAGAATCGGGACTTCCTGACAATTTTGCCAGTCATTAAATTTGTGATCTTGGAATAAAAATGGAAAAATGTATACGGTGTGCACATCGCATTCATGTCAGGATCAGCTTTAGTGGTTATTTTCACACATTGTTGCATTGGCGAATAGCACCTGACTCTATATTAACGAAAATAACAACCCTGCGAAATATATGGCATATACAGTACCTACCTAATTTCTCCCGTTTAATATGATATCAAAACATCTGGATTATAGATTAGCCAAGAGTATCAAATACTTACCTTCACACTCAATCATTTGTTGCAGAACTGATTTGTTTTCACGAATTAAAGACTACACAAACAAAATGCACCAGCAATGATAGGAGTTTGTAGATCTATGGCATTAAATTTTATTAAATGGCTACAAAGAACTGATTAAGCTTGCCTAAAAATGTGCCTGAGCACTTGTAGAAGTCTACCAAATAGACCTGTTTTCTAATATATATCCCAATTCTAGGTATATCTTTGTACGAAAAGGTTCTTCTTAGCGAGCAGAAAGCTTGCCAATAGCTTGCTCAACATGACAACTACCAATGCATGCAAACTAATATCACTGCATTGTAACTGTCAGTCAAGGGCATGTTGGGGAAAAAAAACCTCACAAAAGCAAAGCTTATCAATCAAAACTCTGGGAACAGATTTCCACAAATATGAATTTATCAGTAAACAGGACCACTTCCAAACATCTGGGGGTGCGCTCTGCAACCCAAGAAGCCACTACAGAAATCGGTATGCCCATATACCAACTAAGAACCGGCCTATCCCTTGGATTTCTTTCTTAATAAAAACAAGAGGAAGAAAACTCTATGAAATGTACTAACCCAACAACCCCAGCACTGTGAGTATATGGTAGCAGTTTGGTGCAAACTACATCGCTAAACTCAACGTTTCTTTTCCTGATACTCTGAAAACATCTGTTCCTTCACTCAGCACCCAAAGATATTGTGTGCGTAAATGTAAAGCATGTATAAGCGGGTATGTGTGACAGTGATTTTAATACGGTACTTGAATGAAGCCCATCTCAAAGAAAGCACCAAGCCTGGGCATATAAAACCCACTAGCAAAACCACTGCTTGCTTGCTGCACTTAATACCCACAACCATACACAGGAAATATACATACAAAGAATTTGAATTTGGTGTATGAAGTTTATTATGTATGAATAATTAAAGGTTTCATTTACAGTCACCAAAACATTGTGCACTTTTATTCCAGCAGAGCAATTCATCTACAGCAACATGAAAATTGACAAAATTCAGATTTCTGTTTTTCAGTGCCACAAATTAAAGCAGTTTGACTTTACTGCATTACTACCAGCACCAAATCAGATAAGAAATAATATTCTGTTCTTGTCAACTTACTCATGCATCCCTTTCAAAGTGCATTGTTTTTAAGACATAATGTGTGGGCATGTGAGTGCTGAATGCACAACTTTTCCACCTATCAATATTTCTGCTGCTTCGTGACAAGATGTGGGGGCACTTTACCACCCATGTATGGATGCTGGCCATTACACCAGTTTTACAACTGACTGCATGATGGTGGGAGACCCCCAGCTGCAGAGACTCGCAAAAACTAAGTTAATCATTCCCTCTTTCACTCCTGATAACTTCCCTCTGTATACATGTGCGGTATAGCCTACACATGAATGATGAACACGCAGGCTACAAGATCTCCCTCACGCTGGTCGCCACACCGCATTTCTCCTACAGCATTGTTCCAAAATATCTCAGCATCACACGAAACTGTTTTGGGGCTTCTCATTCGAATTTCTAGTCACAAAGCTGCAAGTGTGAGGCTTGAAGATAAATAGTTATTTCTATAACCAGAGGATTCAAACATTGAAGATGTGTAGCTTGCTATGGCCCCTGCCATAAGAATTAGTTGTGGTGTTAATGGCAGCTAGATTTTGAAATGAAATTGCAACAATTTCAACTACATGTATCCCCCAGACTAAGGCTGTGTACGTACCCAAAGATCAAGTGTGTCTATGTAAGTATGTGGTGGGTGTGGCATGTTTGTCGCAAAGGTAGTTTGAATCAAATCCATTGTTTTGATATAATCCATGGACCAAGGGTGAAGTAGAGGTACCTTTCGCATGTGTGTGAGCACAAGTTTGTAACTGGAAGTCTGCAGATGATGTGTACACAATTCACCGGCTGAATTTAAGCTACCTTTGTGAATTCTGGAGATTTAATATTTTTGCTATCACCATTTTCATACTATCATAATTCAGGCGTCAAAAATGAGGTCACACAAATTACAATGGAGTCATGATAACATTCTTTATATTCTATAGTGACCGCTTCAAACATCTAGGTTCTCTCTTTTTATGAACATGCCCAATTTATTGATTCACACCAAAAAAATTCTTTCCCATTTTTTTTTTCTTTTGGTATTTTTAATTACATAGCATTTGAACACTGCAGATTACAAAATTGTTCCAATGTTGTAAAAAAAAAATCAAACAAAAAAACAAAAGTAAGCTGGCCTCAAGATGATTATTAAATACTTTTGGGTGATGGCCTTGCAGAAATATGAGCACAGAAGGAATAGCCCTTGCTTTGACACTTGTTACCCTTGAATAGTTAGGATTGTTAGAGCTGATTTCTTTGGTAGTTCACTTTTAGAATTGCATCTGCTATCCGTATGTGCGTAATACAAATGGTGTTTTTTTTAATGCTAATCTGATCCATCATCAGGAAAACTTGAGTTCATTAAATAAGAGGGTGGAGGCATAAAAATCATTCCATCTAATTGACAAAATGACACTTAACGATCTGTACAGAAACTATACAATATTTGCAAATCAAAGATGCTTCAGCAAGTATGTATACTATCTTATCTTTTATCTTTTTTTTTTCTTTTTTTTTTTTACAAAAGAGCACTTAAATGTCAATCCACCAACACATCTATTCAACACTGTTAATAGATTTGTTCTGTAGCATTAAGCATAATACACTGTACACACACACAAAAAAAAGCTGTACATCATAGAATATCATGTATCAACCCTATGTGGAATATTCAACAAGAAAAATACATCATACAATGTATTAATGAAAAAGAAATTTTCCTACCTGGGAGAGTTGCATACATTTTGTTTCTCCACAATGAGTTCAAACTTGACAACCAAACGAACATTACAAACAGATTAATAGTAAATGTTTGATTTTTGAGGCAATAATGTTCCACACCTGAGATGAAAGTGACTTTCAATACTGGTATTTACACGAAAAAAAGTTGGTAAAAAATACAATATAGAGAGCAAAAGGGACAGGGAAATCCTGCCATTCAGTTGCGCCCAACATAAGGCCAGGCATTGAAAGTATGTTGTAATGGCAGCTTCCATTACAGTCTACAGGAGCTCATTTTGACCTGACTGCATTTAAGGTTACAAGTAGCATCTAATTTCATATGCTTCATTTTTCTTCCTTGGTATATAAAGCCATTGTATGGCATCGTAGTTCATTACAACAACCCACGAGCACACTCCAACCAACTCTACCCCTTGATGGCCTTAATTAGAAATGAGCTACAATACTGTTGGTCTTCTCATGACCTGGGGCTATCCACATTCATTCCCCTTTGCCCATCACAATCAGGGAGACTTATAAAGACCACTCAGAGACAGATGTGTGCAAAATGCATCTCAATGGGCAAAAATGATTCTCACATTGCAGAGATTTTCATATTTTTTTTACCCAGACATGAAAGATATCAACATTTTCAAAAAGCCGCTTGCAGAATGAGAGAGACTTGGAGACCTCCTCCCTCTTAACACCCCTACCCCCCCTTTTTTTCCCCCTCTGATTGTTTTGATCTACTCTCTTTCAACTGCAAATTTCTTACAGTATATCTTCTAATGAGTAATGATGGAGCTAATCTGACCAAGCACGGCGTCTCTGGCCAATAGCAGTGGCGGATCCAGAGGGGGGTGCACCAGGCACGCACCCCCTCTTTAGTTTTCGTTTCTTCTTTTCTTTTCTTTTTTCTTCTCTTTCAAGGCTGTCGTATCTTCAAGCTATATGCTTATTTGATGACAGTCTTCTGCATTCACACTCCCAATACATGTGCCATAATTCAGTCTGATCACTTGATTCACTTTATCCCGATTGATTCCCAATTGACGTGTTATTTTATTCTTTTCTTTAATCTGTACACATAAATCACAGTTTTATTTTCAGATGTACACACTGTATGTTCTATTGTCTTGTAAACAAAAAGAAATTACTGTATTTCATTTGTAATATATATTCGATGCACAAAATTCCTAATAAATTCATTTGAATTGGAAAAAAAAAAATGAAAAGACAACAAATGGGAGTGTGCTCCCCCTTTAATTTTGTAAAGGCGCCTCCCCTTTACGGAATTCCCGGATCCGCCCCTTAGAAATCACTTGGGTTACAACTCCTCTACCCTATCACTTCAAAATACAGCACAGAGCAGGAGGAAAAGTTGCTGGTTCTCGGCACGCAGCCTTGCCAACTGGCATAGAGCTGAAATTTAGAGAGAATGTGTCCCACTCTCAGTTGGGCTATGACTGAGCCTGCACTTTTAAATGGCAAGGGATGTAGTGGAGGTTTCCCTCATCTTATATCTCTAGCACTGTCCACTCAAACACTTAATTCAATTCAAAGCCACAGACAGGCATCGCAGGACAAAATGAGACTGACTTCACTCTCGTACCTTTCTCCACCATTCGGGATACATTATGAATCATGTCCAGGAGGAGTGTTTCAGAAGGAGGTTCACAATCATTTGAAGCTGAAACATCAGCAATCAGTACTGCAGCAGCCAAAAAACCACAATACCACTTAGGATTATTCCTATTGTCCCTGCATCAACTGCATTTATCATCATGTTGAATGTTAACTGCAAACACCATTGTGAATTGGGGACCCAAAAAACATGGTTGACCTAGAATGACGCAAGTTCAATAACTGTATCCACACTGCCAATTTTTCCTGCCATTAATGCACATGCATATACTATTTACATACAAATTAACAGCTATATTGTACGGCTGTGAATAATGAGGGGAAGAAACATCAATATTGATGACGTGTTATTTACATATTACACTCTAAAAATCCACATCTCTCAGTCATGATATCATGTCTTGTGTGTACCAAAGAAATGTTTCAATAAAATGAAATGCATACATATCTTGTTTTGCGCCAGTGTTTTTAGCAAGGAGGAAAAGAACAAAAAAGAAAAAAAAAATCTATTTTTTATGTCCACTGAAAGCTTGCATATGTCTTCGTGGGAGAACGAAAAACAAAACAGGGGAGAGAGAATAATATAGAGTATTAAGTAAATGCGTGTGAAGGCATTGCCATTATCATTACAGCAAGTGTCAAAAAAAGGAAAAGAAAAACACAGCATATCCTTCAGGTTATCAAGATGTGATTACTCAAATAAATCAACTTTGATGTTGGATATAGACACACTTTGAAACGAATCACTGACATACGTATTTATAATTCAAAGAAATCTGCAATACTCGACGTTCCACTCACTGTCGTATGTCATCTTGACCAGCGTGTTTACCGCTCATTCCAAAATTGAAGACATTTTAAATTAGCACGAGCGACAGATGATTCCACTCCTTACAGTAGGTTACAGACAATTTCTCCACATACATTGCCAATACACTATCACTTGTAACCACACAAAGCCGCTGAATACGTTCCAGGATACGTGACAAAATGCAAGAGTATATTCAAGACCCCGAGGGCGGTTAATACATGGTCAATCAATAGCAGCGATCTACGGAGGTGTTAGGCTAGGCACTTGATGTTTCGATTTAACGATAATGGGTTTTTTCTTTTGTTTTGTTTTTTGTTTCTTTTAAAAGCATGCAACACAGAAGAGAAGCAATGACAGGAAAAACACACAGGAATAGTGAGGGAACTCTTACCTGTGCTTCGACTTATGAGACTTCTTCTTCTTCTCCTTTCGCGCCGGTGAGTGACTTTCTGATCTGAGTTAGGAATGCACGGTCAAAACAATAATTACACATCTCCTAAACTCTGGATGGCAAAAAAAAATAGAAATGTCGCTATGGCGACTGGTATGCCTCCGTCATAATGCATGATTCTCCTAATAGGTCTATAGTTCATGTGGCCAATGTGTGATTACATTTTAACAAAATTTGGAAAATATTTAAAATCACGTGTTTGTCACAAATGTGTTGAATGTTCACCTTCCTCGACCTATGTTTAATTGGATGAATAGGAGAGCATGTATTTGGGGATTTAAGAACTTAACTTGACTTTGACCCTTTCATAAGTTTATGCATTGAGTAATTTTCAAGGCATGGAGAAAAAATTTGAAATCACCTCCATAGACTACTGTGCTAGAATTATTCTCAGACCGAGAATAAATGCAATTATCATAGATATCTTCATAGTTAATGTGTTACTTTCATTATTTTTGCATTCTTCTTTGTTTTGTCATCCATCTGAACATAATTAGACTGGTCAGGCAGCTCAGTTTTAGAATTTTTTAAATCGATCAAACACAATGTTAATCAGTGGCTTTTAACTGAAGTTTATGGGTCTAACATCTGTAATATTATAAAAATATTTCATTTTTGTTATACTGTAAAACATGATATACTCGCGGCATGAATTTTTCGCAAATTGGAACCGACAGCCTTTTTCGTGGCATGAAATTTTCGCGAAGTGCCACTGGCGTTCAATGCATATAGTGTAAACAAGGACTTTCGCGTGCATTTTAATTTCGCGAATCTTGGCGCTCGCAAAATTCGCAAAATTAAAGTGCACGCGAAAATTCCTCGTTTTACAGTATCATAAGGACCTTTGTGACCTTTGACCTTTGACCCCAAAATACCAGTGAATATTTGTCTTGTCATACTCTACGGACTCTACGGACGGACGGACGGATGGACGACCCGAAAACATAATGCCTCCGGCCACTTCGTTGGCGGAGGCATAAAAAGGATAACAGTGGTTTGCTTGGATACATAGACATGAAACCACTTCTAATCTAAAGCATTCATACTCCCCTTGAGATGACCTCAACTTCTACTCATATTCTGGTGACCCATCAGTATCCCTCTAAATAACATTAGCACATTATATATGTCATCTGCATTTCACCTGTCAGGTTGCAAAATGAGGGAAACGAAATTGGAGAAACAAGCAATGGACATCGAGTGCAATTCCCACCAGGAGCACTTAGCTAATAGATCGACCTCGAGTAAAAGCAGGAAACATATTGCTATTATTCTGTAAAAGTGCACTTTTATCCTGATGCATGAAATTACCCTATAAACTGGCTCTCATGCCTCAACTCATGCCTGAAGAGGGAAAGTGGCACTCTGTCATGATTAATCCTTTTTGTCACACACACACAAAAACGGACAACTCAATAATTCAATTCCATGCAGCGCTCTAAGTGACACTATTGTTGATTTACGATGCCAATTCCAGGCCACTAATATCGTGCAGTCTTTGTGCACCATTTATTCAATGATGTGTCAAGTGGCATTAACTGATCTCTGAAGTGTACAGGCATGCATGGGGAAGTTCATCGATGCCAATCCAAGTGTTCGCATTCTGTATATGTTTCACCGACGTGCCATCAACACTGCAGTGTAAGCCCTAGCAGCTAGTTGCTCTCAGCAACGACAGCTTCCGTTACAGTGAAAAACAAAAATCATGGACTAGTTTACTGACAAGCTCTACTTGGCTCACATGTGAAAACATTTCCAAGAGAGTAAGGAGGAAAAACTACATTATGAAAAGGTGTGCAACCAGAAGCATAATGTTGCACCCTTTTTCTTTGGACTGCTATTGTAATGCCACTAATTGTAGGACTGTCTAATTGTCCTTGGGATGGCAAATCTGCTAATAGCGTTCACAGCATGCATTTTAGGGCATGATAATTACACAGTGTGGAGCTCCATTCTAGAGATGTTTCTTGTTTTGTTTTGTTTTTCCATCACCTAACATTCCATCTAAAGGACTTTCACATACATGTACAGCTGGATCACATTCACTGTGCTGAACCCCTTGACATCTTGTACGAGGTATGTGACTGGACTATTTTTGAGGGGTTTTTTTCCCAATTCTTGCCAGTTTTTTATTGATCTAATATTCTTGTGAAAGAATTTCGACAATCTCTGCATTGAACGATAACAAGCATGAACAATAACACGCTAAAAGGACACACTCAATAGGCTGCACAAAGAATGCAACCTATTATGACATCATCAGGGATCTCATCACCTGACTGTTGGTTACAAAGGGGCCCTTCTAATCACTGAATGGATACTGTAAAACATGATATACTCGCGGCACGAAATTTTCGCATATTGGGGCCGATGGCCTTTTTCGTGGCAAGAAATTTTCGCAAATTGCCTCTTGCGTTCAATGCATATAGTGTAGATAAGAAATTTCGCATGCATTTTAATTTCGCGAATCTTGGCGCTCGCGAAATTCGCGAAATTAAAATGCACGCGAACATTTCGCGTTTTACAGTATTATACAGTGGAAAAGAGCACAGAAAAACAGTCCCATACATTTTGTGACAATTGTCATATAAGTTAAATTCTTTGATCATACACTACCAGAAGAAAAATCACACAAATATGATGGAAAATGAAAAATGCAACCAAGAGGACAGGGTTTCAAGCTCTCTTTTTTTAGGTCTAAATGTAGGGAAAGGCATTTCTGCCGGCCACAAGAAACATGTTAAGAAGCTGATCTCTAACCTGCTCCTGTGACCACTTTTCTTCTTCTTCTTCTTTGGAGGTGGTGATGGTGAACGACTAGGTTCTCGAAGTATCCTGGTAGAAAGTAAAAAACACACAAACAAATTATGAGATGCATTGTGGGTTTTTTTTTTTTTGTTTCTTCAATACAATACAAAAGGCCACACACATCACAAGGGCTGCTAAAAAAAAAAAAATGCTTGTTTCAAGACACAAACAAACACACACACGCACCACATGCATGCATGCACCCCCCCCCCCCCACATACACACACTCCCTCTCGCTCTCATTCACTCACTCACAAACAAATCTGACCCCTGACGGTGAGTTGGTGAATTTTACATGATAAAATGTACTACATGCAATTTTCTGCAAAGTTTTTTTCTTTGTGCTGGGGAGGGACCATTCACAAAAGTCCCAAAATAGTCATGTAACGAATCAACCCTAATTCAAGACTTGTTATACCCAGCAAAAAGGTTAGGAGCTGAAGTATCTTTTGCAACAATGTGTAAATATTCATAATCAATTCACAAAAATCTCAAAGATTCATCAAAAAACAAACACCCCTTTTTTTTTTACATGACCAAATGTATTACAATTACATGCAATTAACAATGTTATGATTTCTTCATCTTTTTTTTGTGCTGGGGAGGTACCATTCACAGAAGTCCCAAAATAGTCATGTAACGAGTCAACCCTAGTTCAAGACTAGAGTTGAATTGATTATGACTATCTAGACATTGTTACAAAAGATACTTCAGTTCATCACTGCTGATAATGATTTACAAAGAAATTATCAATGACAAGCTCTAAAGAAAGATATCTTTGTAACAACCGAAGACATCAACATCTGAGATACATATGACTACATATCAAATCATTTGTGCCTTACTCATATTTCTTCTCAGCCATTGCCTTAGCCTCGGCTTCCTTAGCCTTTCTCTCTGGGTCAAAGGAACTGCCGTCGACGTAGCCATCTTTGATACCAAACGCTTCCCTCAGCTTGGCGTTCTGTTTCTCTTTGGCCTCAGCAATCTCATGCGAATCTGTCAAGCTGATGAAACATGGTCATGCATTTACAAAATGATCATGATAACAATGATAATCATCATCATAATCACAATCATAATCATAATCACAATGATGGATTTATTAACGATCATTATCGTCATCATCATCATCACAGCATCGTCCACAACATATCAGAAGAGACATGCTCATATGGAACCAACGTTACTGTAAAACAAACTGCATCCATTTCATGGAACTGTCAAAAGTGCTTTGCATACACTAGGAGATTAATTGACTACGGAATGTGTGAAATATAAAATTCTTCCAAACTGATATTGGGTGAAAGTCTACCAAAACATCTTTATGCAAGCCAGAAGCGCCCACGCACCTGAACATCTTTCACCCAAAGATGCATCAAAATGCATTACATGCTATTCAGAGGCTACTGCATCAACACCAAATGAAAGTCAACGAATGCATTATTAACCTGAATGCCAGATATTAAGTATTCAAGTAATCGGACACTTGTCCTACAGGACTGCAACTTGCAGCCAATTCAATTTCACAAGAATAACAAAGGAGAGAGAAAGAGGAGATAAACTACAACTGACCTTGCTCTTTCCGGTGTCGCTTTGCCAGCCAGGTCAGCTATGCCTTCTTTCTCAAAGAGCATCTTTCTGAAAGCAGCCACTTTCTTCTCTATCTCCTCCTTGGAATATGTTCTGCACAAATAATTCAAGACATACCAACAACATGATAAGGTAGAATCACATTTTGTTTAAATACCATGTGGTATCTAATGTGTCAGATTCACAAAAAGAGCTACCATGTGTACTGTGACACAAATATAGAGTCATTCAGCAAATTTCCTCCATGGCAAAGTGTTCTTTGCATTGCTTACAAATAATTGAAAGTTCAGCTTCGAGATTTTAGTCTGTGTCATCAGGAAATGATTCACTTACATACTCTGGCCATCATCCCTACTTCCAAATATGTACATGTACACAGAAGATTCACAATCCCTTTATACCATCAGAGCAAGACATGATTTATCTGCAGCATGTATTCATTGGTTGTAACAAATACTACAAGGTGTTGTTGTAACTTAATCTCTCTTCGACAACTCTTCTCTCAGTCTTACCGCTTTTGCTACTATCCATCAACTTCTTCAAGCACATACATGTACACATATGTATCTCTCCTTCCAGTAATCCATCAATCAACTTAGCCACTAATATATCAATGTACCCATCCATTGAAGTATTATCACTTGATTTTCTGACAATTTTATCTTTAAAAAGATCATGCCATCAATATCATTGAATCCCTTAAGAGAAATCACTGATTCATCAGTCCATCAGTTTTTAAACCATCACAGATTTGGTCGACATGGAGGGCATGTCTTTGTCATCATCCTACAATGTACTCACCCCTGCTCCTCCATCACCTCCTTCATCTCGGCACACTTCAGCTCCACCTGCCTCTTCCGCTTGTGGGCCAGGATCTCCTGGTTGGGGGGCCGGTAGAGGAGCGCCTCCGCCTTCCGGATCTCCTCCTCCGACTTGTAGTCCACCTTCTGTTTCTGGTTCCTCACCAGGGCAAAGTTGCGCTGGATGTAGCCATTGGTGCCACTGCCCCGGGCCGTGGCCAAGCCGACCCCGTTGTACATGGTGCCAAGCTACCCTATAGGCTAGAGCCAGGAGAGGGGAGAGGGAATCATATTGATAACTGAATTTTCTCTGTCTCTCTGTCTGTACATAATGTGTACATGCATTATGAGTATGTGTGTGTACAATGTGCCTGCATTTTCTGGTAGCTTGAAGACACAATGTAAACGTTAACGTAAACGTAAACGCAAACATAAAAGTAAACGTAAATGTAAATGTAAAATTTTATGTAAATGTAAATGTAAATGCAAATGCAAATGCAAATGCAAATGCAATTTTATGCAAATGCAAATGTAATGGGAATGTTGGCCCAATTGAACAATCTTCACAGGCAGCCCACTGGGGTACACTTGAAAATCACAAGTGCAGACCTACTAGAATTGCCTGTCAGCAAATGTATGTGCAATGAAGTGCAAAAGTTGTATCTTGTACGTCCACTCAGTGGACGCACAACTTCAGTCGAGATTCTTCCACTGCATACAGTATGTGCTGCATACAAAGCTGTACATAATCCATTACAAGGATTCCCACACTTTTGTATACTGAGTCGTGCTGACCTATTCATTACATAGTCTGCCAACACTACTGGGTCTTTAATTGACAGGCTGGTTTGGGCATACAATATTACAAGATATACAAATGTATATGAATCCATTCACGTGTCTGATGGTGTTAGACAAATTCAGCCAAACACCATACATTTAACAACTTCTTACGATACAAAGTGCCAGCATGGTTGATTTTTTTAGCCCATGAAGTTTGGTACATGCATACAATTTTGTGTCTGAGAAGCCAGAATCATGTTTTCATACACATTTTTAAAAATGCATATTTGTCAACAGACTCAATTTTGACTTTAAAGCCGTTGGACTAAATTTCCTCCACCACAGATGTTATGTGGTCTTAGCACAGAACTTTGATGTTTCACGTCTGACACCTAGGCACATCTACATGTACAGCGGAGTAATGATACAATGGTGCACACGACTGAATCAAATTTTCAGGAGAAAACCCCCATGTACTGTACTCAGTCTATTTCACACTCCTGAAATAACCAAAGGGCACTGTGACGTAATGCTAGACAAATTGAGAAGGGAAAGGAAACCTGCACTGGCTATCACTGAATGAAAAGAAAAGTGGGATCAATATATATGCAAATGAGGCATGGCAGTTGGTCAATCCATGAGAGCTTTATTGATTTCTACTCTGTTTACATTCAGCTAACAAACACACTCAGGTTCTGTCATGGAATTGCATGAAGATACACTGTACTTTATGAGCGACCTATGGCACTTGAAACAACCACGGCATCATACATTAGTATAAAAGTAACTAAGTACACTGTACCTACAGAAGAACAGCCAATGCTACATGGCAGTTCACAACACATTCACATGGGTCAATCTACGTAGGTACATCTTAACCCAGATCAAGGATAGAAAAAAAAATCATACAGCATGAAAGATGTTAATAGAAGTATGACATTCTATATTGATGTCCTTCCAGCTGACTGCGGTCACATATTCTGTAAGAAACCAAGACCACTTAATCTACAAGTTTGTAGGCTAGCTTTACAAGTATATCTTGTTGACCCCTAGCACCTAGCTGGTATGGGTAATGATTACTGGTACACTTCTCAAGAGGAAAGTACATTGTATCTATCAATCAGTAATATGTCAAGCCTGGGAACGAAGCGTGGTATCTGTTAGAATGTGCTCAGACTGTGGGAAGATCTCTTAAAAATATTTGAGATTCTTTTCATTTTCAGTCAGGATGGAGAAGAAATTGTGAAACAGCAGACAAGATCTGTGATCTTTATCAAGAAAATCAATATCAAATAAAAGGACTAATGATTGCTGTACTTTGACAAGCTCGGGATGGGTTATAACTATCATAAACGATGCACTTCAACACAGCATAGAGAGATCACAGATTGAAGGACAAGTTCACCTTCATAAACATAAGGATTGAGAGAATGTAGCAATATTAGTAGAACACATCAGTGAAAGTTTGAGGAAAATCAGACAATCCGTTCAAAAGTTATGAATTTTTGAAGTTTTTGTGCAGTAACAGCTGGATGAGAAGACTACTGCAGTGTATGAATAACTTAGATGTCACATGCGTACAACAATATAAGGAAAATATAAAGAGAATTTCACAAAATTCCATCTTTTGAAAAAAATACACATTCCCCTGACTCGTTACCGACAAATGTTATGGGTAATATTATTCCCCCTGCCTTTAGAAAGAGGCAAGTCAAGAGCTCCTTTATTATGCGAGAAAAGTGAAAATATGTTGAATTTTCTTTTACATTTTCTTTATACTTTTGTACGCATATGACTCACAAGCTGTAGTAGTCTCCTCATCCAGCGGTTCCAACACAAAAATTTAAAAAATTCATAACTTTTGCATCGATTGTCCAATTTTCGTCAAACTTTCACTGATGTGTTCTACTATTATTGTTGCATTCTCTCAATCCTAATGTTTATGAAGGTGAACTTGTCCTTTAATTCTCCCATCAATGTGTTATGGATTTTACACATGACAAGTGGCATGATTAAGCAGCTAAAGCTTCACTGCAGTTGAGGATGTGGTAGAGTTAGGCAGGGCAAACTACGTTCTATTCAAACAGCCATCACAGTGACCATAGAATTGATGTTTACATGACTTCCAAACATGAACAAACTCACTCTAAATATCCAGCAGCCTCCAATATTTGCATCTGAGTGAGATTCAAGTCCAGTAGAACAGGAATTTTTTCACCGTTTTGACACTTCTACACTTCTCTGCGTTGCACAGGAGCAGACAGCGCAGCATGGTGTACAAAACACGTTCATGGCAGCGATCGCCGCAATTGATCTGAATATAGCTATCTCACAGCGATCAGAGCAAGTTCTTCTATGGTATCTTTAAAAAGATAATACTTTTTCTGACTTTCTCTCTGCTTGTACTGAGTCACTGTAGTGATTGAGGATTGGGGTTGCTCATGTTGTGTGTGAGTGTGTGTGTGCACACGCACACATGCATGCGTATGTGTGAGGGTGTGTGTGTGTGTGTGTGCATGAAAGAAGATTGTGAAAATTGTGGTTATAAAACAAGGGTGAAAGAATATAAAGCCTTTTAAAAAAGGCTAGGAATTGGGGGAAAAGGAAATGAAAGAAAATATGTTGAAAAACATGGAAAAAATGAAACAAAAGGTTTACAAAATAGAAAGTTCAGTAAAAGATAATGGAAGGTAAGAAAGAAGAGAAACTTGCATTGTAATGGAAAGCAAGGGAGAGATGGATATAGTTTGTAAAGGAAAGAGGAAAGCAAAGAGAAAAATATAGATTGAAAACAGACAAGCACCAGGTAGAATAATAGAATGAGAGATGAATCAAGACAGGATGAAAGTAAAGATGATTAGGAAGGAAAGAAAGAATTATACATGTTGAAAGGAAATTAAGAAAAGGATTCATTAGAATGAAAAGATATTGGAGAGGATCGAAAAGATATTGGAGAAGATCGAAAGGAAAGACCCTTGTTAAGTTGTAGTTGGAGGGAAAAGCAACCAAAGGAGGGAAACAAAGAACGATTAGGCAGACAGTACAGTTAAATAGGAAATTGAGAAAGTCAAACTAAAGGAAAACCACAAAGAATTGATTGATAGGAAGGAAAGGGAAATTTAGGTATAGATTCTACCTGAAAATGAAAGAAGAAAGATAGAAAAAAAAAGAGAGAAAGATATAAGTGGCAGCACACACTTGCACATGCATTTCGCTTTGGAACTACAAAATGCAAGACTAACGCAAGACTTGGCCGAGGAAAAGAGTTAGCCTTTCAACGACACCATAGAAAAAACCGCTGTGTCGCGCGCTACATTCAGACCAAAATGACCAACCCTGCATGCGCTAAACATATTCGTACTGTGCTTGTGTACAGAGCAGCATATTTCAAGCAAGCAAGATTTTCTACCAATTTTCCGACACTCGTAATATGGGTACCGGTACTAAAAGTGTTAAAACTTAACGTCTAGTCAACTTTGGACACCCAGATGCAAGTACTTTAGGTTAGATCTACTGTACTGAATAACAAAGGGTGAGTTTGTGTGTGTTTGGAGGTCATTTGACAAGACAGGTACAAAAGTACACTAGCACCAAATTCTATGCTCCCAACTGAACTGTGGCACTAAATCGCCAAAACAAAACCATAAACCACCAAAGAAACACGTCTTCACAACTTTTCATTGTCAATTTCGTCCAAAAATCAGCTCACAAAAGCCTGGAGATTTCCTTTCTGTAGCAATTTAATATGCTACATACCGTTAGTGCACCAGTTTTCGACAGGACCCAGATTTCGACACCCAGCAGATAATTCTTATTGAATTTTATACTCAGTACAAACGTCTGACTTCAACAATCAACCAAGTTATCAATCACATTTCTAGTCTTATATAATCACCATTTGTCACTTGTCATAATCCGACGATAGAATATTTAGGAGAAAAGCAACACAGTGTCAGCAGAAATGTTGATGTCAGCCATTTTTAGGGGTTCAAAACAATATGACGCATTTTGTATACATCGCCGTAAAATGAAATTCACCCATGCCGGTTATCTTACTTTAGTATCAGTTTGTTTGCCAAATCCTGATGTTTGATTTCATAGTATAGATCGTCTTTAGTAATTTCATGGCTGAATTCGTGATAAATGAGCAAACTTGTAGAAAGAGTTGGCTTTGAGAATGTGGCACCGGATTTCGACATTCCCATATTAAGACACGTTATAGAGGAAAATACAAGTTCTTGCGCTGGTATGATTGCTGGTTTGCGTCCACAATGCAGTGTACGCGTACTGTACGCGCCATGTGATTTAGGTCTATGTGTGATGCGCGCTGCATGATTGTGTCGAAATCTGATGCCAGCAACGGCGTGACGGAAATGGCTTAAAATTGAACACGAGTGCATTCGTTGGGAATTCGTTCAAGGCATATTATTACTGGCCTTAGTGGCTCAACTTCATATCGAAATTCCGAGGTAAAACGGTGCGGTATTGACGGTAAACAAGGAAATGTGCTAAGTGTCGAAAACCGGTGCCCTAACTGTACATTAAGCTACAATAATTATCAAATGCTAAAGACAGCCAAATTATGCCTAGCATAACGCTAGATGCTGAAACGTCTAAAATTATGCCAGAAAGCATCATCCATAGTGTTTGTACCTCCGTGGTTATGCCAACTCTGGCAACCATATTCAGATGACACAGACTTTTATACAGTCTGTAGTGTAGTCCATGTAGCTGAGTATAGTATTGAGTGCGAGTGCATCTCAATTTCATCCCATTGCCCATTGGCATCATAAACACGTAGGCCTAGCCAATACAGTCATTACACACACACACTGCGCTCGCACTGCACTGTGTGACTGCGCTGGTCAGCAGGCTATTACCTACAGGAGACTCTGCAGGTTTATCACAACATTCTGCGCATTCTTTCCTGCATAGCGACCAAAATCATACCATAAGTAAAAACTCAGATATTTCAAGATCACCGCTAAATTCATTCTAATTCAATAAACAAATAAAATCACTCACAATATGACGAATTGTTTCTCACTTTGTCGCCGTTTTATCTACGTTGATTTGACGCAGCAGCACAGCACGTCGATTGATTGATTTTTCAGCCAGCTGCCAGAGAGACGAAAGATGGCGCTAAACTAGTTGTCTCGACAGAATGATGTGTGTGTACGTTGACGTTGTACCAGCAAATGCCTGCTCAAGTTGCGCCACGAATTTAATCGAATTACTGCAATCGTCTTCAGTAGATAACTCTAACGAAGCCAGTTGTAAAGTATAAAGTTCGGTATCTAATACTCTGTCGAAGAAAATTGTTGGTTACTTTTAGTTCTATATATCTTGTAATAAAAGGGACATTTCACGTTGAAAGCCTGGAGACCAGCAAGTCCCAAAATATTTCATCTGCAAGATATCAAGGTGTTGCTTCAGGCATCAGCCAAAGTTGATCATCAATACACTGTATGGCAGCCAAATTTGAGATAGAGATAAAGGTGTGTCTACAGCTGCACTGGCAATTCTTAATGACTGATATTATTATAAACGCTGTTATGCCACTCACTTTTAGTTTATATGAGGAGTTTGAATGCAAAAACAAACATTTTTTTTTTTTTTTTTTGGGGGGGGGGGGGGGGGGGTAAGGTGCCATCATCCAGGGTTCGAAATTGGCGATGGTCCGCTGGCCATTGGCCACCCGAAATCACATCGGACTAGCTAAAAATCGTAAAATTCTGTAGTTACTAGTCCGTCTGTCTAGCCAAAATATTGCTTCAGTGTCAAAATTAATTCTAAGTAGTCCGCCTGGCTAATTAAAAAAAAAGTTAAGTGCGACCCCTGTCATCAGAATATAGAAATACTGTATAGAGAAAATAAAAATCTTTTTCAATGATGCTACACTCATGTGCGCAAGAACTATTTTTGAAGAAAAGACGTTATATTTATCATTAAAATTCTCGCATATCTAATTACTTTGTTTTTCAGCAGATGAAATTTAAGATAGCTCAAGTTGTTAAAAATGGATTAATCTGTTGTTGTTGTTGTGTTGTTGTTTTGCATTTAAATTCATATTATGTTGCACTATCATTTAGGAAATCAAAGGTAATAATGCCGATAACTTATCAACCAGGGAAGAAAGGGGCATGAGAGCAGAGACTCCAACTCTCCCGTTTTCGACGGGAGATCTCCCGCCGAAAGCCCATTTTTGCACAATCTCCCGTTCTCCCGTTTGAGATTTGATTTCTCCCGCCCTGGCTCTGTGTCTCCCGGTGGAAAGGATTTCTTACTTATTTCTATCGTATGTTGAAAAAATAAGCCTTAGATAGCACCAGAGAACATCTAGAATCCTAGGAACTTCGCGCTTCTCACACATCAACTTGGAGTCTCCCGTTTGCTAGGGGTTTCGGGCGGGAGAATCTCCAGATCAGAAGGTGCTTGGGGTTGGAGTCTCTGTGAGAGTGACTATAAAACAACAACAATCAAGGACAAAGGGAACCAAAATACAAATAAAGAAAGAAAAGGATATGATACAAAGAGGAAGGGGGATGAAAAGTTGTGACAATATGAGAAATTATATAGGGTAGTTTATATCAGGGTATGGATATGTTTCAACTTCACAGCAACACAATGTCAAGTTGGAAAAGTTGATTTACTTTTTTCATAGCGGATTTTGATGCAAGTAATTTTGTGTCTTTCACTATATATCACATGCATAAAAATATGTATATACATTATATATGTATATAAATGTATTATATCTACATATATATATATATATATATATATGCAGAGCATGTTCGCAAAAACCGATAAGTCTATATTTGCCAAATGGAGATGTTTGCGACTAAAGGTCAAGAAAGATAAAGAGAATAAGAAAATGTTTGCTTCTTTTGACCATAACTTCAAAAATATACCTTTATATGTAGTGACCAATATATCATTTAAAAGATAATTTTTGTACTTTATGACAGAGACCGTACTTCAATATCTTCAAAAATGGACTTATCGGTTTTTGCGAACAAACTCTTCATATATATATACATATATATATTATTTATATATGTATATGATATGTATGTATAAATTTATCCAATTGCACTTATTTTCTTACTGCAAGCCAACTGCAGCATTGGTCATGGAGTAGAGATATGTCTTCTCTTTGCCCATTGAAGATGAGTCCCGAGTATACTCAGGCAGGTGTCTATGGGAAATGCCTGTTGTAGCAAAATCAGCCTGTCCTCAATGGGTTAATGCAAAATCTTCCTTGGAGAGGAGACTTCTATCAATTATCTTTGTGACATCAATGCAGCCTCAAGGAACAAATCTGAGCAATTTTCCAGAAATCGGTAAGAAATACATGTACATTTGTATTTGATAATGTGAATGTGAATGGGCATCCTGTTGGTGACTGAGAACATCCCCATGTACCTGTTATTGGTCATGTGACCAGTTGCAGATGCATGGTACAGTGTACGCCCATTACAATGAAGTCCTTGGGACCGATGGTTTTCTATTAGGCCTATGTATCAAAATTTCGCCTTAGCAGAGCAGTAAGCACATAAGGATATAGAGATGATAATATTTGGACCCGAGTTTTTACTTTCTTGTGACAAGAATTTTACTATAACTGTGTTCGTTATAATGGGAGTGCACTGTAATTATCATGTGCGGTGAATGAAGATGATAAAGTTTAAAAAAAAAAATTCGGAAATATAGTGTAACTAATCAGACGATCAAAATAAGGTTTATCGTACATGGGAGTTTCAATAATGAATGAGATCATACCATCACACACACACACACACACACACACACAAACACAAACACACACAAACACACACACAAACACACACACACACAAAAGTCACTGACAGACAAGATGCAATAATGATCATATATCTTTTTATTTCTGATTTTAACAAATCACACATGTATGTATGTACAAAATATCATAGATCTATACATAGAGAAAAAAAAACAGTCGTTGGATCATAACAGACAATAAATGAACCAGTTCTATCCCTCTGTGACTGGTTGATAGATATGCATGTTTGCATCACATGGTCAGAATGTGGGAAGCAGTATGTTTTCGTCTTTCTTTTCTATTTCACACACAAGACAGTCATGGTAGAAAATCTCATAGAAAAGTGAGATGAAAAAATATATAATTCATTGCTGGAGACAGTTGGGCCCATCTACTAATTTCTCATGGCATCAAACCATTCACTCATGCAATTTTTAAACCTGATGAAAAACATGTATGACTACTTTTTTTTTTTTGGCCTACAAGGTAAAAAGTACATCACATGAATGACATATATGCCTTCAATCAATAATTCAAATTCATTTTAGAGATAGATTACTTTAAAAGCAATTACAAATCATGCGTTTCTTTCCTGCACTAAATAAAATGCAAGAGAACACATAAGAACCTTGGAGGAATTGATTTCCTCCTAAAATCATACGTGTCTTATTAATTTCAAATTAAGAAGTTGAACCTCAGAAGCATATTATCAGCAAAAACATTACCACACATTTTTGTTCCCTATTTTCCTTTAAAAAAGCACAACCAGTATGCTCCTTTAACAATTATTCAATGTATTATATGAAAGAATAGATATTGCTTTTCATATGAACAAACACTGTGTCTATGCTATAATCACCGATTTATAGTGAGCACCTGTCTAGAGTGGTCACCTCTGACATCTCCCAAAGTCTGGAATAATAATATGCAGCCTTGACCATCCAGTCCACACAATAGGCAAAGGAATGTTGGTTGGAAGCATCATTGAAAGCATAAAAACAGAGGTTAGTATGTTCCTGTAAATCCATCAGCCTACCATTGTATGATTAAACAGTACTTCCCAAGTAAAGTTGCTGATAATTTCTTTGACACTGAAGCCCCCAAAAGGGAAATATTAGGAATAAAGTGAAATTGATGAAAAACACATAACTGACGACCCACAGAAATATAGGTTAATAACAACTGTGTCATAAGTACATGTATCATAATTCCTGCCACATTTTGAAATTTTGAGAATATACATCGTGTTGACATTGATATGTACTATAAAATTTCTCCAGTTTGTAGGAAGCATGTTATTAAAATGTCTTTACCAGCCTTATTTCCTGCACACCTTACTGTGTCCTAACTTTGATGCCAATTTTCTCAAAGCTGATTTATTTTACAATAAATATCTGATGGCTTCTTTCTTCTGGTCACAGTGGTGGGTTTTTCATTATAAAATCAAAGTGGTACAAATTGTATTTCTTTGGACAGCTCAGAGTCTATAGAGTATAGAAAGATATCAGGCAATCGACGTAAAAGGCTTTATCTGGATTATGTGGTGATGAGCCACATATATACATGTGTGTATATATAAATATATATGCACAGTATGTATTTTAAAAGATACAAATGTATGGACGGTTGTCAAAAACCCATTCTATGACTCATCATAACTGGGCTGATATACACGTACCAGTATGTACTATGTGCATGCACTGGAAGCAATAGATGACATAACCTATTGTGTGTATGGGTGATGTTCGTTATTCCAAAGGTTTGTTAATCCGAAGGTTCCTTATTCCAAAACACACAAATTCCCTATATTCGTTTATCCCACAATTGTGGCATTATTCAGAAGGTGTATTAACCAAAGGTTCACTAATGCAAAAATGAAATAAGGTTTGTTAGATGAAAAGAAGGTGTGTGATAATGAACCTTAGGAATTTCAAACCTTATTTCGTTTCCTAATCAAATGAATCTTCGGAATAATGGACTGTTTTTCATTTTCTAGTTGACAAATCTTTGGATTAGCATACCTTATTTCATTTTCAGATTAACAAACCTTTGAAATAATGAACCTTCATATTTTTTCCCGTCATACAATGCTTTTCCATAACAACATAAACTGTGACAATCACCTCTATCTGAACTTGTACATACTCCATTATACATGAAATGCTTATTAAAAAATATATAATACGGAGTAAAAGGACGGATAATATTCCCTGATTTGCTGGTGATAACTTTCACCATCCCAATGCAAAGAAAAAAAATACCTTTAACTTAAAGTGAAATAATGTTACTTATTACCAATATAATTTTGACTGCAGCATGGCCGAACGAATGTTGCCTAGTATATTAAGTGACCTAAACATGTATACAATATATCTGAAACTTCTGCATCAATATAGAATGTCGTTGGGTTTATTCAATGAAGCAGCATTCAGCCATTTCACACAAAATATCACAATGTCACACACTTAGAACATTAAGAAAAATTTAATTATTGTTCATCTACCTGGTGCTTTTTGATTAAAGGAAATACATTTTATTTTCTTGGCAAATCATTCTTGATTCTCTAATCACTTTCTATTCCTAAAAAGCCAGATTTTTTTATCATGTAATCCCAATTCTGGCAAACTTTATTGCTGTATTCAAAACCCAAAACTGAAAAATAACCTCCCTTTGCAATGGAGATGTGTGGCCTAAAATTTCACCATTAAGCTTCTTCAGAAACAGAAAGTCACTGTGCAAAAATACTATATTTGTGTTTGCATTCCTTGTGACATGAGGCAGAGTGTATTACAATGGTCACTCACCCCCAACAGGCATGGTCAAGACACAAGATGACTTTAAATCCTCATCATTTAACATGTTTGGCCACTGAATGATTGTATAAGCACAAATTGAAGAACATAAAACACAACAAAACACAGATTATACAAATGAAAACCAACACAAAAAGTAACAAAAATATATGCATCTAATACTGGAAAAGCATATTTCCAACATTCAGCCATCTTAAGGTAGTTATTTCATGACATTCTTGATGCATACTTTACAAACATTACTTGAGACAAAAATAGTTCAAACTACTTATTTCACATCATCTATGACACAAGATACAAACGAACACATGCAACCCACATGAATGCTCATTTCAGTATGAAACAGCTTGCTATTAGCTCTAACAAAGGTCACAAGAGCTTAATACATCTGAACAGATATTTACTTCCCCATCCTTTGTGGAGCTGCCAGTAGTTTATAACACATTAATTACAAGAGGATGTGGGTACAACCATGTACAATGTACAATCTTCACCACACGACGTTACAACACGAAAACACAACATGAAAAATGCAATCATACTTCTGGAATTGGTATATCAAAGAAGTTGTGACACTCATCCCCATCGACTCTATATTTCCGGGATGTCAGAGCAGCTTCTGCTTCATATAATTCAGATTCTTGAGCCAAAACTAAAAATTCAAATCTAAATAACTGAGTCAGTCTTCCTATATTCATACAGCTGTACCAGTGAGTCTCACCTTCTCAAAGAATTTCATTAAATGTTGGATTAAAATGAAATATCAACAAAATTCCCAATTTCAGCCGTGTATCGGTCTCAGAATTGACTCAATTTGTACATATGGTAGAAGGGTTATCCCTTGGCAGTTCATCCGAAAATTGGGTGACTGCATTCTTAAAGGTTGAACTTGAGGCTGTTTCATAGACTACATGATGGGGAGAGGGGTCCACATTCTTTATAATGCAGATATACTCTATACAGCAAAATCAATCCCACTGTCCACATGATCAAAGCAACATCATAAACAACATCAGAACTAACATTGAAATAAAAATATATGGTAATTACACTTTTTATTATCATCATTGGCAAAATCAGATAACCAGTTTCAAGTGTTATAACTGGAAAGGGAAATGTTTATAACTTGCACATTAACATGGGGGGTAGCAAGGAAAAGTTTGCCCTAATCCTATAATCATAGGTCCTGTTTAGAATGACAGTTGTCTGTATATGTCACTCTAGGGAAACAACTGTAATTCATTCCGGACTCAGCTGGGGAAAAAAATATAAAATCCTCCTTCCAGCTAGGCCCCGCCTTCCTGCCTGAAATGCGTGATAGCCTCGGCCATCTTCTGACCCTTGTCCTCTCGTTCCACAGTTCCAACGTACAGCTCACTGGGAGGGCAAGGACATGATAGATAATTGAGTCAGAGGAATGATAAAAAGAATTTATACATGTACATCCTAAAACAAGCAACAGACTCTTGAGAATTTTATAAATGGCGATTACTATCATACTATGAAATAGAACATGAAATGGACGTCGTATGAAGGTAAGACATTTTGCTTCAAAATCATGGATGTCACACATTTCTTGTTACTGTATAATTTATATTACAAAAAGTGACATTATAAAATGATATACAGGCAAGTCATAGCAAAGGCAAATGTTCCTGCAAAGTTATCATCTTCACAAAATTGATATGGATATTTGCCTTTCTTTACATGAATAAATTTGAGAAATAATGTACGGATATCTGCCTTATCACGTAGCAAAACTATCACATACTATTAGTTTTTACTCATTTTTAAGTTAAAAAATGACTGATTTGTGGGGTTTTTCTATATTAACTTTTTCTATAATGCATTATAACAGAATAACAGAATGTATGATTCTGCTCTGCCATCTGCCATTCCAAAGCAGAAAATCAATATATAAAATATATATGATACATATAGATAATATTGGGTGCACTACTGCATAACATCTTGTGCATAAGACAAAATACATTTCACAGAATGTGCGAAAAATGATAGCTGCAATAGTTTGCTTTTTATTGATACCAACTGCAACATTGGACTATTTGAAAATGGCATCACATGGGCACTGCAGAATGTTGTTCAGAAATATCACACACTATAGGCCTACTTTGACTCTAAAAAGAAAAAGAACAGAAGAAACGTTTCTTTTAGATTCTATAGACAGAAGAAAAGAGCATCATGCAATTTCCCAAAAGAGCATTTCTAAGTGAACCATCCAGTAAAGTGTGTAAAGGAAAAAATATTATAGAGAATATCAAGTCAACAAATGAAATATGAGAAAAATTAATGGAAGAAAAGGAAGTACAGTCATTTGCATGTCATAACTACCAAGGAAAAAAAATATATATCAAAGACTGGATTCATTGTGCAAGTATACCCTGTAGAGTGGTCAGTCAATCAAAACAGGATTAATTTTGTAAAAGCAAAGATATATATGAGAATAATAGCAATAATAACAAAGATGACAATAATGAGAGGTACATTAGCGACATTCGCAATAATTATTGTAATAATGATAATAATCATAATGGTAATAGTAGTAGTAGTAGTAATAATAATAATAATAATAATAATAATGATAATAATATAACAATAAGTTAAATACTACTATTAATAATATTATTAAAGATAATAATTATGAAACAGATAATGATAACCTCTTCATGTTTGTTAGGTCGACTGTCTGCTGCATGTTGTCCAATGTGCAATTGTACATTGATATGTCAGCCATTGATATTTGTGCATATTGTGAAGTAATATTAAGTGACATGAAAGAAGTATGCTCGTTGTAGAAACATTTACTTCTTATCATGAGCAAATATCTCCTGTCTCATTAGCTTTAATATGAATTATGATGGGGTTCCCTTGGAAAAAAGTAATACCAATTCAAATCACTGAAAAGAAAAATTGACAAAACTTAAGGGCCTACTACAAACATATTATTGGGAGAAAAATTACAAACAATCACTCTGCTGACTTAACACTCTTTACATTTGTCAATTCATAGCTATATTTAGGGTCCAGAAACTATTTTTAAGAAGTGCCAAGAAAATGCTTGATTTGCTCTAAGTTGTCAGCATTACGAACGTTTACACACACACAAAAAAAAAACCCCAGGAAATAAATGTCAACACACATCAGAGATGAAGCACTTATCAACCAAAGACTGCAAAAAGCAATTTAAAAATTCTGACATACTACGCACATGGATTTAAGGAAAAACCTCTCACATCATAACTGTGCATTAAAAAAAAATCCAAGCAATCCTCAATCCAACACTTTAATCACCATGGTAATCCACTTTGATATTCAAAACTGCCTTCAGAAGACTTCATAAGGACAAAAAAACAACAACACCAGGCATTTGAAGAAGCCAATATTATATTCACTGCAGCAGTTCTGAGAAATTTAGAAATAAAGTCAAAAAGAAAAAAAAATTAAAGACTTCAACATTGGGCCATTGGGACTGGAGGGAAAAAAAAAGAGATCCTAATCCTAACATGTGATCTGTAAATTTAGTACCTGTATGATTTTAGCACATGCACTTTTACTCACAATACTGGCTAATAATTTGCAATGCAAGAATGGTTCCTTGTCTTACAAAATGATATGGGTCTTCTTTAAGAGACACAATTAAGTTTCTAGAGTTTGCTTGTTTGTTTTAATCACACTGCAACTATTCTCTCAGTCTCTCAAACAGTGCAAAATTTCTTGTCAAGTGTGCATATAAGGATAGAGTGTTAATTCATTTGTGCAAATGTTGTTAGAAACCATAAGGCAGATAGATGATATATCATCATTATCTAATTTTCTTGATTGGTTGTTTTTCTCTGATATGGTGCTATTCTATTTGTGCTTTGCTAATTTTTATTAGTCCCAAGCATACCACTTTGTGTGCTTCAAACAGCAAGTTAAGCATCTCTGTGCCAGGGACTTTGGACGGTGTGCACAATGCTATGGGGTTTTCTGTGCCAGTCAGCATTCAAAGCAAGCAAAGGGTTAAGCATTTCAGAGTGCACTTATACGTACCTGATGGCAATTACATCTTGGCATAGCCAAGGTAGAGCTCACTAGGGTGTTGGCAAATGAAATGGGAAGTGCAAATGGATGCATGCAAGAAACAAGCGGGGAAAAACACACACACATATTAACAGCATATGAGCGATTCACCAACAAATTGCAATGTCTTTAAATAGTATCAACAACTAACTTTGTCTTTCAAATGAGTACAATTTAGTGCCTTTGGTGAGCCCAAATGACAATGTCGGAAGCAGCTTGACTAGATGCAGTACAAAATACCATGCTCAATTCTTTCTATCAGCACCATTCTGACTGCAGACAAGTGAAAAACACAAAGAGAAACTCAAAGAGAGCTTTTGTCAAATGTGGAATACTGATTCTGCAGGGTAGATCTGAGCAAACCAAAAATGCCGTGTTAGACTGGGTGGTAGAAATTAAAAGAAATATGCAAATGACACTGAATGCATTTCAAATAAATTCAAAGCTGAGTGAACACATACATGTAATACAAATTAGATTTATATTCTTTTGCTGTCTTCTTTGCATTTAAAGGTGAGCGGCCCACAAAACTTAAATGTCAACAGTGATAACTTTATACACACTACTCATTGGTAAAATGAATTGACAAACGTACAGAAAGCATGAAATTAAAAAAAAAGAAAGAAAAGAGCCAGGCACCTTTAAATATATTCATTGAACAAGATTCATTTTCTTACCCGTCAATGAACTTCAAGTGAAGACATTTTATCAAATTAGGCTGGAAGAAAATTGTGCCATAGACATTAGCTCAGGTGTTTCAATTTCCAAAACAGACAGCAGAGCTTATGGCATTGAATGGTAACTGCATCACAATCACATAATGTTCAGTTACCACACTTGAGTGGTCTCTTCATGATTAAAAAATAAAAAAGAAGAAGTCAGAACAGGTCGGTTCATTCAATGGATGGGTGATTTTTATATATATTTTTTTTTTGGGGGGGGGGGCAGGGGGTTGCTGAGAATTACTTTGAAACCACATATGTGACCCTTTATCACAAAACCTATAAATAAATAAATAAATCAGTAAAACAAGAAACTGTGACTACATCACACATGTCTTACTTTCTAGAACTATTGCTCGCAACAAGAAAATGGTACTGCTGTCAAATTATGCACACACATCTGCATGACGCTGTTGCTTTTGCAAACTGCCACAACAGCTAGAGTGCTACAGATCATGGATTGTAAGAGTTGCAAGACTTTCAGCATCGCAAAGGGAAAACAAAAGAAAGAATCAAATGTATCTCTGGAAAAAGACAGAAAAGAAGTATATATGCACTTTAATGCAAGTACGCGTTGGTATCATAAATACATTAATCATTTCCTGCATATGCCATAGAGATTAATTGCATCTATGCAGCTGACTACACTAATCTATCAATTAATCACTTTTTATTGCAAGTATCCACTTATGGCCTCATGCGCGAATTGAGTGGCTCATATAATCTGTACAAATTCACAAGACAGTGAAACCATATGACAAAACTTTCTGTTTCTTTGCAGTCTGGTCCAACTTTATGCATAACAGTTTGCTTGGTTTTAGGGCAGGCTTGTTTCTGTATATTGTGTGTGTTTTCAAAGCATCTTGACTGAAAGACAAACCAGGCTGTTACTCTTTCACAACATTATATAGATGATGACTGGCAGGGAGGGAACATACCGAATGTTCCACACGAAGGGTTTGAAATGCTATTGAGGGAGGTTATAGGTCCCGAGACAAAGTCGAGGGACTTATAGCCTCCCGAAATAGCATTTCAAACCCTGAGGGTGGAACGTTTGGTACATGTTCCCGACAACAAAAGTCATCATCTGTTATATTATATGGGTTAGTCAAATACGTCAATGCACTCGATCGCTCGCGTCGCTCGATCGCGCATGCAGAGCCAAATTCACTGTGCGCGCGGTCCTAGGCCTTCTGTCGTTACGTGAAAATGTTTTCCCATGGGAGAACATAACGAACGTACCTCCATTACGTGACTGTGTTCAGCCAATCACTAACCGGTATTTGACTAACCCATTTAATATCATCAACTGTTTTTCCCATTGAAACATTAAAATGATTTTTAACATTCTCTGATATCAACATCACATAGTCAACTAACAAATAAACACTACATGAAAGCTATCAATCAATGTTTACTGTTATATATAATGCGATCACTACAACACATGCGAATTATTGCTGGAAAAAAAAAAAATGTCAGTTGTACACGATGTAAGATTTTCTATGTATATGAGTTCATGTCTATGCACACACAGGTATTCACACAGCTTTGTTAGGAGCATGCAGATGTTGTTGTACATTACCAGTTGAGAACAAAAAAGTCCTGAACACTTCAGACTGTGATGGTTCATAAACGTCAATGTTTCTCAACTGGGTTACATGATATGTCTCACATCACCCTTGCAGCATGCCCTGCAAGGACTTGGTTTGTTTGTAACATCATATACATACCTGACCACTCTGTCAGCGGTCAGTGGTCAACTATATATATAAAGACATGCACAATGTATATTAGGTGATCATGTAGACTTTGGCTCAGTCTATAGGATGTGATAAATGTTGAACTATCAGCTACAGTCAAAATTTGGGGCTCATGCATAACACTCAAATTACATGCAATTTACATTCAATTAATAGTACAATTAATCTTTTTTTTCTCTTTCACAATAAGATGCATCTAGAAGTTGTGTTAACAACAACAGTTTTCTTTGGAAGTTCTCTGCACTTTCCCATTAATTTTCTACAACTACACATTGTATATATTTGCTACATGGAGCATTTATCTAATGTATTCTAAGTTTGTTGGTGTTATTGTTTCCTTTTGTTTGTTTGTGCTATGTTTTCCTGGGTTTTTTTTCTGTGTGCACTTTGTTGTTGTTTGGGTTTTTTGTTGTTGTTGTTGCTGTTGTCATTATGCTAATGAATATTAGACGGCACTCCAGCATGCAACAGAAGGAATGTCAGGCCCCAGAAGTAGAAGACAATGTACAGAAGAGAGGACGCACACAGTAAACAAACAAGTCTCTTCCCCCCTGGGAGGGGGGAGGAGTAGGGAGGGGCGTGGCAGGGCACTGCCATCATCACTTACCACTCAGGAGATTGGTGTTTGGGGGCGGGGTATGTGATGGTTGGGGGAAGAAGGATTCATGTGGCTCGAACGAGTTGCATGTACACAAGGAGGACACTGTGTGGACATGCACATTGACAACAATACACAGGACATGGTCACACTCAACAGATAATAGACACTTTACAGGTACATTGTACATCACAAAATATGGGAACAATCGTGCTGGACAACATACCAGTACTACTGGTAGTACATGCCTTCTTTGTTGTATAGACAGGGGCAATAACAGACATACTGCAAATTTGCTCAAAAATAGCAATTTAGGATCTGGCAGACACATATCTGCTGATTTGGTTTAATCTGTGCTACTGATGAGCACAAATTAACACTTCAAGTCAGCCACCCATAAAGTCACATAAATGTGATTTCATGAACTTCATTCAAAATTTTGAGGGCTACCATAATTATTATAAAAGTGTTCACGAGCAAAGGTGATTTTCATATTCAAAATTAATGCCTTTGCATGAAGGGATCTTTGTCTAATCATCATTTAATTAAACCTGTCTACCAAGAATTGTTTCTAAAAAATCTAATCACAAACACATTTTGAAATCAATCACAACAAATTACAATCTTATTGTTCAAACCAATTAAATGCCATTATATTAAATAATCACACCAAGGTATGTCTATAAGGGACTAAAAAAAATAATAATGCAAAATATGCAAAAGCCCTGACATCGGAGAAAGCTCTCACATCTGAATTAGTTACTGGATATGGCCAAGGAAAGGGGCATCACTTTGCATTCCTCTAATATTGAGGACATCATCTGCTGGATATATGTATTGCCAGGATTTCGTAAAATTCATGAGGGAAGGGCAACTGTACATTAATGTATACGCCATATATTTCGCAGGAATAAAATGTTTCTAATTCGAACTTGTGAACACAATTTCACAAGTAGTTGAGTTTGTGATGGAGACAAGAAGAGAAATAAGTACATTATCTCTTTACAAAAGAACATTTTGAGATTTTTAACTTTGGAGATTAAATACAGTACCTTTGTGGTGTTGCAGGCAACATTTGTGTGAGTTGTTAATCTTACAAATTTATAAGCCAATTCATGAAATTAGCAAACCTCAAAAACTCTGCAAAATATACCTCGTATACATTATTTAGTAGTCATCATGCAGTATTGTTTAGATAGCAGGACATTGAATAATATAATGTAAACCATGTATGGACAATGATACAACATCTTGAGTATATAGCAGTACATGGCAAATATTCAACTGCATTTACACCTGTAGGATTACATGTTTCTTTATCAGGCATAATTCAGAAGGAAGTCATGGGTCATTAGATTAAATATTGATTGTATACAGCAGGCAAAATGACAGGATAAAATTCATCTATTTGTGGTGGATATATTGAATTGCTGCAAGTATCTATATGTGACCCTGCACCTCAAAACAAACAAAAAGTCGCCAGACATGAATTTTTAGTTAAGACCATATCCTGAAAGAGCAGACTTTAAGCTTTAAAATGATGTATAACTCAAATCAAATGGACTCTCCTAACCTATCTAAGTATTGGAAAGAAAGCACAAATACAGGAAAAGTGTGAACTGAGAAAAAAGGCTCTGAAGTACAGTGTCTATTCAAGCGCTTAATCTTTACCAAACCGTGCTGGCTGTGCGATGAATGGGACAAAAAACAGGAAGTAAACCACCAGAGTAACAACAATGAAGATATTATCAGATTAACCTGAAATTAAGCATGCCTCATCAACACATTCTGTCCATAATTAATGCCAACTTCCAAAGCAGTAGCACTATCCTTTCAAAAGTTATTAGAGTTGAAAGTGAAGAGTGTGGACAAGGTTTTTCAAAAATGAAAAAGGGATTCTAAAGACACACCTAATCACACTATTTTACCAAAAATGTTCGAGATAAACTGCTAAAAGAAAAACACTTTCCTGCACGTTTTATGATACCAAATTTTAGCATTATGTAAAAGAAGACCCGCTCTTTCAGAAAATATGAAAAAGTCAAATTCGGCTAGGTTGACCCATTTCACTTATTTTCAGTCCTCACGCAAAATCAGTGTGTGCGACTTTATGTTCGTTTTGAGGTGCACGGTCACATATATTGCTCTCTTTTCAGCTGTGGTTATTGCTGGTCTGATGATAATGTGTCTTTTCCTTCAGTCTAGGTAGCTCATGTCCACTGTTCGATTAGTTGTGGACATAGTTCAGATCTACTCGCACAGAATGAAGCAGAGTGTTTTGTTTGTAGAATATATCATCATCATGTGTTGAAGACAGCTGCTTGTTTGTAAAACTGCTGAAGCCGCATGTGTTCTGTGATACAATATGTCACACATTTCTTTTTTTATGAAGCTGTGAAAGGCTCTATGACAATACTACTACAGCCAGGAAATATCAGCTTTCAATTTGTTGAATTATATACATGTATAATTCAATATGAGCTCACGATATAATGTTCACGCATATGAAAGCTACTGTATACTGTGGAAGGGCCCCAAAACATTAAAAATTCAGCTGTCAGATACAACTATACAGCAATCAATTAAAATATTCCATTTAAACATCAATTTTGAATAGTCCTCTCAGAATAGCAAATAATGAGTTTTATTGACACTTCATGGCAAAGCATTATGTTACTAGACCCTGTAAGTGTTTGAGACTGTAAAACAAAACACAATATATGTCCACTCTGAATCAATCTAAATTGTTGGAAATACTTTTTGACATTTGAAAAGAAAATTGCTGATGGAAAACACAAAAACAAAAACTTTTGATGACGAAACCAAGTGCAAATAAATGAAAATGTTGAAAAAAAAAAAAATCTCTAGCACCTTCAACTTGGTGACAAAAATATAGGTCAAAACCTGAAAAAGGAATAAGGCAACGGACATGAGGAATAATGCAAATTTGAAATTACATGTCTCATAAATATGTGGCAAATTTCAGGAGGTCAACCTTAAAAAGAATGTGGGGAAAAGCTTGTTTTCTGTACCTGTAGTTGATTTCTCCATCTCCGTCTTTGTCCAGCTCACTTATCAAATAGGCAATGTCATCATCAGTAAGGTCAATACCACTCTCCTGTTATAAAAAGAAAACAATAACAATCCACAAATCAAAACAATTGAATGACCATGTAATATAATACTGGACACAAATCTGATTTCACTGCTTTTCACAGCAAATCCCACTGCGATTTCCTCTACACCCAATACCCTTCACAAAACAAAAAACAAACATATGACATAGGTCAAGAAACCAGATCAGTAGATATCTGCACTTTCTGCTCCTAAAACATTCTCTTTAAATCAATTCCCCACACTCTTTGCTAGTCACTTTGAAGCTCCCACCATACGTTTTCCTGTGATTTCACCGCAATGATTCAACTTTTTCTCAGTTCGTAAGTTTTGCGTCCCCTGACACCCTCAAACAAATGGATTATGTCTAAACCTTACATGGCTATTTTTTCTTAATTCCTGTTGACTTTTTAAGTTCTCATTCTTGAATCAGTATTTCTTCAATTGTTTTGTTTTATCTCCTTGAAAACTATAAATCACTGTACTGCGTTGGTTCAGTCAAATATAGCGCCTTCTTCCACAAATACACAAATTCTTTTCATGTGCACACCAAGAAGAAACTAGAAATGTCGCTATGGCGACTGATGCCTCCGCCATAATGCATGATTCTCCCAATAGGCGTATAGTACAATGTCTTCACAATGTGTGATCCATGACAGTTTCACATAACTGGCAAAATATTGAAATGACGGGTTGGTCAGAAATGTCTTGAACTGGGTTTGCTATAATCTTCTAAGAGTGCAGGCACACATATTCGGGGAATTGAGAATTTTTACTTGAATTCTGACAGACCTTTTTATAAGTTTATGCATTGATTAATTTCCAAGGTATGAAGAAAGAGTGTAATGACAGTACAAAATATATTTTTTATTTCTTCATTTATTTATTTATTTTATTTTATTTATTTATTTATTTTTTTTTTTTTTTGGGGGGGGGGGGGCATTGAAACCTGGCCTTTGACCTTCTGGCTGGAAATTTCCCAGAGAACCTCAATTAGGTAATGCATGTATTAAGTTTTGAAACTAATAATGCAAGCATTGCATATCCTAGTATATGAGGGAAATAGTAAAATTTTGAGGAGTTGACCTTGACCTTTGACCCCTGACTATTGACCCATGACCCCTAAATTCCCTAGGTAATCCCTGCCAGTCAGTACATGCGTGTGTACCTAGTTCCACGAAGATACATTGAACCATTTGCGAGAAAAGTGATATTGCAACATTTTCACCTAACCTTTGACCTTATGACATGAAACTCTCTCTGGAGAATCTTAACGCAGTAGTACATGTTCACACCAAGTCCACACCAAGTTTCAAGAAAATACCTTTGGGCATTGCATAGATATGGGGGAAATTGCAACATTTGTAGCATTTGACCTTGACCTTTTGACCATTGACCTCTTGCCAATGTCACTAAAATCTACTCAACTAATTGTACCATCATACATCATCCTTGGACCAAGTTTGGTAACAGCTGCTTCATCCAGTTTTGAGTTATCACGTAAACAGATAAATTTTAGGATTTGACCTTGATCTTTGACCTTTGACCTCTGTCCGATTTCACTGAAAAACTTATCAAGTAATTGTCCCATCATACATCATCCTCCAACAGTTTGGTGAAATTTGCTCCATCCAGTCTTGAGTTATCGCGTAAACGGATACAATTTCATGATTTGACCTTGACCTTTGACCTTTGACCTTTAGCCGATTTCACCAAAAATCTTATCAAATAATTGCCCCATCATACTTCATACTTGGACCAAGTTTGGTAAAATTCCAATACATATTACTCAAGTTATCGCGTAAACGAAAGCGGACGTACGGACGGACGGACGACCCGAAAACATAATGCCTCCGGCACCACTTTGTGGCGGAGGCATAAAAAGAAAGGCATGTCATATGATCAGTCAAGAACCAAGACCACGCACCTTGAGGCCCTCCTCAAACTCGTCATAGGTGACACTCATGCTGCCGTCCTTGTCGAACTTGTTGAAGAAGTCGACGAGGCGGAGGTTGTTCTTCTGGATGTAGCGCTGGAGCTTGACCATGGGGTTGAGGCGCTGCTTGGGTTTCACCTCCTCCTTCATGCCGCCGTGCTTGATCTTAAAGTCCGGCCTCAGCTCCTTCATCTCGTTCTGCAGCTCCTCAAAGTCCTTGTTCACCTGGATGCTCTGGACGGTCAGGTGAAGTGGGGAGGGGAAACAATTTAGAGGAGATGACGCTCGCATTTCGACTGCAACCATTTTTTCAAATGACAGTATACTTCTATGAATGTTGGGAGTTGATCTGTTTCTGTTTTGTCTATCTTGTGTTATGATTTGGCATGCCAATTTTATACCCTCTCTCTCTTGATCTCTTTGTAAATAGATAAATATATCAATATATTATGAATATATTATACAGAGAGAGAGATAGAGAGAGATATAAACATATGGACACATTTATGTGGAGCATGTATCATACTAATATATTGTATATACTGATTGGATAGTCATAGTGCTTCAAGAGTAACCTGCTGATGGGAAAGAAAATAAACAAATTAAGAAATCTAAACATCACAGTAAACAGACAACTTACTGCAAAGTCAACCTCTAACATCTGCGTGTTGGAATTTTCCTTTATTGCCTTGACGATTCCATAGCAGCCTGCAGTTTGCATAGGGTTGTTACCCATCTGATGAAACAAAACATATGAAAACGCTCGTGTCACACAAAGAAGTATGCAAAAAAGAACAGTTTTGTGGGAATCAATAACAATCGCATATTAATATCCAATCAATCCAATAAAGTGCAACCCAGAGGTGAAATTCTAATTCCAACAGGGCAAAGGCACATTAACAAACCAGTCATTACAGTTGAACCTCTCGTATCCGGACAAGTCGGGACCGGGGCTCATCCGGATAAGGGATTTGGCCAGATACGGGAGACTCAATGCTTTATACATGTATATACATACACATGTACTGATGTAGCCCATTGTAGTACGACATGTAGTAATGTGTATACTGCAACCTTTTCATTGTTACATTCAGTAACAGATGTCGAGGTTCGTGTTTGCAAGAATGAAATCATTTTCTTTTATAAATTCTTGGGATGATTTACCCAAATGATTATCAAGAAATGTATCAAGTATATGTAATTCATTGTGTTTGTGAAGGAGTTCTCAAGGAGTTGGGAATCCCCCTTTCCTCCCGTAATTATTTTAAAAAAATCACGGCGAGATTGCGTCCGTATAATAGAGAGATCCGGATAAAGGGAGGCCGGATAAGAGAGGTTCGACTGTATATGCAATTTTCTGCAACAGAATATGTGAATAGAATGCACACAGCAGAATCATGCTGGTCATATTGAAAATCAATAAATGCCATCGCCAAATGAGAATGACGGAAAAATTGATATTTTGATGTCAGCGCAGAAGCACCCCTCTCATTACTTTTAATTTGCTCAATCACTCGATAACGGCCAGCTAAGTAGCTGTACTGCACATCGAGGACAATATCATCAGCATTCATTAATACTGTCCAATTGACAAAAGCGATTCTATTTACAGAAAATAGCAATGCACTAACAAAGGCTATGATGTACTGGATAGATGGTGAGTAAAGCTTGTGAGAAATATACTGTCTACAACCTGCATTTTCAATCATAAGCAGAATCCCTTTACAAATATTACCACATGGTATCTAAGGAATAATATGGGTATCAAAGCACAAATAGTCCATGTATTCAGGATTAGAATGATGTCAAATTTGAGCAAAGTTACTTCCAATCAATATTGGTAAACCTGTGTTTCCCTTCTGATCTCAAGAAATGGTTGCTATGACAACTAAAATTGTAAAACTGCACCAGCACACTCAGAAAGTCCCATGCACTATACCAGTAACAATTCACTTATTCAAATAAGCATTAATTCTATTTTTGCCTTGGGTATCATTTAAAGTTATAACTTATCTTTTTCAGAAAACATTCTTTTTGACCTGGATTTTCTACCATCTTGCTTTTTATACCAACGTGCTGCCTATAACTCATTAGTGTTGCATTCACACACACACACATTCACTCCATCCTGTATCAACGTTTTTTAGTGTTGCAATCACACACACATTCTCTCTGTTCAGGATATACTATAATTAGTATTGCATTAACCTATACATTCTCTCTCTCTCTACAAAGAATCATTTCTAATTAGTGCTGCATTCACACACACATTCACTTCATTCAGGAGAAACCTTTATATTCACACACACACACACACACACACACACACACACACACACACACACACACTCACATATTCTTCTGTCAAGGATATACCTTATTCTGCAATACAATCACATCACGCGCATTCCCATGAATGACTGAATTGATCTTACCTTCAGTACTTTTAGGCTTTCATTGACGGTCATGCCCTTACCAAGTAGTACAGCCCCTTCTGCTGAAATTCTGTTATTCCTGTCATGTGGAAGAGCGAGAATCAGCCATTGAGAAGGTACCGGTATCAAAAAATGCAGGAAGATTTCACAAATTCATACATGCCACAAACTAACCCCTCTTTCAATGATTTGGGGGATGCACAAAAGTTGATGTCTATGGGAGAATAAGTGGATATTTGCAACAGTTTAATAATGCACATTACAGTGAAACCCTGTATAAAGACGAGGTCTGTGGGACCGTGATATTACCTCGTTATAACCATACGCACTAAAAACAAAGAAAAACATAAGCATGGAGTCACTCACCAATCACTCAAACCTATAAATGGGCAGTCTTTGCGTTGTTATTACACAAGTATATGGATCATTATTACTGAGAAAAAATACAAAGGAATCATTTGTGATTGATGCAGAAAAAAATAACAAAAAGGGGTTGAAAATGCATTCTTTATTTTTCTTCCGAGAATCTCTTCCCATGTGGTGAACATGCGGCCTGAAAAGTGCACAGCAGGGTCAAATTTGTGATCCTTTCTATCTACCTATCTCTTCCTCGTGTATTGAACCATTCTGAAAGAATGAAAATTTTAATTCCACTTGTGAAAAACAGCATAAAATTTTAATGAACAAAATCAGATTGTATTTACATGCATTTATTTTTCTCTGAACATGGGCGCAAGAAGAGTACAGTTAACATGCATTATTCAACCTATTTCACACTGCTCGCACCTAGTGGGATCACAATGATTTCATGAATTATTTCAGCTTTTATCTTTACGTATCCCACGGGTATTTTAAACCCTTGTTGCCCAGCAGGATTGCGATGATTTCATGAATTATTTCGGCTGTAATCTTTCATGTTGTTAGCATCAGAATGGGTTGAGAATGAGACACTGACAATGAGAGGATAAAGAGGGATAAAGGCGGGACAACCGAATCTAGCTCGTTTGTTTCCTCTTGACGCTTAAAGGGATCATACAGTTCTGGTTGAGACCTAATTTCAGGTTTCTAATATTTTAAGGTGAGATAATGAGAAATGTCATATAAAATATGAAAGAGCATGCAATTCATTGAGGAATTCAACATTTATTTGATAAAAATTGGTTTTGAAATAGCTGAGATATCCAAAAAGATCGATTCTAATTAAGTGTGGGACCCACACTTTGTAACGATCGCTTTGTTTCACTTTGTTTTTGAATGTTTCAGTTATTCAAAACCCGATTTTCATCAAATAAACGTTGAATTCCTATTAAAATGGTATCCTTTGTACTATGTTATAAGTGTTTTCTTGGTATCTGGCAAAAATTTAAAAGCCCAATTCTCATCTCAACCAATACTGTACTATCCCTTTAATTCAGATGATTGGTATAGAGAAGTATGCGAATCGCTACAATGCACACGATTATGCACATACAGTAATGCACATGCTATGTGTTCAGCACAGACTTTGCAGAAGGTGAAATACAAGGATAGCGTGAATTCAGTTTTCAATTTTCATTTGTCATGTGTTTGAAAGCGACAGGTCAAGAAATGGAACCTCATTGTTTCCAATCAAAGTGCTTATGTTTTTCTTTATCATGATACACCAATCCATGTTGTAACCAGGATCTCATTATAACTGAATTTGTTGTAACCAGTCTGTTCTGCCATATGTTTATATGTAGGGCCTAATGAAAAATGGGACTGATGCAATCGCCTCGTTTTAAGTGAACTCGTTATAACAGGGTTTCACTGTTCAGCTTCAAAGCAGAACTTGTACAATTTCTTTAAAACATTGTGGGGATTAAACAACCAAAGAAAATCTCCAACAACTTTGGAAAACAGAAGACAACACAAATATTTTCTTCTGCATGGTTTAATTGCTTTTTATGTGTGTGTAGATGTGTGTGTGTGTGTGTGTGTGTGTGTGCGTGTGTCTGTGTGTGTGTGTGTGTGTGTGTGTGAGTGTGCAATGTGCAGTAATGACACATACAGTATGGTATTGCCATGGTAACCAAAGACTCACGTAACGTCTAGCTCCTCAAGATTGCTGTTGGATTTGAGTGCCTCACCCAAGGCCTGTGCCCCGTCCACACTGAAGCCGTTCCATGACAAGTTTATCTTACGAAGACCAATGTTATTCTGAAGATATGAAAACACACAACAGATGCGATGATGACATACAATCCGAACATTCTTTTTTCCATGATTCAAAATATATCACATATCTAGCCTGTTTCAAAAGTTTGAAGATCAGCCCTGCAGAATTTCTCAGTATCAGAAATGCAGCTTGTGTATGTGCGTGTGAAGAGGTTCATATCATTTGCTACCATCACAGTACAATTGCATTTATAGCTGAAATATTCAATTGGTATAATATTGTGACATGTAATTGGGAAAGGTTGACACAATGAACCAAGTGCCATCGTTTAACAACCTCCGTGCCAATAAAATATTCAAACATAAAGAAAGTATATTACTCAATATCAATATAAAGATAATCCAACAAAAAATGAATGAGAAGAAACAAATATTGCATATAAAAATGCAAATATGGCAATAATAAAACATGAAGGAAATATTATAATCAACTGCCTTGTGTCGCAGTGTAAGGAAGTTCTACAGCATCACATGCCTTGAAAAACAAAAAGACATCAAAAACAAAACAGACAAAGAGGAGGACGCTAAAAATGGCAGACTTACCATGACACCCTTGGCTATTGCTAGCGCTCCTTTCCTCCGGATGTGATTCCAGCTGAGATCTAGATGCCTAAGGTTGATGTTCTCCTCTATTGCCGGGCCGAGAATCGTCCCCGCCAACTCGCTAAAGTCATTGTGACTCAGGTTCAGGTATTCCAGCTTTTTGTTACTCTGGATGAATGGATGGACAATGGAATGGGTTTATGAAGATGAAAACAGAACGTTTCTAAACAATGGCAGAATTCTCCTCCATTCTGAAATAGAAACGCTCATTTAAACATTCCTCAGACTCCATAACTCAAACATCTGCAAACTAACCCAGTAACTAACATGTGTCCTGCACCATACTAACTAAATTGTATCATTTAATGCTTAGTGTTGGACACTAGAGGCACTTTGTTTCAACCTGAGTGTATGATTTTGTAGGATACATAGATAATCACATTTTATTCAGAGAACATGAGATAGAAATGCAAAAAGAATACACCTGAGGACGAAAACTGTTCAAGAGACAAAGAACTCTAAGGAAATAGCACAACTCTGACTAAAAATTACAGATAAGAGTGGTAAATACACACAGATGAAGTAAATTAAAAACATAACCAAAATATATATATTTTTAAGTGAAACTACAAACTTTGTTGCCTTGACAATGTCCAGGCAACAACCACTCAGCTGTGCATAGTTGATAAGTTACTATAGTAACTGTTGCCATCATGAGTTGTACTGATTACAAATCTCTCAATGATACAAGGCTTCGGTCTAACTGTAACTTGGAGCAACTACTATATCTCTTTGTGTAAGGTACTTGTCATTAAAGTTCATTCAACACAGTTCATTTCATGACAGAATTCTGCTTCGAAGCATCCATGTGTCATATATTGTATGAGAAGTCTACAAATATTTCTGTAACTGAAAAATGAGGGTGGCAAGACACAAGTTCTTGAATGGCAGGCTCGTGAAACAAAGACTTACAAGAATAACTTCTGCAAACCGTTCAGCTGTCCTGTCATCAAAACCATTTCCTAGATGAGAGGAAAAAAAGAAACACAAACAAAATTGACTAAAAGCACACAGTAACCACTCACATACACACACACACACACACACACACACACACACACACACACACACAAACAAACAAACAAACAAACAAACAAACAAACAAACACAAAAGCACAACAGCTTGCTATCATATACAAGTACAGAACAGCTAAAAACCTAACAATGCACATTTAGATAACATAATAGCATATATCACGAGCCATATATGCACTTCTTGCAGACTTTTTGAACACATTAATAATCTCACACATATTACGCTCGCTTACTAGCACTTACTCAAAAGGCTATTCTCACCGCATCTCACCCCTCATTGTAAGGATCGAGGGGATATGGGGGGGGGGGGGGGACACCACGAATCAATGAGATTAGGTAGCCTACATTTCCCCGTGGATCAATACTTCATAAAGACAAGCAGCTGCTTCTCACTCACCTCCCTATCTCATAGCACCACAAGTAATCAATACTAAGCATTTTCTATTCAGCTGGATGCACACAACAACCTTTTTTTTCTCTTTTTTTTTCTTTCTTTCTTTTTCTTTTTTGTGAGACAGAGAGCAAGAATGATGCCATATGAGTAAACACGTCAGTATGGCAAAATGTCTTCAATTGCCCTTTGCTTTGATAGATTAAGAAATGACTTCAAACAGGGGCTGTGGACACATTACTGCTACAGACAGTGTCTGTACTTTGAATGAAATCAATATCTCCTGTCCCACGGGACAACAGAATTGTGCCTCATTTATTTAATACAACTTTAAAGCATCACCAAACACAATGATTAGATTCATCAAAAAAATATTCGCCTCTTCTCGAAGCTACATACATAGCCGCAAAATATTACTTATGTGTCAGAGATAACGTCAGAACATTTTGTTTATGAGTCTAAACAAAACCAATGTCTGTCATGGGTATGCAAGGAATGCAGAAATTCCTGTTCTTGAAGGAGAAGTAGTAAGACATGCTACATGACTGAGACTACTGCAATGGTACACACATGTATTTATAACTGTAAATACGATTACTGGATTATAGCCAGGAAGTTATTGAAGTGAATAGTACAAAAATGAAAAGCACACTGAAAGGTGAAGACGTTACATTCATAACATGAATATGAAGTAAAAAAGCATATAAACATATTTTTCATTTTTTTGACACTTTCAATGAGAATGTTATCGGAATTTTCACTTCATTTATGACTTGTTAGTTTTACTTACACCGCTGACTTGGGTCTATATGTTTGTTTGTTTGTTTGTTTTATTTGGGGTGTTGAATGTTTTTCTCACTGAAACCTCATGAATTATGGTACAACTACAATGGGTGGAAATGTACATCACAGTCATGTCTTGTCTCATTAACTTCAATAGTTTGATAATTGTACTCAAATACATACATTACCCACACGCAATCAAATTTCATAAGTTAAAATCAAAGCAATTCAATGTGCAATCCAAACTTCTGAGGCAACAACATCAATGATAACAAACTTTCCCATGTCTACCAAATTATATCTTAACTTAAAACTCATGATTGCAGAGTTAAAGGTCCGGCTTTTTGGCAACACTGAAGCACTTGGATAGTGGGCAAACATGGGGGTGAAATCACAAGATCACACCCCTTTTTATCCGCCTAATGCTTGTACAGAGATAAGTGGAGTATTCTTTATCTGTTTCTTACCCCTTCCTGAAACCTATCTTTCACTTGATGTATTTACAAAGAGGATCTAAGCCAGATTAAGGTGCCAGTAGATGAATGGTAAAGGGGGGGGGGGGGTTAGGGAGCGAGAGACTAAAAATCCTACACTGTGCCTACTACAACCACTCCTAATACATAATGTGGTATACAGCTAGCAGAATCATTTGAATCCCCAAACCACAGTGACTCAAGTGCGGTAGAGAAAGCCACAACTTAGGTTGAAATACAAGAGATAACCACTAGGCGGTACATCTTTTGGACAAATACACTGCATACCACCATAACTCTGGCTGGAATATTCTGTATCTGGTTGTTTTAAATGCGTAATGAAATGTTGGCACCATTCATGAACTTCTCTAACATTTTTGTCGCTATCTGTTTCTTTTACTTTGATGCGACTTTGTCAAGTAGACTGTTCTCCAAAGAACCTAATGATTACTACCCTTTGTGTTGAGTGTGAGAATCTGGGTAGGGAAGGTTTAGTGAGAGAATAAGAGACTGTATACATGTGTATAAAGGCAGGGATAAGATCAGCCTATAGTCTCTGGTATGAATAGCTGTAAGAGGTGATAATCTCCCAACCCTGGATGTACAAGCTGTACTTAAAGAAAAATCTGAAAGGATCACACACAAAAGAAAAAAGAAGAGAAAAAACAAGGGGGCACGCAGATGCACTATACTGATGTACAATAGCAATGGTGTACACCATTTACATCAGAATACCGCATGCACATAATACGCCATTTCTTTTGCATTTTTCCCTGTGCAAACCAGGCCTTAAAGACAAATTTGTGAGCGGTTAGGTGATTGAGAACCATACAGATAGTACATAGATGCCAAGATCAAAAAATGTTTATGAGTGAGATTTTCATGACTCGGCGTCTCGGCGCGCGCACATGTGCTTGAGCAAGGGAGCCAAGCGACTGAGCGAGGGGAGGGCGTGGGAGGGGGTGTCCGCCCTCCCACGGTAGGAAGCTTTTTCAATTTTTTGCTCTTAATGGTGCAAGCTGGTGCATACTTTAAAAGTGACTATTTTGTACTTATTTTGAAAGACAAAAGGGAAATATGCCTTCAATTGCAACTCTCACTTTAATCCTTTAAGCTATGCTCCCGATGCGTGAGAAAAATGGGTGTCATGCGTGAGATCGTGAGACGGACCCTAAATGCTTGAGTCTCACGCAGAATGCGTGAGACTGGGTAGCTCTGATAGCTAGTATGCATATATCTAGGGTTGCTGGCTACTGCTCGTGAATTGCACAGGCAAGAACTACGGGCATAGCTTGCACTCTTGCACTGGGGGATTACATAGTTTGCCTTGTAGTTGGTTTCATGAAGGGAAAATACAAACATCACAAAATTTGTTTGATAGATACTTTATTTTCTGCAAATCAATATACATTGTACATAAACTGAATAATCGTGAACATGGGAAATATACAAAGTATATTTGAAACAGAGTCGTTTGACTTGCATAAACAATGATATAAAAGGAATTTAATGATATTACAGTATGCATGTCTATGCAGCTGGGATTACAATAACAATATTATATTTAGGAAATGATAATGCAGAGGGCCGCTATTGTAAGCATTGCTTGAAAAGATGGCCGGCCCGAGGAAAAGGTAGGTAGGTAAATTGGTAAACAATACAAATTCTGCTGCGAGGATAGCAGGGGAAAATAAACTCTGATGTGTGAAGGTGGTGAATGTGCGTGCGAGTGCTTGAGAGTGCACAGGGGCAGATAGGCTGGGATTTGGAATGATAAAATTGGTTTGCTGGAAGAGGGAATGACTTACGATGTTGCTACTATCGGGAGACCAACATAAGTCATATAAATTATTCGGGCTTAATTCGTATTTGAAGTATACTGTGATAAAATATGCTTCTTTAAGTTTGCTTTGAATGAAAACAAGGAGGCACACTGTTTCAACTCTTCAGGAAGAGTGTTCCATGTATCCGGACCGTGATGTCTAATCGACTTTTGAGCAAGTAAAAGCTTTGGATTACTTAAATGAAAATCATGGGAACGACGGGTAGGGTATGAGTGAATATAATCATTAGTAACTAGGGCATTATGGAAAAATGGTAATAAATTTCGAATGTGTTTGTACATAAATATAGCAGTTAAATATGAATGTATATCATGGGCCTTTAGGGTTTTTAGGCGATAAAATATGGGATCAGTGTGAGCCAAAAAATTTGAATGTGTGCATATACGAAGAGCCTTTTTCTGAAGAAGAAAAATTGTGTTCAATTTGGTTTTGCTACAGTTGCCCCATACAATATTACAGTACATTACATATGGTAGAAATAAGGTGTTGTATAACATCATTAAAGTTTGATCATTAATTAAGTATTTTATTCTCCTTAACACACCAGTTGCCTTAGATATTGCTGTTATAATATTCTGGACATGAGTATTCCAAGTTAGATTGTTATCTAGGGTCACTCCTAGGAACTTGGTTGAATGTTTCTCAGCAATGTTTATATCATCAATAGAAATACTTTGAGGAAGGGTGGGTTGAGATTGAAGCGTATGAAAATGTATAAAACATGTTTTATCAATATTCAATGAAAGCTTATTACTTCTAAACCATTTCGAAATATTACTTAATTCCATGTTAAATGTATCCACCAATGTTACAATATGCTACACATTCGGCACATTAGGTAATGCCGACTACAATGCAATATTCCTTTTTGTCACTAGATATGTCTCTTTATACATGATCAATTTTAGACATCATTCCCCTGCACCAATTTGAGATGGAAAGTATATGTGGTAATAAGTACTGTTCTTTATAATTATATGACCCAGAAATCACAGATTTGTGATAATTATACTTACTCATTCTCTGTGACACAAATATTACTCATTTCTCAGAATATTTTGACGTCATTTTTTCACTTGTACCGATTTACAGCAAGTACTGAGTGTGTGCAGTGATCAATGCATCCAATATAATGGTCATCATATACACAAACACACACACACACTCACACACACAAATGCATGTAACATGAATATGACATCAAAATTCAAGTCAGCCAATCTGACACATTCACACATACAAAGAAAGCATGATTTTTTTTTTAGATTGGTATGAATGTATGATTTCCATTTTGATACAACTGAACATGACTTGCATAGCTCTGAAAATGAATGTAACACATAATATGCCATGTTGCGCACTCACCTGATAATGTCACATGTGTTAACGTGCTGTTCTGTAACAACATCTCAGCCACTGCAGCAGCACCAAGACCACCAAGACGGTTTTCTGATAAATCCTGTGGAACAAAAACAACAAATTGCACTTGTTACAATAGATCATATTTAATAGTGGCTAATAATGATCTCTGTGAGTCATCTTCACAGGGATGTGCTCGCAAGCTTTAATTGTTCTCCGTGAAGACAAATTCACTGGTTCTGATTATCATCGCTCATTTCTTAACAATACACCCGGTATTTTTTAAAATGTTGTCAGGTAACGACATTGGAAATTATGCTCTATGAGTGATTTCAATATCTTACAAATCTCATTGGATCTAGTGATCATAAATTATTCTCAATTGAAGTCTGACAAGATACAAAATTCATTTAAATTTTAAACCATTATTTTGACCTATGATCACAAAAATGAATCATATGTTTGGCCTCTTTCATATCTATTCATCATAGTTTTGCAGCCCCTCCACCCCCCCCCCCTCAAAATACAATAACTTGACTCTTCATTTAAAGGCAAGGTCAGTGACTAATTTAACTTGTGAATTTATTATTTGGCCCTTTGAATCAAGGACATTCCATGTCATGAATAACAAAATGAAATACATTTAAAATTCTATTTAGCTGTTATGTCTGCTAGTCCCAACAATCAACATTTTGAGAACGCTATTCCACAATAATCACAGAAACAGAAGATTTCACAACCAAACAGACAATCAAACAAACATGTCTCAGCTTACTCTACTTGCTACCCTGCCTCAACCCCCTCCAAGAAAAAAAAAATACAGTATCAGAAAACACCATAGAAGAACTCATAGCTACTAGAATATCTGCTGATCATGATCGTTAGCAAAGTCACTTTATACATGTTGACTCACAAGCAGAGAACAAATGTGTATCCATTCTTAAAGTCACATAAAATATTCAAGGTTCAATACCCGGATAGACCCCCCTCCATCCATCACCTAGACAGGTTGAAATACAGAAAGGCCTTGACCCCCCTGCTGACAAAGACTGTGCAATGAATGCTACAAACTGGTGAGCTAAATGCAAAAAAGCCACCTGCCCTCATCTTTTTGCTCATCAATCATCAAATGCTATTGTCACTGTCAGATATCACTTACATATATTGCTGCCATTTCTCTTCTATTTTTTATTTCTTTGATACTGATTAGGTGCCATTAAGCATAGGCTTCATTTACAGACATAATTTTCTATTAGAGAATTTTAGAAAAATTTAGAGAATCATGTGTGCTTATTATGCGCTTTATAAATGTATTATTATTATTATTGTTATTATTATTATTATTATTATTATTATTATTATTATTATTATTATTATTATTATTATTATCATTATTATTATTATTATTATTATCATTATCATTATTATCATTATCATTATTATTATTAGTATTATTATTATTATCTCTTCATGTGCCAATGCAGCATGCCTAGCTCAGTCAATGCCTTGCCTACTTCATATATTTTTACTCAAATGCACAACCTCACACAAGCTCATTAAAAAATTGAAAGTATCTTGACAGCATCATAGCTGTAGCTTTGTCATAAAATTTACATCATATCAAAGCTTGCACTCTTCTCTACAAAACTTTACTCTAAAATATTTCAACATAAATGCTTATGGTTACTGATACATGGTTTTGATAAATAGAATGTTTTCCAAAAGTAGCCTCCTCTTGATTTCTCTTCTTTGGTAACACATGACATCTATATACCGTAAAACACAATATTTTCTCAGCGAATTGGAGGCGAAGGCCTTTTTCGCGGCATGAAATTTTCTCGAGTTGCCTCTAACATTCAATGCATATAGTGTAGACAAGAACTTTCATGTGCATTTTAATTTCGTGAATCTTGGCTCTTGCAAAATTCACGAAATTAAAATGCACATGCACGAACATTCCTCATTTTACAGGACACAACTGCCAGCATTTCATATCAGTTGAATAGTGATGCAACACTCAAACTATTAAGGAATGCCACTATAGTAGAGAAAGACACAACTTTGAAGAGAGGTACTCACTAATTCAGCGATGTAACAATTCTCTTTCAGCATGTCGGATATTGCGAGTCCCCCTTCAGCATCTAACCAGTTATCGCTCAGATTCAGCTTGACTATCGTGGTGTTGGTCTGCAATGGAAGAAAATAAGTGGAGCTTTTGTCATTCGATACAAACAACACATAAGGCGGCAACTTTATGTGCATCATACGCCATTCACATGAATTTCAAAAATGTTAAAGATGAGGGGAAAAAAGCTGCAAAGTTTGGGAAGTTAACTTACCACTAATGCTATCGCAATCGCTTTGGCGCCCCCTGGGCCCAGACCATGGTGCTTCATGACCAGTTCGGAGTCCCCTATGTGACGCAGGAAGTACGACACGGGGATGACGCTGTTGATGCGGCACGCCTCCTTGTACGTGGTGCGGCCCGAGGGATCGTAGTCCTCCCGCGCCTCTGTCAACAACACATTTAGAGAAGAGGAGTCTTAATATTATGTGGATTAACTGGTATCCTGAGTCTATGTATTCAATACTCAGCAACTGTTAGCACTTATACACACACAGATGACATGGTGTATCAGTTAAGTAATATCAATTTGACTATTGACTTCCCAAATGTTGTCTCTTTCAAAGGCTGTAGTTGATATAACCTATTAAGGCAGGGTGCTACAAGCCTACTTGCCTGTTTGCCCAGGGCTACCAAAAGGATTAATTAAATGGCAATTGAGAAAGTGGGTATATGTAAATGATCTACTGGTAATGAAATTCGCGATAAGCTGAAAGCATAATTGCTGACCACTAAGGAATACAATTGCTATAGAAATGTATCTAGTCTCTTCTTTCTGACCTAGATCTACATGCTTTTTTAACAGATTAATTCAAACCTAACATCATTCAACTCTAATCCAAAGCTACAGTGCAGTTGCCAAGCTGCCTTTTCAAGAAATGGATGAATGAATAATGCATGACTGAAAAGGTAACAGATCATCTTGAATGCTAATCTACAGCAATGTTTAAAAGATTTACAAATGGAAAAATGCAAGACATATGAAATACAGACCACGTATACTTTTTATAGACAATACCCCTTCCTTTCGTCATTTTTATCTGACAGTAATATGATTAGTAAATTCATTTTGTGTGAGAAACCACAGCACACTATTTCATTATGGCAAGTTGGTGTTAAATAATATCTCATAGGCACAATGGATTAATAATGGATAAATGGCATATATAAATAATTGCAACTTACTGCTAATGCTAAGTCCATGTACAATTTTGTACCTTGTTGTGCAGTAAAAGTTTAAATATGTAAGTATCTTACCAAAAGAATAATGAAATATCGGAGCCCATGCACCCAAGAAGCAAAATAACAACAATTTCTAAAATCAACCCACCCCCCCCCCCCCCCCCCCCCCCCGAAAAAAAGATAATTTAATATAAGACAAAGTAAAAGAGAGTCCCCAACTGCAGATGACCTTGTATCAAACCACTGCTGTATGCTTTAGAAATTGAATATATTACGGTTCTTGACCCATTCCCACACACTTGCAGACAATAGATCAAATTCTCTCTATTTAAAGTACTGGTTCATAAGAAGCCCTTCCAGCTCTTTGTGACTGTGCAATAAACACAAATAGAAAAGATTGCTATGGGTTGCAACCAGCTCCTGGGAAAATAAAAGATACACATTTTTCAGTCTTTATTTGACAAATTAGCACTCAGTTACATACAAGTAACATACAGAAGAGATCCTTACCGATCATATGGTAAAGACCCATACCAAATGTCTGACAAAGTACAAGAACATGGAAAGTAATGACTATAAAGATATGAGAAGATAGTACAGCTTGTTAGTTACAAGTCATAATATAGTGCTTCCTGTTTCCTAGGTTCTGCATGTGACATGAAATTTTTCTGTGCAGTCAAGAGCAAACTGTGCACTGGAGAATATGGTGTCAAAAGATCATTTGATAAGAGTTGATTCCACCACATTCTTAAGAATGCATATGTGACCCACCACCACTTTGCCTTGATAAAGTCGAATAAAGTCAAAGAATGTTCAGAAATTGTAAGTTTGATACCTCCTTTAAGAATTTCCAAGCTTAATAAATGATAATAATTAATAAATAATAATAATTAATAAACTTTCATGAAGCATGATACTATGCTGTTTTTAATCTAATGGGCTAAAATGCAAATCTACTGCATGCTTTAACACTACGTCTTAACTTCAAATGCAATGAAATTTCAAAATTGTGTTTAATCAGGTAGCTGGCATTCTTATTATTTCTGTCAGGGGTTTTACAAATGAATGGGGGCAAAATTTGGAATCACTGGAAATTCAGACTGGAGCATTTAAAAGTAAATTAATTTGAACATTGATTTTTGGTGGCTTTATCAAATTTTCTGTAGTGATGAGTCACACATCTATCTAGAGAGATAGCCGTTAGCAGATCACACACACACACCAATACTGGAGTTAATACCAAGCTTGTGAGGGAAAATACAATGTTAAGAATAAGTGCAGTAAGTTTGGTTAGGGATTGTTCAAACTGTCAAAACAGGCTTCCTTGAGAGAAATTCTCCTTACTCCGTCTCATATCCATTATTGTAGCTGCAATAAAAACAGAGAAGCATCGGCAGTGAAAGAAACACATATTTTTTGAAGAACGAGGAAGCGATTAGTTTGAAGGAATAGGTGAAGAACCCCAGCCCCCCATCCCTCATCTTCCACACAGTTTTCATAACAATATACCCAAAGAACACAAATTCCTCGGCACTTCATATCTGTATATCTCCTTGCTTACCAGGTGCAAACTATTTTTGACATAGATGTCAAAGCAGATTTTGAATAATGTATCTTGGCATGGGAAGATGCAAGTCAATTCTAAGTCTGGCGGACAGTGAGTAAATTTGACATCGTCCACCTTAAATGATCTCAGCTCATTTCTTTAAGGCATTCAGAAATTGAAAATGACTGGAAGCCCAAAAGTGGACACAAACCAGCTCACTCAGTGACATCTCTACAAGCTAAAAGACTTATGTGCAAATATGTGAGATGTGATTTCCAATCTGAGGGTATAGTAAATCTCAGACCTCAAACCCACAAGAATCCCGATGCACCTGGATAGCAGATCATAACTCTCAAACTCATCTCTCCCTGTGCATTTCTCACCACCACGGGCCCATGTTACTAACACAAAATGTCGAGGCCAAGAAAAAGATAAATTTACTCTACTTCTTGTCCAAATATCCCTTTCCCGGTGAAGCTAAGGAGCATTTTGCTTTTATTTCTACCTCTGGAGGAGAATTAAAGCATTTTGGTACAGACGGTTGATTCCATACTTAAGTAAATTCACTCAAGAAGCACAACTAAGACATTGAACACATCAAACTTTTTTTCTCTCTCCGAGATGTCCACCGGGCCTTATATTGGCGATTTATACGACCAAAATTCTCAGCAGTTAAGACTGAAGTAAAACTGAAGAAAATTACAAACTGTAACTCTCTTTATTAGCACACAAGATAAGACTTTCATGCATTAATGCGGATGTCGAGGGAAAACAAAAATACGGGGAGACAAGAACTCTCAAATTTATCTTCCTTGGCCTGCGGTCACCTGGAAGTGAAAAACAAGAGACATGCCCTACAGAAAGAGAGAGAAAGAGAGGGAGACAGAGAGAGGGGAGGCTGAGAAGAGCAGAGAAAGAAAGATATTTATATCTCACTATGAGAGGGGACTTTGTATGATACAATTCACCAAAAGAATATTGACACTCAACACGGGACTGGATGATGAACAGAACAAAGAGACATCATTCACTTGCAAATTGAAGCAGGGCACCACAAACCGTACGCCCAGCAAGGTGCTTACGGGAGGACCTGTTTTCACAGGCGGACAATCTACAATTGTAGGTGACATGCGGCCGTCTTTACCTTCGATCTCGAGGTCAGTGTCGAAGCCCACCGTGGTCTCGCTCCCAAAGGAATGCTGTGACCCCGCCCTGTCCTCATCTTCTTCTTCCTTCTCTGTCAGGTGACTGTCTGGTCTGGAGGCAGACCTGCTCCCAGTTCTGCTTATGGTCTGTGGAAGCCATGTTTAGAACAAATGAATACGTTAGAAATTTACACAGGAGAGTTTTGATTTTGGTCTATAATATTACCTAGAGCCCGACATCAGCTGTAGCCCGGTGGCCCAGCTGAAAATTAATGTCTGGCCACACAATTTCCAAAAAGGCTTCACAGGTATAATATCTTTTGGTGGCCCGATCAGGCCCTGTAGACCTTGTTCAAAATAGATTGCTATGTTTCCTTTTACTTTGGGCCACTTCACTTCTTTTTCAGGCTACCAATATTTCAGATTTGAAGACTCAAGTAGCCCGAAAGGACCAACAGATCAAATAAGCTAGTGTCAAGCCCTGTATTACCAATTCAAAATGTGGTCAAAAAGAGGCCAAGAACACAAATATATGATAATTTCAGTATTGCCCCCTCCTTTCATAAAATTAAAATATAAAATGATTATTCTTAACTCACGAAATCTGATCTATTACACACACAACTGTACATGTACATTTGCACACACTACATACAAGTAATTCATGAGATGAACATAAAGTTTCAAAAGGCACTTACAGTCATAAAACTTGTCTCTCTCTCTCTCTCTCTCTTTCTCTATTCCTTTTTTTCTCTATTGCTTTCAGTCTAGATCAACATACATTGTAGATGTACATAAACAGATCTATTCTGCAGTTGATTAGTAAAACTCTTTTCCTAATACTCTCCACTACATGGACAATGCTATACACTTCACATAAACACAGTAAAATACATTTTGACTAGTAATCTAAGATTTTTTTTTTAGTTTTATTCGTTTGAGATATGAATTAGAGGTGCAAGTTCAAATCATTATATTTGACAAAGTGACAGGGTAAGTTTACAATTAAAACAAAGTTGTATTTCATCCAAGTCTGTTGAGTTGGGTTAAAAGCTGACAAGTTATAGAAGCAGAGAGAATTAATGGAAGATTTCAATTTTAGATGATAGACCTATCTCATTAGAAAACATCATCTCGTAAAGTCAAATATCATTTAATACTGTATGCAATGTATAACAAGACTCTTCCTCAATGTCCCCCACTATTTGAGCACCGATTAACTGGTACACACATGCATCCATGTGAGCCAGCAAAAACAGATCAGTTTTACATTTAATAGGTTCTCTCTAGTCTACCTAATAAACCTTGACAGTCTCCTTGACAGTATTGCAAATCATGCTAGTGACAGTGTTACAAAGTTGACAGGTGTATTATGTTTACTTGTCCTCTGGAGTGGTAGTGCTAGAACTAAAAAGAAAATAGAGACAGTCACATGTATGTAGTTTTAAGACTGTGTTATCACTACTTTACTTGAACCTTGAACTTTGAAAGAGTACTCTCCCAAAAGCAAAGCACTGTCCTGGATTGAAGAGGACTGTCTAATCAATTTGCTAATCACTGCTAATGTAGTAGAGAATTAACAATTCAATGTAAATGCCTCGATAAAATTTTTAATAACACGAACATAATTTGTAACACTGTGCAAAGCTAATTTTTAGACTGAAAACTCAACAATATGACATGCCCTCGGCCCTCAATATAATACTTAATAGTAGGGCTAGACTATACAGCTACAGAATAAAGCATATTATAGGTTGGCAGATTGTTGACCAGATCACTTTGCCCGAATTACTGAAAGAGCACCTGCGTCAAAACATTAAAAGACTACAAAGTACAGCTACTGCACTGTACGAGCGCTAGCATAATTGCACCATTCAATCCCTTCATTCACCGAACACCAGTGCACCAAGACTATGTTTGGCCGTGACAAACGGCGCACAACAAACCTTTCTTTGGTCGCCTATGCTGCCCCGACTTTTTGCGCGACTTGGCGCTCTTGTCCCACTCTTTGGCAAGTTCTTTTCGTTGTTTTCCTTGTCCAGTTCGGTTTCATTGTTGTTCGCTTCAGTTTCACCACCATTTTCCACATCTGCCGACATTGTATTAGTCTCACTTCGCGAAAATTTTAGGAGATTTTTAACAGTACTTTCTCGCCTGACTTTCTCGGTTCCATTCGGTTGCTACGAACGCTGCTGTAAATCTTACTGAAGAAGAAAGAAGATTTATTTTGGACACAAACTAGTAGAACGCCCTCTCGCCCAATAAACAACAAAACTTTCTCTGACAGTGCTAGTGTTTCAGGGGGCATTTTATGAAGCGTTTTGATCGGATATTTTTCTGACAAACTGTTACAAGCTACAGAAATTCTTGCATCTGATGGGCTGAGAGCAAATTTGTCAGACAACTTTGTGGGACAAAATGCTTTATGAAATGTCCCAGGTGTTAGAGCAAAAATATGATCCATATTTCCCTTAATTCAATGTAAATTTTTTTGGCTATATCTATTTATTGCTTCTAACTAACTCACCTTTTTCACCAAACAGCAATGTGAGAGAAAATCTAATTATTGTTTTGTGTATATTTCCGTGTTATGTTCTGTACATATTATACATGTATGTCTATGTTTGTGAATTTTTAAGAGATGTGAAATAAATTGAATTGAATTGAATTGAATTGAATTGAATTAAGTACGCCTGAATGAACTTCAGCATACACATCTACTGTTAACTTAGAATTATTTTTCCCAAGTTGAAGGATTTAATTCAATAGCGCTTCCATTCAAATTCTTGGCTACGCTTAACTGCAAGGATCGAAGTATAGTCACACAGATGCCTCTTTGGCTACTATCAGAAAGACACTGACAGTATACAGAAGATGAATCCCAACAAAGCAAAGCAAAAATGGATATCTTTTAGAAAATATTCTAAGCATCTTTCCCACCTGCCTGTCCTCTATCTATCTATATCTATTCTATTCATCTTAGGCATACATATTAATATTTAAGCATTATTGGGGCCCCTATCTATAAGCACTGCTTCTCCTTGGGGTTCCCACCACCAAGTTCAACTGTTTTTGCTTTGTTTTATGTTTACTTTGTAGGCCTATATAATCATGAATCTTTGTGTGTCTTTTTATTGTATACTGCTTGTAACATGATAATGTGAGATTGTATGTTACAAGAATATATCATCATTTTGACACTTGTATCACCCATGTATATTGTTTGGAAATGAAAATAAAACATGAATGAAATGAATGAATGAAAATGACGGTGAATAAAACTGAAGTGATCTGTATATCTATCTATCTATCTATCTGTCCATCTATCTATCTATCTATCTATCTATCTATCTATCTATCTCTCTATCTATCTAACTCTCTATCTATCTATCTCTTATCTCTCTATCTATCTCTCTATCATCTATCTATCTATCTATCTATCAATTTCTATCTATCTATCTCTCTATCTATTTCTCTATCATCTATCTATCTATCTATCTATCTCTCTCTCTCTCTCTCTATACTGAGTACATATTTATATATATACTAGTATATAATTATCATCTATCTATCTCTCTATCTCTCTATATATCTCTCTATCATCTATCTATATCTATATCTATCTATCTATCTATCTATCTATCTATCTATCTCTATCTATCTATCTATCTATCTATCTATCTATCTATCTATCTACCTATCTATCTATCTATCTATCTATCTATCTATCTATCTATCTATCTATCTTTGATCTATCTATCTATCTATCTATATATCTACCATTCTCATTTGTAGACATTTGGCTTGAAGACGACCGGGCGCTGTTTGCTGCGCAGCATGTTCGACTGCATGCATGACGCACGTTTTGTGCACACACGTGTGCGTACACCAGCGGGCTTTCTGTTCCTCCAGCGAACCGGCGACTGTACATGTGTACTCTGTCGTTAGATAGCTAAGTACTCTCCTCTCGAAGATTCACAATGGAGGGCAGATGGGACGAATTACCGGTGAAACTTAGTGAATCTGTGTCTCTTAGTCTTCGACAGCTTGGGTTTGATCGAATGACCCCGGTTCAGGTGAGACTGTTTTTGTGAATCGAATGTACCATGTCCATGGATGTATGATGTAGTCCCACGTACTGGTATGAAGGTGTGTGCTACGGGTGTTCATAATTGGGATTGCAAACACCAGTCCGGGAAACCCGCTCATGAGGACCGCCCCCGCGTACGAGGATGGTCCCTCCTCATGAGGACCTCCCCCCTCCTCATGAGGCCCCCCGGGGAACGCCTCATGAGGCCCCCCCTTCACTTCTTATTCATCTCACATCTGACGTATAAATTGTCGCAACTTTGCACGGTGATTTTTTGTTACACACACATGTCCACTATCCATGATGAAAAGAAGAAAAAATCCTGTCTGTTTTTTTTTTTTTAAATCGAGTTTTAATCACCCGATGCAGAGCGCCCATCAAAACACGGGCGCCAACGCGTTCGCACAATGCAAGACTGCCGCACCTAGCGGCCTGATCCGACTAAATATTTTCGATGCTTTTTTCTGCGGCTCTCACCTCTCCGCGCACGAATCAGCCTCGTGAAGCTGAAGTCTGACATCTTTTTACACAAATTCGTAACGAGAAAAATTAAATCAGTACTAACCTGATCTTGTCCATATATTCCAAATTACTATTCCACACTGATAGAGTAGGTGGGTAGATGACATACTCCAGTTTGTTAGCAAAATAATCACTTTGTAGGTATGACGAGTTCACTTTCTTCGTCAATTCCGCCCACGATTCCGCCGTTTGGGCGCTTTTTCTGGAATCATCCCGCGACGCGACGTACGTCGCATACATCACGCATCCAGCACATACTAAGTACCAGACTGGTATGTGCTGGATGCGTGATGTGATGCGACGTACGTCGCGTCGCGGGATGATTCCAGAGAAAGCGCCCAAACGGTAAGCGGGCGGCGGAATCGTGGGCGGAATTGACGAAGAAAGTGAACTCGTCATACCTACAAAGTGATTATTTTGCTAACAAACTGGAGTATGTCATCTACCCACCTACTCTATCAGTGTGGAATAGTAATTTGGAATATATGGACAAGATCAGGTTAGTACTGATTTAATTTTTCTCGTTACGAATTTGTGTAAAAAGATGTCAGACTTCAGCTTCACGAGGCTAATTCGTGCGCGGAGAGGTGAGAGCCGCAGAAAAAAGCATCGAAAATATTTAGTCGGATCAGGCCGCTAGGTGCGGCAGTCTTGCATTGTGCGAACGCGCTGGCGCCCGTGTTTTGATGGGCGCTCTGCATCGGGTGATTAAAACTCGATTTTAAAAAAAAAAAACAGACAGGATTTTTTCTTCTTTTCATCATGGATAGTGGACATGTGTGTGTAACAAAAAATCACCGTGCAAAGTTGCGACAATTTATACGTCAGATGTGAGATGAATAAGAAGTGAAGGGGGGGCCTCATGAGGCGTTCCCCGGGGGGCCTCATGAGGAGGGGGGAGGTCCTCATGAGGAGGGACCATCCTCGTACGCGGGGGCGGTCCTCATGAGCGGGTTTCCCGGACTGACACCCCCATCATAAATAGACCTACACAGAAAGTTAACAAGTGAACTATTTGTCCACACTCTGTGTATGTGGCGTATTTTATCTAGCCTTCAAATTTTTCTTTTGGTCAATTTGGTGGCCGGAAATTGGGCAGATGAAATCCAAAATGAATTTGTTATGCCTGGGCCACTAAAATAAATTTACATAGGGTGTCTAACACGTTAGACCTATCTTTTTTTGGCCGGGCCGGGCCCGGCCAGCAAAATGTCAAATTCAAGCCAACAAGGTCTCAAGGATTTAAGTGGTCCAAAGTCTGAAGGGGCCACCTGAACCTACTCCTAACATTAGAGAAAGAAAAAAGTTAATGTTAAGCCCTGTTTAAAGATTTGGTTGTGCATGGCATTTCATTCATTAAATGCTGCACTGCGCATGATATCGATGTGGATGTAGATGAGCTGTTGAGAAATCAAACAATAACTGATGATGATATTTCATTTCTTCCAAGTATCAGTCTTTACACTAAGCTTGTTGGTAAACCTCTCGTCTAGACAATCTACCAAGCCAAGTAAATTTACTATGAAACAACAAAAATGAAACCATCCCACAAATAATGTATCATTATCTTGTGTCTACTGCCTGCCAAGTGGTGATTGCTTCAATGTCATCGCATACGCATCAACCTTGTTCTTAGTTCTTGAATGTATTTATTTGTGACTTTTTTCTCTGCTGTTTGAAACAGGCTGCAACCATTCCGCTCTTCATGAAAAACAAGGATGTTGCTGCAGAGGCTGTAAGTGTTTTCAGACAATTTGAATACTATTTGACTTCCATAACATTATATTCATTGCCTGGGTCAAATCACAATTAAGATGAAAGAAAGAAAACTAAGAGGTTTTGTAAATGAAGATTGAGCAAAAGAGAAAGAGAGAGTGAAAAACAGAACTTTTAGACAAATCAGAGCATGTAAACTATAAACAAACACAAATTCACCTCAAAGTCAAGAGAGCATGTGAAATTGTAAGGAGCATTGTAGCTTGATTTGTTTTACTGTATAATATGCAGTTTATCTTGCTGTGCATTTTTTTGAATTCATTTTGCAAATCAACTGATAATCGGCAAATTAACAGCTCTTGAAATTAATTATTGCCTCCCGTAACACAAATCCACTGTATGTGTTCTCCATGGTAGACAGTCACTAACTTATGTTTCTTATTTCTTCCAAGTCAGTCACTCATAAAATTGTCTCACAAGTCTAGATAGGAATTGCACAATATCGTACTGGTGACACACATGGTGCATACAGTATATTTATTTCATACTCGCATCTCGTCAATTACAAGCTGGTTTACCTTTAGTAGTTTATTATGATACTGCTGTGACATTTTTATAGGTGAAGTGGACAACCCACTGAAATGTATGTGATATGGTGGATTGACAGCTGTGCCGTGCTGGCATTGTTCAGATTTTTTTGAATTCATTTTGCAAATCAACTGATAATCGGCAAATTAACAGCTCTTGAAATTAATTATTGCCTCCCGTAACACAAATCCACTGTATGTGTTCTCCATGGTAGACAGTCACTAACTTATGTTTCTTATTTCTTCCAAGTCAGTCACTCATAAAATTGTCTCACAAGTCTAGATAGGAATTGCACAATATCGTACTGGTGACACACATGGTGCATACAGTATATTTATTTCATACTCGCATCTCGTCAATTACAAGCTGGTTTACCTTTAGTAGTTTATTATGATACTGCTGTGACATTTTTATAGGTGAAGTGGACAACCCACTGAAATGTATGTGATATGGTGGATTGACAGCTGTGCCGTGCTGGCATTGTTCAGATTGCAAACAATCTGTCTATACAACAAAGAAGGTTGGACATCAAGAACATCCGAGTTACATGGCTTGAAATAAAAGTTTTAGATTGCCAAGAGAGAAATGAATGCATTATGTCTTACCGTAAGTTCTGTCATCAAATGAGAAGCAGCAATTCCTGTTCCGAGTTGTTGGGATGTATGTTTTGTTTTGCATTTAATGGTTCATTCATCAATTGCCCCTCACCAATCCAAGGTAACTGGAAGTGGAAAGACCTTGGCTTTTGTCATCCCCATCCTGGAAATTCTGCAGAGGAGAGAGCAGCCACTGAAGAAAAGAGAGGTACTTCTACTCTATGTTTGTAATATATGATAAAATACAGGACAATGTGTGTTATGGGGCTTGGAATTGTGTGCACTGGGAGTTCACTTTACACTGATTTTTGCATAAAGAACAGCTTTTGAATAAGTAACGTTAGATATGGTTGTTGGCTTAGACATTTTCAGAGTTCCTATATTGCAGTTTGTTACATTGAAAGTTCATTGGCATCAATAAGATATATTCATTAAGATGCAAATACCCGTAATCGTAGGTTAAAGGTATACAGTCTGCCTGCCCAGCAGAAGCAGTAGTAAAGCAATCTTAATGACACTGACTGCTATTTGATATGATTGATGTGATTGTATTCTTTTGTATTCTTTTCGTATTATTTGTATTCTTGTATTCTAACTTACATATGAGAAAATAATCATTGCGTGGACATTATTGCTTGCAACTGTACAACATGTTTATCATAATGTGGAATCTGTTTCACAGGTTGGAGCTATCATCATCACGCCAACCAGGGAGCTTGCAACCCAGATAGATGAGGTCCTCCGGCACTTCACCGACCACGCCCAGAATCTGACCCAACTCCTCCTCATTGGTGGGAGCAATCCTCTGGCAGACCTGGTGAAATTACAAGAGGGGTGAGACTACTTTTCTCCCGTAACCCATTGAAAACTAGTCCCAAGTATACCTGGGCAGATGAATATGGGGACTGTTTTTCTAGCAAAATCAGCTTACCTACAACAGGTTAATATGTGACCCTGCATCACAAAACAAACAGGAAGTCACCAGACATGAAATTTGAGTTAAGAGCATATTCTGAAAGAGCAGACTTTAAGCTTTAAAATGATGTATAACTCAAATCAAATGGACTTTCCTGACCTATCTAAGTATTGGAAAGAAAGCACACACTCAGGAAAAGTGTGAACTGAGAAAAGAGGCTCTGAAGTACAATGTCTATTCAAGCGATTAATCTGTACCAAGCCATGCTGGCTGTGCGATGAATGGGACAAAAAGCAGGATGTAAGCCACCAGAGTAACAACAATGAAGGGATTATCAGATTAAAATGAAATTGAGCATGCCTTATTAACACATTCTGTCCATAATTAATGCCAACTTTCTAAGCAGTAGCATCATCCTTTCAAAAGTTATTAGAGTTGAAAGTGAAGAGTGTGTTCATTTTTTTAAGAAATGAAAAGGGGACTCTAAAAGACACACCTAATCACACTATTCTACCAAAAAAAAATGTTCGAGATAAACTACTAAAAAAACATGCTTTCCTGCCCGTTTTATGATCCCAAATTTTAGCATAATGTAGAAGAAGACTTGCTCTTTCAGAAAATATGAAAAAGTCAAGATCGGCTTGGTTGACCCATTTCACCTTTTTTCAGTCCTTGCGCAAAATCAGTGTGTGCGACTTTTTGTTCGTTTTGTGATGCACGGTCACATATGGTCTTTAAGAAGTAAAATAATTGGATTGGATAGGACAAGAATTGATATCACATATTTAGTATTTATGTAGCTGAAGTGTAAGATGTTATCATTTATTTGGAGCAATGCAAGCTTGATTTTCCTGTCAGAACATTTCAACAACCACCTCTCCCAAAGTAGTTGATGAAATGCATTGATTAGAAAGTGAGCCTCTTGGTCTGTGGTCATACTTGCTGTAAATATTGACACTGATAAATTACTGCAGTTTTTTTTTTTGATTTGTTTGATATCAGAGCACAGTGGTTCAGAATTTGAGTGAAATATAGAGGCTTATGTAAGAAACCTAGCTATTTTTTTTTTAATGCAGCCATGTTTATGTCTGTCTTTATAATCTATGGCCTATCTGATTTTAAAGTAGATACATGGTAGTTTTGTTCCCAGTGGTTTCTCTGTGTAATTGATGCTAAAAGGAGTACCCAGTATTCACTGAGTGGATTGTTGGTGGTATCCATCACAGAGCCAACATCATTGTTGCCACACCCGGGAGGTTGGAGGACCTCCTGGAGAGAAAGACGACAGGGGTCAGTTTGCCAGCCATGGTCAAGTCTCTGGAGGTGTTGGTCTTGGACGAGGCTGACCGGCTGCTTGACATGGGCTTCATGACAAGGTATACGTCTCGAATTATTCCCCAGAAATCATTGCTGGAATAGTTGTAAGGCTGCACATTTATGTGCATCATTTCTGCTTTGCCTGTGGAATGATCTACTAAACCGCCACTCATGCCTAATCTAGAATGTTCATGACAAGATTCTCACACATTCACAGGCATCCTTGTGTAATCCATGATGCCGAGAGGCAACTTAGATGGGCTTATCTGTTTAAAAAGGACATCAACAAGTAGACTGTGTTGTCTTGCTGCTCAATAACTCAACTCCTGAGTCTCACATTTCAGCTCAACACACAAACACTCGTACACCTAGAAGAATGGCTACATGAAAGAATTATGGACTGCTTGTAGTAGAATGGTTGTGATATCCCCACTAGCTTGTATAGATATCTTCTATGAGTTTACTGCAGACATGTATTGCCCTCTCTGGTTGATGGTATAAGTCTTCACAAGGTAAGAAGAAAAAAAAAGAAGGGATATAATACATTTCAGAGCGTTAGTCCTGTTTGCAGACATAGCTCATTATAGTCTTGATTGTCAACCAATCAGACAGCAAGATTCTGAAGGTTGTGATTTCATATGTTGTCTGTCTTACCTCTCTCTGCAGCATCAACACCATCCTGGGGTACCTCCCAAAGCAGAGAAGGACCGGTCTCTTCTCCGCCACCCAGACTGATGAGGTGGAGGCTCTCATCAGGGCGGGGCTCCGGAACCCCGTCCGCATCACTGTCAAGGAGAAAAATGCCTCGTCAACTGTGAGTACCCATCCATTTATACCAGGCTTTCATTCACTGCCACAGTCTGCATTTAAGCACTGGTTGGAAATTCCACTTGAGTTTCATGATTTCCATACTAGCAGGCCTCGAATTTCGTCCAGTTTTAGGGACAGGCAATTTTTGGTTTGGGGGGCACTCTCTCAAAATTTTTTTAAGGGCAGCAAGGAAAAGTTGCCATAAGCATGGTAATTTTGAGAGAGGCATTGTGGCAAGTAGATAGGGCATTGCGGCAAATTGCCTTTTGCCGCCCGAGTAATTCGAGGCCTGTACTAGTTACTATTTATGTAAATTAACAGATTATTTTCTCATTAATTCCAGTCACTCACAACTGACATTATGGAAATGAAAATACATGCCTATTTGTGGCATTTCTTTACATTTCACTTGAATTTCTTTTTCTGTTTATGCAGGATGTCTCAAGAACACCACTGACGCTCAGTAATTACTACGTAGTAAGTTTGACTGAAACATCCCTGTTTGTTAACTTTTTATCCTATTGTGTCATCATTTTTAAATATGATTATACCATGTCCCAGAAATTTGGAATTCGTTTCAACAGTGATTGTGTTAAATCTACGGCTTGTGCAGTGATCATATATTCCTAAAGTGGAATGCGCTGTGTCGCATACCACAGAAGACTATGTTTGCTGTTGGCAGATAAAGTAAATGTTTCATTGCAAAGAATGTCTTGTATTTCAACCAGCTGAAATTGTACCATATGTTTTTAGCCCAGTTTTCATTGAAAAACTTGAAAATGAGTGTCCCCTGGCCCATTTAGAAGAAAAAAAATAGTGCATGCGATGATATTGTGTTAAGTTTATGACAACCATGTCTGTTCAAAGAATGGTTGTATGGAAAACTGTTAGGTGGAGTGCAGGATATACATACCAGGGCCGGCGGAACCGGAGGGTTGGGGGAGGGGCCATGCCCCCCCCCCCCCTTTTTATTACCTCGGTAGTGGCACTAGATAAAAAAAGTGAAACCTTGAAGTGTGGGCACAGTAAGGCCTTTGTTTTTGAAGACCTTATTTTTTTTGCTTGTCAGCTGAAGAAACCGGGAAGTGGCACCAAAATTAAAAGTATAAAGTGGGCACCCCCCCCCCCCACACACACACATACACTTTTGAAAATGTGGTGCCAGCCATGATAACCAGTATGAATGACTCTATAAACTCAGTGTTTAGTATGAACATGTGAGATGTGTGAGTGTGTGTGTGAAATGATCAGTAGTAAAACATTGTTATTTTTTTTTTCTGCATTGCTCTCCCCCCCCCCCCCCCGCCTCTATCTCCCGCTTTCTCATGCTGCAGATGAGTCCCAGTGATGAGAAGTTCAAGCTTCTTGTGGCTTTTCTCAGAAAATACAGAGTAAGTGATTACATCTTTTCCTCTCCTTTTTTATTCTCCCTCTCTCCATCCCTCCATCTCTCCAGATCAATGTATGTCTATTTCTATATTTTCATGTCTCCCTTTCGCTCTCCTCTCTCAGATACTCTCACTGTCTGTGTTTTCTGATCTTGCTTTCATGTGATAGAACTTCACCTCAAAATTGGAAGCACATTAAAGTAACAGAATGAAATTGTGGAAAACTCTTTTGTCCATAGATGATACATGACACAGTCTGTTCCAATCTGAAGGACTCCAAATTCAGAAGAAAATCGAGCGTCATTCCAGTTGTTGCATTAATCAGGCATGATATTCTGTAGATTTAAATCTGATTTCAGATCTTTTTTCCCTCAAGTCTACACACATTTTGCTTTTTCCATGTATCAAAATCACCTGAAAATATTGATTTCCAATTTTTTCAACAAACCTCAATATCATCCGTGATTAATATCTTGATGTCAAACTGTACTTGGTTATGCATGGGTCAAAGGTCAACTGTCCTCACTGAATCTCTGTGTATTGCAGCACCAGAAGCACATGGTGTTCTTCAGCACCTGTGCCTGTGTGGAGTACTTTTCGCTGGCCCTCCAGTCATTGGTCCGCAACACAACCATCCTCTCCATTCACGGCAAGATGAAGCAGCGGCGAAACCACATCTTTGGCCAGTTCAGGGAACTCTCCAGGTAAGGTTTCGCATCTACATACACTATAGGTAGAAAAATGAGCAAAGGCATTTTGTTTCCTCATTTTTCCACTAATAAATCATATAACATTTCTGGTCAGTTACCCTCTGTATGTGTTTGTTATATTATAAGTAGTTAGCAGTGCTCAGTTTGTTTGTATGAAACCTAAAAATATTCATGTTATTTCCAGCGTGGATCAATGAAAATTTAATTTTTGCAAGCATAATGAGGAGTTTAACTGAAAGAGTAGATATATTTGTTCTTATAACATCGTGTAGCAGTGGTCATATCTTTATTTCAAGGCATATTTATTCTTATTTGACAAGGCAGAACTTTGACAGCAGATGCTATACAATCACTGAATTGTTTCAAAAAGCAATAAATTATTTGAACCCTGACATATTTCTTTGCTTGGATAACGACAGTGAGAATGTTGTCCAGATCTTGATATCACATTTTGTTTCTTGTTCTCCGTAGTGGAATTCTGATCTGCACAGATGTAATGGCAAGAGGAGTGGACATTCCTGAAGTCCACTGGGTCCTTCAGTATGATCCACCAAGCAGCGCAAGGTTTGTCAATGGGTTTAAATCAAATGTCAGTGTTAGATGACAGAATCTGTATTAACCCTTCTACTAAATACAGGTATACAGTACTAGAATTCCATGTAGAATAGATGAATGCTGACCTGTGTTCCGAACTGTGCAGATTTTATCGCATGCATTGTGTATTGTTTGGTGGAGGACTTCACTCCAAGACAGATTTGTCACAGATGAAATGTTCATGCTAGTGATTGAATGAGTTGAAGGAAAAAAAAAATTATCTAGGACAAACCTAACTATAAGGGACAAACTACCCTCACTCTAGCCATCAATTGTCTAGATTGGGGGCGTTGTCATGTTTTTCTAAATCTTTTATTCTCTTCCCGGTGATTGCAGCGATGTATTTCAAACCACAAATACCAGATGAAACTTTAAGCAGGTTGTACTGATACTTTCTACAGTAATGTGGGTAGCAGGCCATTGTATGCATTTGATTACCGTACGGATGCTGTTTTTGTTTGTTGTTTTTTTGCCAAAACCTGATGTTTATATTGTTCTCATAGATCTGACACGTGTAGTTAGTCATAATTATCTTGTTTTTGGCTAAAATCCTGACTCAAAAGTACAGCCAGTGATTCTCAATATCCATTCTCTATTTATGGATGTGTTTTGATTGTTGTGAAACAGCTCAAAAATGAGAAATTGCTGACTTTCCTCTCCTTTCAGTGCCTTTGTTCACCGATGTGGAAGGACAGCCAGGATAGGAAACACGGGTAATGCCTTGGTGTTCCTCAGGCCAACGGAAGACTCCTACATCGAGTTCCTCAGGATAAATCAAAAAGTGGGTGTAACAAGACTTTGTCATTATTTAGCATGAAGTCCATCTACAAAAGAGGCATCTTGATTGAATGATATAATGCCCTTTTGTCATTTTTTGGCATCATAATCGCTGTTGATTGGCCCTTACTGTACTTAAATAGTGGATTGGCACATCTAGCAGAGTGTTTTTGTTCTTTGCATATAGTTTGTCCCGAAATCAACCCGTTGAGGACAGACTGATTTTGCTACAACACGCGTTTCCCAAAGACACCTGCCCGAGTATACTCGGGACTCGTCCTCAACGGGTTAAGTTTCATTGAATGGAGTTGACCTGAAGACCCTTATTCCTATTGTGCCACTTAAGTCCGCCGCACACTATACAATCCGACCAGTCGTACGACCTTTAGACTAGAAGTGCGACGTCACAGTCTTGCCAGTTTCCAGTCGTACGACTGGGTCTTAGCGCCAGTCGTAGAGATTTGACATGTTGAATTTCTACGACCGGTCGTGGGCTTTCAGCCAATCAAGATACTAAAATGCAAGCACACGGAGTGCACACTGCGTGCGCATTAATACTCATTGGTAAAATGTACTGAACACAGAACAGTTGTAAGCCTACTTGTAAGGTCTGATCGTATAGTGTGCGTTGGTAGGTCGTATGACTGGGTCTTATAGTCCTAAGGTCGTATAGTCGTGAGTCGTGTAGTGTGCGGCGGGCTTTAGTCCTCCTGCTGATCTGAGGCATTGTTACCTCCGAGTGGACGGTCTGTCTCATGATATGGTCACGTGTGGGGTGATTAATTGAATACTGAAGCAGAAGTTTTGCAACTTGTAGCTGCGTGTTTGTAAATACCGTAAAGGGTTGATACATTTCTCTCAAATTCAGTGCATGTGATGTCTGTTTCAGAGTGTCGTGTTCCAATGCTACATTACCATTTTCCTTACACAGGTATGTTTGTAATGCTTTCATCATCTGGTACAATTGGTGTAATGTAGCATAGTTGCACTAAATAATCCGCTGGAAGTGTGTTGAAACAGAATAGTCACAGAAGCCAATCGACCTCATATATCCTGTGTGTCACATTGGAGTTGCATTGCACAATACTGTTCTACATATGTGCTGCTGCTTTTGCCTCATAATTTTGGTCTGTCTTCACAGGTTAATCTCCAACTCTATGATCAACTTGACGTACTTGAAATTGTTGATGTGCTCCCCAAACTCAGGAAGCTTGCAACGAAGGACAGGTAACTTTACGCTTTACTATGAATTTTGTCAGTAGATGTATGTTGTGATGTTTTATGAAACGCATGAAGCAGTGATTCAAAATAAAAGAGTGATGGAAGAAAATGCTTTTAGTCGTACTGATGAAGACCAGACAACTATATTGTGTTACACTTCTGTAAAAAATCATTTATGTTGCACAAAATCTTTTGCATCCATAGCAGACAAAGTTGACAAAGTATTTGATGAAATCATTGTAGTACATAGGCTCTGATATATCGCTCACTGTAAATATAAATTGATGTCATAAAATCTGAATGAAAAGTTATAAACTTTTCTGCAATTAAAAACATTTTTGTTGGTTTTTGTCCCCGCCGAACGAGTTCGAGCAGGGGACTATGAAACGGGCTCCGTACGTGTGTGTGTCCGTGTGTCCGTCCGTCCGTCCGTGTGTCCGTGTGTCCGTCCGTGTGTGCGTCCGTGTGTGATCAAAATCTTCAATTTGCTACTTCTCTGTCATTTATGAGCCAATTTTGATTCTGTTTGCTTTATATGATAGCACTACATGGGAGCTTTGAAACTTCTACACAGAATTTCAGTCGTGACCTTTGACCTTGACCTTTGACCTATATTGTACATTTTGCTACAAAATGCTACTCCTTCGCCATTTCTAACCCGATTTCGATTCCGTTTGCTTTATGTGATGGCACTAGGTGAGGGCTTCAAAACTTCTACACAGAATTTTGACCTTTGACTTCTTTGACCTTTGACCTTGATTTTTGACCTGTATTGTACATTTTGCTACAAAATGCTACTCCTTCGCCATTTCTAACCCGATTTCGATTCCGTCTGCTTTATGTGATGGCACTAGGTGAGGGCTTCAAAACTTCTACACAGAATTTTGACCTTTGACTTCTTTGACCTTTGACCTTGATTTTTGACCTGTATTGTACATTTTGCTACAAAATGCTACTCCTTCGCCATTTCTAACCCGATTTCGATTCCGTTTGCTTTATGTGATGGCACTAGGTGAGGGCTTCAAAACTTCTACACAGAATTTTGACCTTTGACTTCTTTGACCTTTGACCTTGATTTTTTGACCTATATTGTACATTTTGCTACAAAATGCTACTCCTTCGCCATTTCTAACCCGATTTCGATTCCGTTTGCTTTATGTGATGGCACTAGGTGAGGGCTTCAACACTTCTACACAGAATTTTGACCTTTGACTTCTTTGACCTTTGACCTTGATTTTTTACCTACATTGTACATTGGCTACAAAATGCTACTCCGCCATTTCTAACCCGATTTTGATTCCGTTTGCTTTATGTGATGGCACTAGGTGAGGGCTTCAAAACTTCTACATAGAATTTTGACCTTTGACTTCTTTGACATTTGACCTTGATCTTTTTACCTATATTGTACATTTTGCTACTAAATGCTACTTCCGGCGGGGACATATATTACGCACTGCGTAATTTCTACTTTTCCTTGTTTAATTTTATGGCGCTAGCCTAGGTACAGAGAAATGATATACTGGTATCACTTTTTGATAATTGTGAATGGATTAGCATAAGACATTAAGTGTAAATGACAGGTTGATGTGTTTTATGAGAGTGCTGTTGTGTACATGCATGTATGGTGAGCATTTCTTATGTGTGTTTATGGTGTATTGATTTATCATGTGTATGTCTCTTTGATAGCTATGCATTATCATATCAGACTATGCTCAGATATGTATCTTCCTGAATCTGTTTAATTCACAGAGCCTTGTTTGAAAAGGGGACAAGGGCCTTTGTATCCTTCATCCAGTCCTACGCCAAGCACGAATGCAGTCTCATATTCAGGGTCAAAGGTTAGCTCATCTCACCTTGCTTCTAGTTGTACGTCACATCGTTATAGCAAGGACATCTGTTTGTTGTCTTTTTGAGATCTAGACTAGCCCAGTATGATGAATACTTATTTCTCAGCTAAGGAGATTGAGGTGTCGCATGTACAAGACAAGGTCATAAAAGTTTGTACACTTTAACATGACAAGAAAGAGGCGAAATCTACAGCAAAACCCGTAACCACATGTGCACACACACACTCAACACACACGCATATACACCAAACATGCATATTCTGTTCGTAGAGTGACTTATGAATTTTTCGTTGATGAAGTCATCATCGTTTCTCATGATCTTCTGATATTGCCAAACCAGAAAAAATCTCATCGATTATTGATAGAGAATATGTGAAAGACTCTCCAAAACCTTTTTAAACCTTTGGAAAAATATGTTTTAACAATAGAAGGAAAGACATTTTCCAATTAGGAGACATGCTGGCTGCTGTATGTACTGTTTACATGAAATATCTACTGTGCACAATATGATAGCTGAAAGCACAATTCACGTTTTGCCTGTTCCTACTGGCATAATATGACATGATAAAAATATCTCTAATTATGTAGAGCTGGACATTGCTGCCCTGGCCAGAGGCTTTGCACTCCTCCGCCTCCCTCGCATGCCTGAACTCAAGGGGAAGACTTTCCCTGACTTTACCCCAACAGAGGTGGACTACGACTCTATACCTTACAAGTGAGTTCTCTTTGCCTATTACAAACCCTCTCCTTCTCCCATCCGTGTTTCCATAATTTCAGTACAATTCAAAGTGCGTTTGTAGAGATAAAGGTAAACAGGAAAGTGGTATGGTTAAAGGAAGGAGCAACAATCAGGATTATAGAGCACTCAAACTTCAGTTTATACTGTAATTCAAGTTAGGATGTTTGCAGATGTCATTTTCTTTTGTTGCCTAAGAAATGTCACCCTTTAGCAACTGTCGGTTATTGAAGAGTTCATTGTGATTGGAAGGATTTATAATCACTGATATATGAAGACTGCTATTTCTCACAACCAGTGGATTTCTTATCGCTAGATATGGTTTGATTTAAAGCAATGATGAGCATTAACAGGAATCAAATTCCTTCTCACATTGTGCGGCCTGAAATGTAGAGATTGTGACAGTCAAAGATGATACATGTTGGAGCATTTTGTGGTTTAGCTCCAGTTTTGTCGTAATGTGACACATGTATGTGTGGAAGCATACTGAAAATGAAATCCCTGTAACATTTTTTTTTTTTCATCTTGATAAAAGCATGCCATAAATGAAATCCCATCAATGTGTTTTATTTCATCAGTCATGAAAAATTGTCATATATTCATAATGAGCAGTTCAAAAAGTAGTATAAAAAATGTCAATGTAACTCAACTACAATGCTATAATGATGACACACATTTTTATGCCTCCGCCAACGAAGTGGCCGGAGGCATTATGTTTTCGGGTCGTCCGTCCGTCCATACGTACGTCCGTACGTACGTCCGTCCCGTTTTGTTTTTGTCGATATCTCAAGAACCGTGAGGTGGTTTTGCATCAAACTTGGTATAAGGGTATATCCTGGGGGGATAATAATTTGTTTGGATTTTAGGGTCACGGGGTCAACGGTCAAAGGTCACAGGTTATTTTGTGAAAAAAAGGTTGAAATTTCATGTTTTTCTCCATATCTCGCAAATGGTTCAAGGTATCTTCATGGAACTTAGATATATGCATGTACCGATGGGCAGTGATTATCTAGGGAAGTTGGGGGTCATGGGTCAAAGGTCAGGGGTCAAAGGTCAGGGGGTCAAAGGTCAAGGTCAACTCCTCAAAATATCACTGCTTTCCTTATGTTTATGCAATGCCTGAAGGATTTTTTTAAAACTTGATGTATGCATGTATTACCCAATATATATTCTGTGGGAAGTTTCTCGCCAAAAGGTCAAAGGTCGAAAGGTCAAAGGCCAAGTGAAAGTGCTAAATTGCACTTCTTCCTCCATATCTCAAAAGTAACTCAAGGTATTATCATGAAACTTACATATTTATGCATGTTCTACCTAACAGTGATTCTCTTTGGAACTGTGAGGTCAAAGGTCAAAGGCCAGGTTTAGATAATACTATTTTACCATTTGATACTGAAATTATACTTTTTCTCAATACCTTGAAAATTACTCAATGCATAAACTTATAAAAGGGTCAAAATTCAAGTGAAAATCATCAGTTCCCCCAAATACCTGCACTCTGACGTTTTAATCATTCATCCAATTGAACCTAGTCTAGGAAAGTGAACATTCAGCACATTTGTGGCAAACCTGTCATTTTAATATTTTGCCAATTGTGTGAAACTGTCATCACACATTGTCAAGACATTGTACTATAGACCTATTAGGAGAACCATGCATTATGGTGGAGGCATACACCAGTCGCCGTAGCGACATTTCTAGTTAAAGTTATTGATTCATGGAAATGTATGTATTTGCCGTACTTATGGCTGACTAACAATTGTCACATTTTCAGAGACAAGAACCGTGAGAAGCAGAGGAAGCAGAGACTGCAGCTGATTCAGGACGGGGTCATCTCGCCCCACTCAGGGAAAAAACAGAGGAAGGTGAGTGGGTGCTGGGAGGAGATTTACTGAAGCGGTAGGGAAGTACGCCATCCATGGGTGTGAAAGTCTGTAGCCTGCACTGCACACTGGCACTGGTCTGACAGTCCCTGACCAGTAAAAATCACTGTCAGACCAGTAACTTTTTTAGTAAAGGAAAGGACCAGTAAAATATGGAAAAACTGGGTACCTACTGGTCCGACAGACAGGTCAGACCAGTAGAAAAGAGAGGGTTAGTGTGCAGCCCTGCTGTAGCTCCTATGATTTCCATGCACACCATTGTACTCATTATGTTTGAGCCATTTATCATGTCTGTACTCTCTGTATAATTATGTATCTGTGATCTTTATATATCTATACCTATTTAGCTCTCTATCTACAGTCAATCTTGCCTTTAGTCAAATCTATTTGGCGTGAAGAAATAGCTTCACCTTAGAGAAAATTCAACTTATGAGGGATTAAAATCAATAGAATATAAAGAGAAGAGAACTTGAAAAGACCTTTGACTTAGGCAATTTTTTGACTGTTATGCGAGGTCAACTTAAGCAAAATTGACTGTATATATCTATTTATACACCCATCTATCCATGTATCTATCTATTCAGCTATCTATCTGTTTATCTATCTACCTGTCTAACTATATTTCTATCTATATATCTGTCTAACTCGCTATTTGTGTGTCTATCTGTCTACCTATCCAGTATAAGTATCTTAGTTCCCCTGCCCCTATTTTACTCCTCATCAACCCTTTGATACTGTAAACGTGGAAATTTTCGCGGTACATTAATTTTCGCGGATTTCGCGCTACGTTCGGCTAGCGCGAATTCAAAAACGCGCGAATATATCTTCGCAATTTTCTATGCACATTTTTTCGTCGATGATACTGCTCCGTAGTACAGACATGTTTACGCATATAGCAGTATCATTGCACGCGCCGCACGCACCGAGCCCATGGCCGATTGGTGTGCTACATCTCCGCGACTACAGTACATGTATCGAGTAAAATACGTGTACAGTGTACTACGTACATAGTGTAGTTGAGCGCTTGTACACTCACACTCGCGCCGCTAGCGCTCGCTACGTCGCTTTCATACGCTGGCATCGCTGGATGAAAACAGCGACTGTGTATTACTAGTAACCCGCTGCGGAGCGCGAATTCAAGAACCCGCGAATATGTTTTCGAGCCGCTCAGCGCGAAAAATTAATCGCGCGAAAATATTGACGTTTACAGTATTAGATGTACAGAGTATCATTCATTCCTCATTGATGTATTGATATTGATGTATCTTTCTTCTACTCATGGTTCTTAGTGCTTGTGCTCAGTACTTTATAACCTCTTTGTCCACGACAGGGCAAGACAGTGGCCTGGTCAAAGAACAAGGAGAAGAAAGAGAAGAAGAAAGATAGGAAACAGAGGAAAGAGGCGTCGAAGAAGAGAAAGCAGCAGGTCAGTCAGAATTGTGTAATATAATTTTCGGCTTTGTCCAACCACTGTCCTCTCTCTCTCCTTCTCTATCTTTCGCTTGCTTTGATATCTTTCTTTATGTTTCTCTTTCTTCCTCTCTCTCCCTCTTTCTCTAGCTCTCTTTATTTCCCCTGGTTTCCTTCTCTCTTTTTGAATTTGATGTAATTGTGGCCAATAAATCAAATCAAATCAACTCAAATCACCTCACTATGTTGTTACCATGACATGGTGGCCATTGGTCATTTTTTTTTCTCGCTTTGCACAATGCTTCATATTCTTTCATTTTAACTATCTTTTGTCTGCTTTGATGGAATTGTCAAATTCATCATCGCAATGATTTGAGCAAAGATCCATATAATTTGGTTGTTTCCATTCATCAAGTTCTATCTTGCTGTACCATGGGGACAGAACTTTCACCTGGAATTGTTAATATCCAGGTTTATTCATTATGATAAAAATGCTTTTACTCCTCATATCATAGAGATTATGATATTGTCTGTTGACCAGTTTTAATAATGATATTTACATGATATTCACATTGATATTGTTGAATTAGTTCACACTATGACAATATATGCTTAAATTTTGACAGAGTTCATGACCATTTTCATCTTGATCTTGAACGTGTTTAATATTGTCGTAGAGTAGGTGTAGATAGATGGCAGTTTAAGTCTGTGAGTTGCTTCTCATGTTTTTTAATAGTTTGATGAAGCTGATCTGGATGAGCTCGCAGACGATGTCCGACTCATGAAGAAGTTAAAGAAGGGAAAGGTAAGTTGGCAAAGAAGAAAAAAAGGATTAATTCTTACTCCATGTCTGTTTTATTAAATTGATTAATTTACGTAATTTCATCTAATTTTAAAGGATTAATTCCTACTACATATCTGTTTTCTTTTAGCTAAATTGAATTAATTGAATTTCTCTGTGGTAACGTTAGTTGTAGCAGTCATTTCATGATGTGAAATATCAAATTGAGTATTTTAGCATGGAGAGGCTAGTGGTGAGTGTTGGTACTGCAGCTTCATTTCATGAGGTGGAAGACAAGCTTTAGAAAGTGTGTGGCAACAAGCTGATACTGAAGTTGTATCAGCTTGAGGTTGAAGTGTACATACATAACTGGATTGCAGTGAAAGAAAAATCAGTAGCCAATACTGACTATATGTTATTTGAAAAAGTTCTGGATTCTCTTTGTGTGATGCAATGGGTAAGAGTTGATGCTGCGTGTGTGGCGACACATCACATGTTTGCTGCCCCCTATTGTTCATTCCAGATCAGTAAGGAGGATTTCGAGAGCAACTTTGGCAAGGAGGATTCACAGAGGCCAGCTGATGCAGTTAGAGACGACACATGAATGGAGCCAGAAGGAGCGGCACTGGGAAACTGACCGCACCCCATGACGAATCCTTTGGAGCTGAAAAGAAGCCAACTTGGAGATACTTGCCAACTGGGGACAAGAGACCATGTATCTGTCATCTAGTCCTATGCTATGCGGATAATGCAGTCTCATCTTCGGGGCCAAAGAAATAGGAGGAGTCTAATCTTCCTGACGGCTGTATTATTATTTGCTGCAGAAAACTCTTGCGTCACACACCATTATTCCTATAGAGCAGTGGATATAGGCATTAAAGCATCTTGTGCGTGACGTTACACAAAAACTCAGCACCAGTTTGCCATGGCAGTGGATGTCATTATCCGCGGGTATAATAAAAGATATTTCTCCTGTATGTCCAAATGGGCATTTTGGCAAGGTCCGCATACTCTACAACAAGCAAGTGCCAACAGACTGGTGCAAAGTGAATGAAGAGAGGAAGTATATGTACCCAGTGACTGGTGGGAAGACTACACTTTTTTTTTCCAGTACATACTGTACGAGCTGAAATTTTCGCGTACAGATATTTTCGCGAATTGCTACATGGAGGACATTTTTGCGTGTTCTTAATTTCGCGGTTGCGAGGGTCTAACTGAACTTAGCTATTGGCGCGTTGTTACTTTTCGCGTGTTGTTATTTTCGCGGTTCAAAGGCGATTTGCGAAATTCGCGAAAATAAAACCACCACGAAAATTTCAGCTCGTACAGTAGTTTATTGATATGGTTTAAAGTCTAGATCTGGCACATCTTATCTGGTGACCCAAAATGCCAGAATTTAAGTCCAGTCTCTTCCATCAAATTCTTACCTTCCATCTCTAGGAACTTTAAACCTTGCCGTGCTTCAAAGATTTTATCTGACAAAACTACTGTCTTCTATGAATCTGCACATTACATATTTCATGATGAATTAAACATAGAATAAATTATTGAACTACCTTGGAACTAGTGCTTTATTCTGATTTATTGTGTCATATGAATCCTAAATCAAACAACAAAAGAAATTCTTGGTTTTGCACATGGAAAACAGACTTTGAAAATGTCCTTACCATGTTGAGGTGTGCATCAGTGTGAAAAAAAAAAAGAAATATAGAAGGGTGTGATTTCAAGCAAAATTATCATATATAAATATACACATGATAATCCCAAACTTGAATAAATCATTAGTAGGTTTACCTCAAACATAGTTTCTGAAGCTTGAGTGGAGTGTGGTGTTGAATGTTGTCTACTGGATACAAGCTCCAGTATTTGTGTTGGTGATTTACATGCTCTATCTCCAATGGCTGATGCCAGCCCCTACAGATAGTCAAATTTTCCATTTCTACCTCGATGTTGGTGTTATGTTGGTGTATGTATGTGACGTTGTCCCCTACTCATGTCAAGTACATGCACAGTCTTTGCTAATGCACAGGTTAGTTCTCATGACATTTTATTGCATAATAGTTGACATATAAAAATCAACAAATCGCCTACATTGTACAAGTTTGTCGGTGCAATTTCTTGGTTTCAACAGGGAAATCTTGTGTAAATTTTCTTGTGTAGACAAGTTGATGTTTGTTTGTTTGTCGTTTTTTTTTTTTTTTTTGCTACGATAACCAACATTAAAATACGCAGCAAAAAAGAAAAAAAAAGCTCACAGGAATCATCAGCAATGGGGTTCAATTCACTGTGGTATTTTTTTTTTTTCATTATTAAAACTAGACACCTTCTTAATGTCCACCAATAGTCCATGGGCCAAGACCCGAAAAATGGGTTATTGGTACCACCCGAGGTGGCAAAACCTTTTTGGTGTCATTTTGTTTGTCGGACATAGATATGCTTATCAAGCTATGATAGCATTTCCAAATGAGTTGCTTAGTCATAATAAATAAATTTTTAACCAATTTGGTCTCGTTTTTATATCCCTATACTTCTGATGTCGAAACACCGGTAGCATTGATACGAAGATTGCCGAAGTTGAGCTGTCATCAAGAGTAAAGCGCGTAGGTGTTGCTAGGTAACGTTGCCTTCATTGTCTTCTCTGTGCATCATGCAGTCTGTAGTAATGCCAGGGTGCATGCATATGTGCTTTTTAAAAAGTATGACATCACAAAAGAAGTTTGCTAAAGCTGTCATCCCCCTCAGCCGAATCACGAGCCGAACTCTGATCGGACCACTGACTCCAGTGGATCGGACTTCTTCGGACTCGGGGGAAATGGGCCAAAGCGTAAGCGCTAAAGAGGAGTCGATAGCGTAGGTCTCTAAGGAAACTTGAGCCGTGCGCCCGCATACGCATTTGACTAAACCACCGGGACCATGTGCCTTTAACAACTAAAGGTGGCTGTCAGGGCAGGGTAATTCCTGTTACATCAACAATCATGCAATTCAACAAGAGTTTCTCCAGTGTCATGTAGGTTGACTTACATGTATGTAAGGTTTACAGCACACTACATTGAACCAACCAATAATCAATAATAATACACCAGGAAAGAAGAATATTTACAAAAAAAGTCCCAGATATTTTCAGGGGTTTTCTGTTTTAATTACACCAGGCAAAAAAATCTTACAATCGGCGGCGATGAACCACTACCGTCATCTTATGTACAGCAGATGTAGAGGTTGGAGAAAACCCTAGCAGATCGGATGGTCAGCTCATTTTGCTGCTACATGTACTTCCTTTGATTTTGTTGAAAACTTAAACAGACATTTCTGGACCATACCCTTCCTTGATACAAGCTGACCAATATCTCCAACCCTTCTAAGAAAATATACATCAGTATCACTTCTATAGGAATGACTTAACTTCTATCTCTTCCACTTTTTTTATTCCCTTTAACAGCAGTCAATGCAATAGTTTTAAAAAAGACAAGATAATCTTTCTTTTCCTCTTGGTATTTTCCACTTCACAAGTTCCCGAGTCTTTTTAAAACTGGCCTTGAACCAGTCTGTGTACAAAGAGTGTAGAAGTGGCATGATAAAAGATCTGCAATATACAAATTATGTTTGGGGGAAATGTTAAGCTCAGACTTGTATGAATGGGAGTAAAAACCCTGGGTATTCAAACTTATTTCTTAGGGGCTGATATGCCAAACGTGTCCTGTTGCTGTGAAGAAATAAGATTCATATGTGTATCTAATCTTAGGCTCAATACTAAAATACTGTTTGTTGACAAACTTCTTCTCACGAAGTAAACAATTGTGAGATTTTAGCCCGACATTTCAACTTCATGTGATCACCTCTTTCTGAAAAAGCAAAAGAAATCAACAACCAATCCTGTGTATTAATCTCCACAATGAAGAGAAAAAAAAAAGAAAAGATGAGTGTCTCACTAAATAATTTCCTGAAGTAGATACCACGGGCATGTACAAGATGAGCTAAAATACAAAATCAATATTTCCATGAGTAAAACGCACACTCCCGTAAAACTTTACAAAACACGTTAGCGATCCTGTGATGACGAGACGTCACAGAGCAAGAAATACAACAATGTGTGGAGGAAAGCCACTGGGGCTCAAAGTAAATGTTGCTATAGCACAGGCCTTCATCTTTAGGTCCAGTGCCTCATTTCCTCTTCGATTCACTATGTATGTGACAAAGCACGTTCACTGTTTACAAGTGTCTGTACACACAATATGGAATGTCTTGGTAAAACATACAGTACACAACCACAACGCCAGGCAAAAATAGAGTAAAAATTTGGCGTCGGAACTCACTCACTGTTTTTCCTTTCAACTTTCTTCATGGATCCATCGCCAAGTCCTCGTGCAACCTGCACTCAAATAACTCTGTGCAACACACAGGGCTGATTTTTGCATTTTTTAAGAAACCAAATTTCTCCGAGCTGATCATTCATACATTTGTCAGTTCAGCTACAGGGCAATGAGCACCGAGTCACTGAGCCACAAAAATCTGTATCTTCAAGGATAAAACATCTATAAAACTTTAAAAATTCAGTGAGATTTCCAGAGCAAGATTGGACAAGAGATTTTTCATCGGATAATAGATTAAATAAATTGAAGAATTTCTTGAAACCAATGTAAAAGAAACAAGTTTATAACTGTAATTGCAAAATCTCTGACATTGAATTGATATTACTCCAAATTTAAAATGTATAAAAAGATAACAGATTCTAAATTATCACCTTCCATGATTTCTCAGACACTACCTAATCTGTAGGACATGATTCGACTTTGAAAAAATATCCAAAAAATACTAATATGAGTCTTCCAATCGGCACATGATGATTTACCAGCAAAATGTGACAAAGTTCCACTGCTCCTCGTGATCCATTTCATATAATGTCTGTCCCACTTTCACAACCTTGGCAGTACCCTACACTGGCATCACTAAGTCTGGCGTATCTACCTATCCGAGGACCTATGATATTTTGGTGACCCCGATGATTGTTTTCCATCAGACTACACTGTAAAAAAAAACGCATGAGGTACCACAAGATTTTCTGCCCGTGGTATTTGGCCTAAAAGTGAGGTAGCCTTGAAATATGACTAGCTGCCGAGTATGAAGAGCACGATTTTATCTGTTTTCTCTGGCTCTGTCTTCAAACATTAGCAATCCCACCATTACACCATGAAATCACATTATTGCAGAGCCCACTAAACCCCCCCCCCCCCAGGTTTTGAGAGTTTAAAATAAGTCTTTTGATAGACATGTAGTACCGCTTATATAGGATCTCTTTACTGAAATAGATTCCTACCAGATTTGCAAAGACAATACTGCTATGAACAATATAAAGTTATCGAAGTGGTTGTGTGCACATGTATACAAAAAGGCTACAGGTCTAGAATGTAGAATGGAGCTTTGAGTGTTGTCTTTGCGCTTCTTTCTGAAGATACAGGATAAGGTTTTGATAACTACATAAATAGACAGCAATAGCAAGCGTCAAGGACACGCCTCTGAAGTGGACGTGCCTACATGCTTTATTCTTGATTGCCAGTGCAAATTTGGGGGTCGATATCAAAAGCAACATTTAAAATGGCAGTCCCGTTATTTCACTACACAGAACTCAAGATTCGATCACTGCTTCGTACACTTTACCAGGCATTGAAAACAGCTAGCGGGTCTTCAAATGTAACTCCTTCACAGTTTGTATTGCATGAAGAGGTCTGTGACTAGAAACGAGAATGCCAGGACAGCTTTCCGAACCGCAAGGGGGTAAAAAGAAGAGAACGATCACATCACTATGAGGTCTGAGCTGATGAAAGATTCAGTTATACTCTCTGCCAGATGCAGATGAGGTTCTTATTCGTGACAGAGACGATGAATTTACAGTCCGAGCTGATGGCAACATCATTGACAATGATCCTGTCCTCTGTGTTAGCAATGTCCATAACATCGTCACCCCCCTTTTTGGGTTTCTTTAGGGACTGCCTCAATTCGGCAATCTCTGCTTTTTCCTTGGCCCTCTCGCGGGCCTTCTCCGCCCGTTCTTCTTTCTCTCGGGCCCGCTCCTCTTTTTTAGCCTTAGCCGCAGCTGCCTGCATCTGTGCCTTCTTCTCCTTCATCTGCGCCTTCTTCTCTTTGATCTGTGCAGCCTTCTCTGCCTTCACAGCTGCCTTCTCGGCGGCTTTCCCGGCCTTATCCGCCGTCTTTTTTGCCTTCTGCTTGGCGAGCTTGTTGTCCTCCTCTGCCTTGGCCTTGTTGGCTTCCTGAATCTTCTGCTCCCGCCTGGACTTGGCCCGCTGGGCAGCTGATGACGTCACCGGGGCCGGCGATGGTGATGGCTCCGGCTTTGGCGGCGGCGGCAGGGCTTTCGGATCAACTGGGTTCTTCCGCGGCCGTCCACGCCCCCTCTTCTTGGGCGTCTCCTCCACAACAGCATCTGCCTTTTCTGCTTTCTCCTCCTCAACCTTTTCAACTTTACTCTCCTCACTCTTTTCCTTTTCCGTTATTACCTCCTCCACCTTTTCCTCACTCGTTCCTTCGGCATTTTGGCCTTCCGCTTTTCCTTCCTCACCTTCCTTTTCTTCAGCTGCTTTTGTGTCTTCCTCCTTTTCAACCATCTCCTCAACTTTTTCTCCATTTACTTGCTCCGTTGGAGTCTCATCACTTTTGTCCTTTGCCTCTTCCTGGGATTCCTCACCCACAACTTTTGCCACCACGTCTTCTAAGACCTGCGCAACCGCTTTTTCTGATTGTTCTGCGTCAACTTGCGAGTCCTTAATCTCCTCTGGCTGCTCTTTCTCTAGTGATATGGCTGCAGCGCCCTCTCTTGTGTCTGCCTCTTGAGAAGGAGCTTGGCTTGGCTGCTCCTGCTGGTCATCCGTTGCCTTCTCGCTTGGCACCACCTGTACGCTTGGCTCCGCCTTCTCGTTTGGCACCACCTGTACGCTTGGCTCCGCCTTCTCGTTTGGCTCCGCCTCTTCACTTGGCTCTGCCTTCTTGTCCAACTCCACCTCCTCCTTTGGCTCCTCCTTCGGCTCCACCTTCTCGTCCACCAGTTCCTGCTCGTTGTTCTCTGGCCACGGAAGGAGCTGCAAGGCAATGGGAAGAAGGGAAGAAATTCATTTTCTGGTATCATTACTCCGGCAGATCTACTATTACAACACTGCAAAGTCAACAGATGCTTTCTACGAAAAGATCTACATAACAAAACAAAATTAACCAATTTTTTTTTTCTTTAACAGGGATCAAGTTGAGCAGCAAATACAAGCTTAGACAGCAAAATCATATTGTTGGTTTCAAATGAGTAAATGCACATCATTAAGCCATATAAAAATCAAATTCCACAAAAACGACAATATATATGTTCAAAACATACTTTCCCCCATTCCGATGAAAGAAAAAAACAACAACTAATAAATATATCATTTCAGCATAATAGTTGATGGCTACATTATGGGTTCATAGGAAGGCAAGAGCAGCACTCCTCACCTGACTGGGTTTGACAGTTTTCTTGTTCTTGGAACTTGTCTTCTTGGACACGTCATACACCCAGACCTCTCCTTGGTCATCACCACTGACCAGGACCCCACAACCTGTCATCAAACACACAAAGAGAACGAAAGACTTAAGAATTAGTGTCATACTCACTGAATTTTTATCATCAATTATAAAATGGGTTCAAGAATGTAGCCAATAGGAAGCGCTGAAATGAGTCACCTTTGCTTTCGTTACTCAGTCCCATTGCACTGCGTGTTAAATCCTATTGCCGATCGTCTGTGCGCGCAGCGGCTCCTTTGAATTGCATGCATACGCGCTGTCAATCCTGTAAACAACTTCTAGTCCGGCCTTTCTTCCCTTGTGCATAACATGCTGTGGTGTACGTATCATACGTACAGTGTACAGTAGACCAAGCGTTGTGGGACCGGACGCATACATGGAGTCACTTTGAAGGGCAAATCTAACGATTTAGCAGGTTAATTCTCACGCCGTTTTCAGAGTATGTTGTCTAGTAGGCCTATATGAGGAGTCTATATCAAGTCTTTAAGGTAAAGGGTGCATATTCTATGTAAAATAAGTAAGTTTTCATGCGGGAACTTAAGTGTCCGGAAACCCAACCCCCCATCATACTTATACTGTATGTGCGGGATTTCCGAGTGCGACGTACGTAAATGTTTGGGACGAACATCTTCGGACGTCTTGGCCCACAAAGGTACGTGAAAAACGCTGAAAAATGCTGTTAGTTTTCGAATTTTTGACCCATTTTATAAAACAAATGATGCACAGGATTATTTCGTGGCGTTAGTGGAGGCGTATAGCTCACTCTCGGGTATTTACAATGTAGTGCAACATTGCACTCGGCTTCGCCTCGTGCATGTTTCACAATTGTAAATACCCTCGAGTGCACTATACGCCTACACTAACGCACTCTATCCTGTGCATCATTTGTATACTTTATTGGGATCATTGTGGACAGTGAAGGACTGGTCAATTCAAATATTTATGTCTCAAAATGCTCGTACAGCCTTTTGCTTCTAAGCTAAGTGCAGGAATGCCAACCTTGGAAAAAGTGTAGCAGTATTATGAGGGCTGAAAATGGCCTATTTTATTTTTTCCTTCTTTTTTCATTTTTCATGAAACCAGCAGTATATTTTTTTCCTTATGGAGGGAGGGGGAACACTACAAAATTCTGCCCCCCCCCCCAATAAAAAAGGGGGGTGGGGAGAAGTTGGAAAATGTCAGCAAGTGTTATCTTCCAATTAATACAAATGAGAAATAGTCAGAATCATCATATGCTTCAAATCATTATCAATATAATATAAACATTATATGATTATTACGTGCTTGCAAATTACCACTGATGGAGTTATGTTCTAGCTCTTTCCTCATCTAGCACGTTGGCCTCATCTTCGCTATACATGAAGCCATGCTCCATTAAACTGACCTGGCCACGTCCCAATGTCCAGGTACACACTGTCCGAGTCACACCATTCCAGGGTGTAGAGGGGGTTGATGGTCACCTCCCTGCTCCCCTCACCCTGCTGCTTGCGGGACTGGGACAAGCTCCACACGTGGATGGACCCATCGCACGCCACCTTGCTCGCTGCACAAAAGGGGATGAAGGGGAGGACTTTTAAGCTTCAGAGACAGACGTCACATGGCCTCATATAAACATTAATCCTTTGCCTGTTTAGAGTGCTACTTGGCAAAGAAAACCCCATAGCCTTGTACACATTATTCAAAGTCCCTGGTACAGAAAAGGTTAAAATGCCATACAGAAGTTACAACACAAGTATCCAAGACAGATACTATCAAATATTGGTTTTGGTGTGTATGCTTTTAATATTGAAGAAACATGCATGTGTATTGCATGCATGACAACCATAGGGCAAGGCAAAAATAATGCCCCAATCAGGGAGGCCTTAGCACTGGTATTCTATTGGCAGGACATAAAGAATCCTGTAGACTTAGGAAACTTGGCAGCTCTGAAAGACTTCAGAATATTGTCAGAAACACACACTGAGCCACACACGGCATATTAGACCCTTCGTCACGTCACCTTATGCAGGGCTGCACACTATTTGATTTTTTTTTCTACTGGTCTGACCTGCCTGTCTGACCTGTAGGTACCTAGTTTTTCCATTCCCTTTACTGGTCCATTCCTGAAAAAGTTACTGGTCCGACAGTGATTTTTACTACTCGGGGACCGTCGGACCAATGCCAGTGTGCAGCGTTGCCTTATGCACACACATCAAACTGCCACATTCAAGCCTACATGTCACTTAAAAACATGACATCAGGTCAAAGAAAGATGGGGGTCCTCCTCATGGGGGTACTCACCAATGAGGTCGTCCTTGAGGAGGGCAAGTCCATCAATCATGTCACCCTCCTTCTCACCATCATCATCCATCTCTTCCTCCTCGTCGCCTAGCAACCTTGCCTTGCTCGGCAGTAAGAACTCCACATTTGGCTCCCTACAGAGAAGATTTCAAAGAACAAAAATGTGTGCATAGAGTATTGGACGTTGAGTGGCTGTTTTGTTTTGTTTTTCTAGATTTGCATGAGGGAATGTACTTTCCTTTCATGCAGGCTACACAGTGACACAGTACCCATGACACAATCTGAGCAGTATCATACAGAAAGTATATCTGTCATAAGAATGTGAAATTTATGACATTTCACTCACAAAGCAAATGCCACTGTCATGCAAGTCACACCACAAATGTTACTCTCTTGACTCACAAATATTCTCATGATCTCTACTGTCTTGACATTTTGTCTGAATCTGGTCAAATTGTTTACACATTTATTACTTGTGTATTTTTGCATTTAACACGAGAGATAATTTCTAAGCCACCTTTGAGTATACATGCAAGTACTAGTGTCACTGACAATACTTGTAATATCTGCATCTCATTCATACTTCACAGCTTCAGTCTGTGTCAACAAATAAGGGTTGCCAACATTTACAATTCAAAATGGGCAAGGTATGATGGATCGATCTGGGAGATGTCACGAGCATCTCAGTGGGTTCTCAAATCAGGAAGGCTTTTCTGTTCTTGTCACAAAGCGAAGGGCGATAATCAATTCATTCTAGGGAGCTTCCAAGGGCAGCAGGGAAGCTTGAAAGCTCTACGCTCACACACCACCATCTTACTTTGCTCTCTTCTCCCCCTTGGGCGTGTCCAGGCCCCACCCGTAGCAGCCGTTGTCACAGCCAGCCATGAGGAAGTTGGATTTGGGGCAGATGACCAGGCCCAGGACCCTGCCAGGGGCTTCCAGGACGAACAGCTTCCTGGGATTGGGAAAAAAAATCACAATTTACAAGTTCTGTATATCTACATGTATGTACTCACAGGATTTACTGTAAAACGAGGAATGTTCGCGTGCATTTTAATTTCGCGAATTTCGTGAATTTCGCGAGCGCCAAGATTTGCAAAATTAAAATGCACACGAAAATTCTTGTCTACACTATATGCATTGAATGCCAGTGGCATTTTGCAAAAATTTCATGCCGCAAAAAAAGCCATTGGCTCCAATTCATGAAAAATTCATGCCACGAATATATCATGTTTTACTGTATACAAGGATATTGAAAAGGGAAAATTTTCTTTCAATTGCAGATGGCATAGGGGAAAAAAAAAAACAATCTTGCCTCAATTCCTTAGTCAAATACAGCACAAGATTTCTCCATATTGATTTTTTTTTAATCATTCCAGGATTACAATCCAAAAAGAGAACCTATTTCTTTTTTTAATTATTATCACTCTCGATATATCGCCTACTATTGATGTCAGTATTTTTAGTGATCATAGTCTTCCAACAATTGCATTTTGTTTTCAAATTTGTGGATTTTCTACTAAATCCCAGATCATATGGGACATAAATATCTACAACACCAGAATTTGATGTCATCTGATAAAGATTCAAAAGAAACACAGATATATGATAAATCTTGATAATTTTTAAGTCAACCCATTATGCTCCATCAGGAAAACAAAATCCAGAAAATGGTAGAGGATACTCGTCCCTGTTGGTTAAGAGTGGTTTGTATGCGATGCAGCATTTCATTTTTGAAAGTATTACAGGCCGGAGAAAGAGAAGAAGATGGATTTCAGGGTGTGACTCACTTGTGTCTGCACTTGAGGTCTGGTCCGTATGGTATGCCAATGTCAAACACCATGATGTCTTCTGAACCACCTGAAACAAAGAAAATAAGTGAGAAATAAAGAAAAGCGATCAAGGTTTTTGCACGTAGATCAGAATGGGAGCCATACAATGCAAACAACCTCTTTACCAGGATCTGCTTTAGCTTAAGCATCACTATACCATACATAAGAATGAATAATCAGTCTAATATGTGTCACGTTTTGGCGGCGTATTTTCATTTCTTTTCCAGGCTGAAAATCAATGATAATTCTGCAAGAATGTATCAAAGTACTGTACAGGCAAGCTTTGTCAAATTTACCACAGTTGTATTTGTGGTCTTCTGACTGGTATGCAATGAACGAACATGATAGCAAGGCCTATATTCATATCAATCACTCACAGAACAACCAGTTGGGTCTGTTGGGATGAAAGAGCAGGCAGTTGATGGGGCGAGCACGTCGTTCGCACTTGATCTCGGCGTAGCAGAGCAGCTGGGTGGTGTGGAGAAGCTTGATGGAGCCTTTGATGCCAGCAGCGGCCAGGACGGTGGTCGGCTTACGCTTGTCTTCCATGATCACCATCAGCTTGGTCCATGCAATGCAGTAGAACTCCTGCCAAAAAGAGGGAAAAAATGTGGCACATTACATTGACGTTGACCGATGGTAAGGACAGTAGCATACTGCATGTGCTGACTAAATGAACTGATTGTGGCACTACTGAAAAAACATTTGAAGACCCCAAATATAGCTGGATGATTGATAAGCTTCTTGAAATGAAAAGTATTTCAAGCCCAGTGTAGTAGGCAGGCATCATCACCACAAAATAGCATTTGCCATAGAACACAGCACATAAGAGTGCTGCAAACTCTCTTGAGTGCTTGCCCTACACAAGTGAAACTCACTACTAGGCAAATTAAATGAATGGGCAGTGGCCAGAATTAAGTGTAGGACAGCCACTTATTCTGTCAAGTGGACAATTCTTTTTTTTTAATACCCTAAATCATATAACATGTCTAATGAAATGGAATGAATTCCCTTGTCACTATGAACCTTGTTCATTGAATTTGAAAAGAAAGACACTGCCCTCAGCACTTACATTGGGCACTGAAGTAATAGTTCTTCAGAAACACATGCATAAAAATTAATGGGGAATGCTTCAAACCTTTAAAACCATCACAGACTTGACTAGTTTATTTTTAGCTCCTTTCTTTGTTTTGTTTTGTTTTGTTTTTGTTTTTGTTTTTGTTTTTGTTTTTGTTTTGTTTGTTGTTGTTGTTGTTGTTGTTGTTGTTGTTTTTTTTTTTTGGGGGGGGGGGGGTGAATACCAGGAAGACCCTGCCTTTACTTGAGCAATATAAGCATAGCTATAATCTGCAATGGACATTTTCTTCATATTCTTGAATACCATGGTATAAAAAAAGTCTAAGGAACTTGTGTGCACTTCTCACGGAATCATTGGAAAACATATCTGCATTATTTATGAAAGACAGTTCAGAACAACCTTGAATCTTGCGGTTTTGGTTTGTTTACATGTCTCTGTTTTTATGTGTGAAGGGATAGATGAAATCGATACGACATCATCCACTTTTTACCCTTTCTTTTTTTGGCATGATACATACAACACTTCTCTGTGCTTCATGAAGACGGAAATATTGACTTTAAATCAGAGCCTCTTGAAAACTTGGCAAGAACAGAAAGTGAAACTAGAAAGTGAAGAAGGGTTGGTAGGCTCACATCCTTCTCTTTGGTGTGCTGGTATTTCTTGAGGACCTTTCCAGAGTTGCAGTCGATGACACACACTTGGTTGCTGCCACATGTTGCCACAGTCCACTTGCTAGCTCCTGCAACAGGCATCAAATTAAGTTGCCATCAATAGAACACAAGAGTGAAAGCACACTTTGGTCCTGATCCATCCATAACTGATATGGCCAAAGCAACAAATCAAGTTTTGACAGCAGCTAATAGAAGATAGTAAACCATTTGTTGTAACTAGAGTCATATCATCAAAATTTTACCAGTTGCTGCCAGTTCTCCTCTTTGCAAAATTTTGACAAATTCAACAGTCTGATAATATGAGTTATCACATCGGCATTTAACCAAAGGTTGGAATAAATCACATGGACAGTTCATAAAACCATGAATGATATATTGCTGACGGACAAATGTCCCCAATCATGGAAACTGAGCCTTTCTCACACAATGAGGATTTAACATCAAACTCACATTCTCTAAAAACTCAAAACATACATGAAACCTGTGTCATTATTCAAAACAAACAAACTTGACATCTGAAACAAGTCTGACCTTGAGTTCAACAAGTATTTTCTTGTCAACCTTCAGTTTTAAGAACTCTTTGACTATCGATACCGGAACAGAATATTTATTGGCAGCTGTAAGAAGAAACTGATAATTCACTTGTACAAGGAAATGAAGAATTTAGCGATGACAGTGATAATGTCTTGTCATAAATCACTTGCAAGCATGTTACTCACACATGAAGGGTTACACATGCCATATCATTGTGCAACAGAAACTGAACTATGATATCCTGGAATACACTCTTAATCACATCTCACCAGCAACATCTGGGTTGGGCTCAAAGGCACACTTCCATACGTTGGTCTTGGAGTCTGTTGGGTCATTGTCAACTGAGTGACAGCGCAGAAGATGCATGGGCTCATAGGCAATACCACATTCCTGAAACACAAGAGAAAAGCAGATCACATTTTAGATTCCGCAGTTCCATTTGCAAGCATTCATCTATGTCCATGTAAACATTTCTTGATTAAACAGCGTCGCAACTCCATCCTAACGTTGTTCCAAAACAGGGCACAAGTGAAGAAATATATAAGGTAAATTTACAGCATGTTATTGAAAAGGAATTCTTGTATTATATGACATACAGATAACACTATGCTGATGCTGTCAATTCTTTCTTTTTTTTTTGCTGGTACAATCTGACACTGATGAATGTCAACAAGGAGTTGCCATATTGAAGATAACAAATACTAATAGTGCAGTGTCGTAGACACAATATTATCACGCTTGTACATGCTGGTGATTCTTGCCAGAAACAACCTGAACAAAACTAACCAACAAACACAGTACCATCACTGGCTATTGGGCAGAAGCTCAGTGGTCTAGTGGATAAGACACCTGTCTAGCAATCAGGTTGTGGGTTCATACCTAAACAAGTATAAATGCCCATGATTATTGTCATGGCTACAACTACATAAATATTGAATAATCAGTGTGTATTTGTATCAACGAAGGGCAATTATTCAATCAGTGGCAACAACCAATGTAGTACATTTCTGATAAACAACAACATACATATATTTGACTAAAGAGGCAATATTAAGTTGACACAAATAGAATTGCCAAGCAATTCCATTATTTTTAGTCTAAGTGCAAGATTTGGTATACTGTAATATGGTTAGAGAGTACCACAGACGAAAGTTAAGATGGGATATAAACAATGCATTAATGAAAGATAGCTTCATAAAAATTACATACAGGGATATTTCATCCATACAAGAAAAAAAAATATATTGAAGCATATAAAGTCATACAATACAAAGAGAGAAAGAGAGAGGGGGAGCTACAGACTTGTTTGGTTTGGGTGCTGCTTTTAATGTTAAATGTCTACTTCAGCCTTAACTTGGGGGGGGGGGGGGGCCTTCAGTATGTCAAACAATAATCAATTTATGCACTGACATAGCAACGCACCCTACATATTGCACTACCACTGAATTATCATTTCTTCCTATTTTGGAAGAGTATACTCATTGGTAATGGTCGACTCTGGTCGAGATTCTTCGGCTGTGTGTGTACTCAAATAGAGATTAGCAATACAACTATACATGTTCTCTTAGGGAAGGGATATTTATTCTCACTAGCGTTCTACCGCGGGATCCCGCAAATTTGCGGTAGGACGATTTGCCGAACGCGTAATACGCGCTGAACGTTTTTTTCCTCGCGCAGCGGCAGAGGAAAAAAATCGTGCGGAGGAACGCGGTAGGACGCTGATCGTCCTGCCGCGGTAGGACGGGCATGATTCATTCTTCGTGTGCACGCAACTATACGGGTCGGGCAGATACTGAAGTGGTGCACGCACATCCTTTCCCCGTCGATCGGATCTCTGTGGCACAACCTTTCTAATGTTACATGCATGCACGATACACTCGTACACTGGCGCTGAAATACATGTATGTTGTAGTGTATCTGGGCGGCTCGTGTGTTTCACGCGGGGTTTAGTAACGGTGCGTTTCAATTTTTGAGTTCTCACGATCGTATTAATAATAATGATAAACATTATACACTTTCTTTCGATCTCAACATCAGCAAAACTGCGTTTGACTTGTTTGCACTTTACGAATTCTTTGAGCTCTGTCACAGCACGATCATGACAAAGTTTTGTCAAATTCTTTCGAAATCATGCTCAGCAAAACTGCGTGTGATTTGTCTACAAATATACAATCTAGCAAAATCTTTGGGCTCTCTCCAGCACGATCATGACATTTTTAATCTAACTTTATCTTTTTAAAGTTTTTGTTCGATGTTACTTTCAGGAAAATTGCGAGTAATTTTTTTTTCTTTGTGTTTGTACGATCATGACATGTGAAGTAAACTTCAATCTTTCACACACTTTCTCATACTAGTAGTAAAGTTGGGCAAGCGTTTTGGAACAAGGAAAAAAATGCTTGACCGAACCGAGCAAGCAAATTATTTTGAAGTCATCATTTTCCCCCACATTTTCCCTGAGCTCCAATATCAATAAACCCATAAAAATCGAGCATACGGAAGCCCTAAACTAACGACTGTCTAGCGCTGCTACGCAGTTTCAACAACTTTCTAACACTTACTTTTCGTTGAAACACGAACACTCGAGAGATCGCAATGATCGGAAGTACGAGAAGTTATACAATGTACTTGAACAATATTCCATTGCAATTTGTGTGTGAATAGTATTCCGTAGTGACATAGCCCAATATTTTGGCAGTAAAAGTAGCCACCAGCAGAGGAAACTGCCGTTTTCTGCTCGCCGTAAGCTGTTTGCAGGTGAGTATAGGTGTCCCCCCTCGTAAACAGCCATACAGTAACTGTTTGTGCACCACGTGTCTGTAGAGCACGCAGCGAATTCGGAGAAAAAAAAAACAGAACGCAGTCACGTAGACAAAGTTGTAAACACCAACTTGACCAAGAAGGAAAACATGAAGTATCCCACGATGGCAAGGTGCCAGACTTGGGGAAGGGTGGGGCGGTAGAATAGAGAGCATTCAACAAAGGAAACCGCGCGCACTGGTGCATTCCTGGAGGTTATAAACAGTCTGGAGCCTGGGGGACCCGGGATGGACAGGTAAGGAAAGCAAGTCGAAGACCAAGGATGTCAAACATTTAATACGATTCCTTATCACAGGCTATTTTTTCTTTTTCCTCTCATTTCTTATCTGTATGATCTTTCATTTATCGGTAAAAAGAAAAAACAGTAATTGATGTCAGGATTCAAATAACTTGTTTTTTTGTGTGCCTTATTTTCTTTTCTACTAAATTATATCTTACCTGAATTATCACCACTGGTCGGGGAAAAAACAACAGTAACTGTTCGTCTCTCACAGTTCACAATCCGAAGTTTTTTGTTTTGTTTTTGTTTTGTTTTTTATAAAGAAAAAAAAAAATGGAAGAGAGAAAAAAAAGTTTCGGTTTTCCGAAGGTTCGCTTTACCAAATATGAAAAAAGAAGAAGAAAAGTTAAGTAATTTTGAAGGTTTGTTGATTCGAAAGCGAAACACAATGTGTAATTCTGAAGATTCCGCAATCCCGAAACTAATAGGCCATAAGTTTCGTACCACGCAGACCTATCCATGAGAGTTCGTTCTAAGATTAACAAACTTTTTCTCAGATTTACAAACCCTGGGGATAACGCCACATTAATATTCGTATTAACGAATCCTTATATTTTCTTTAACAAACATTGGAGATTTTGCGTGTTTCAGATTCGAAATAACGGGGTCATCCTACGAGACCGACACCCACGACTCATACAGCCCACGAGTTCGACATTGAAAACAGGTCCATGAGTCATACAGGTCACGAGTCATAGAGCCCACGAGTTCGACGCTATAGGCAAATGAAGTTCATGAGTTCGACACTCGGTAAAAACGGCTCACGAGTTCGACATAAATAAAAACAGCCCACAAGTTCGATGGATATACAACACGGGATTTAATGTGTCGGTCTCATAGGCCTTTTTTGCCCAGTTAACTGGGTTATTCAAATACCGGTTATTGATTGGCTAAACACAGTCACGTGATGGAGGCACATTGGTTATGTTCGCCCATGGGCAGAACATTTTTGTAATGCTCTCGAGCTCCCATGGGAAAACATTTTCACGTAAGAACGAACGATCATATTTTTCACGCAATCGATAGGATAAATTTGCCTATTCCGTACAATGTGAAAATTAAAGCAGATGATCATGACCGATAATCGTAATGCGTACGAAAGTGTGATAATTTGACTAACCCATATAGGCCTAATCTAAAAGATGATGACTTTTGTTGCCGGGAACATGTACCAAACACTCCACCATCAGGGTTTGAAACACTATTTCGGGAGGCTATAGGTTCCTCGACTTCGTCTCGGGACTTATAACCTCCCTCAATAGCATTTCAAACCCTTCGGATGGAACATTCGGTATTTTCCCTCCCCCGCCAGTGGACATCATCTATGTCGAACTCAGGGCTGTGTGACTCGTGAGGTGTATGACTCCTGGACTGTAAACTAAGTTTTATGTAAATATGACTCTTGGGTGTCGGTATCGTGACGTACATACGCCCGAAATAACGAAACAGCAGAATTTCCTTTCAACGGAATAATGCATACCGTGCCTGAAAGAAATCAACCATTCTAAACCAAAAGATATGTGTACTTATTTGTTACGATTATATCTCCACGTTTTCCTATACCTCCTTGTAAGGTATCACTCACTGCTATATGAATACTCCTCGATAAAAAGTAAATTATGTTGAACCATGTAGTTAACTTATCTTGCCTTAAAGATTTTGTCTTTTCTTGATTATCCCTAATAACCAGAAGGTTCGATAATAAAAAAGAAATAAATATCTAAAAAAATGAGAGGAAGAAAGGATCGAAGGTTCGTTCATTTGATAACGAAAATTGATTCGGTATACTGCAAGTTCGTTTATCAGAAAAAGTTTCGTACGACGTGATTCATTCTCTGATCAACGAATCTTATTTCATTTCCAGAGAAACGAAACTTCGGAATAATGCCACAAGTCGGATAAACGAACCTTGTTGATTATTTTCGGATTGACAAACTTCTATAGTCGGCAGTGGGAATCTGCGTGTATCGGATTTGCAATAACGAACCATCGGCATAACGAACCTCCTCCTTCTTCTTTTTTTTTTCTTTTTTTTTTTTTTTTTTGGTCGGAAAATGAACACCACGCCTAGAAATCATCGATAGTGTCGAAATAATTGGTGAAACAGATTTCTTACTCTCTAAAAAAAATCGAGTGAAAATTTTCACTCTAAAAAGAGTGAATACAAAAAAGAGTGAATTTCGAGTGAAATTGTAGTGAATTTTGAGTGAAAATGCTCATTTTCACTCATTTTGGAGTGACGTCAGGGATCACTCGAAGATTTTGGAGTGATCCCTGACGTCACTCCAAAATGAGTGAAAATGAGCATTTTCACTCAAAATTCACTACAATTTCACTCGAAATTCACTCTTTTTTGTATTCACTCTTTTTAGAGTGAAAATTTTCACTCGATTTTTTTTAGAGAGTATACTTAAAAGATTATTCTTTTCTGAACTTTCTCCCAATGCCCGAATAAAAAGAGTGCATGGTTTTAGAGCGTGTTGCTCTGAAAGTGCTTTATTCCAAAGGTTCGTGAATCCGAAAATGATGAATGATAATGGCCTATTAAATTCTCCGAAGGTTTGCCAATCCGAAATGAAGGTTCGATTTTCTGATGGTTCGTTAGTTCATAATATATATTATATGATATATATATATATTATATATATATATATATATTATATAATATATATTATATATAAAAGGGTACTGTTCGTTATTCCGAAGGTTCGTTAATCCGAACATTTGTGGCGTTATTTCGAAGGTTCGATAATCCAAAAATGAAATAGGGTTCGTTTTTCCGAAGGTCCGTTGATCCGAAAATGAAATAGGGTCCGTAACGAACCTTCGGAATAACGAGCTTTTATTTCATTTTCGGATTAACGAACCTTCGGAATAACGAACCTTATTTCATTTTCGGATTAATGAACCTTCGGAAGAACGAACCTTTGGAATAGCGAATCTTCGGAACAACGAATCTTCGGACTAAAGAACCTTCGGAATAACGAATTGTAACCATATATGTTGAAAAATTGGTGTTATGTTGAGGCGCATGTAAACACATAATTACAAACACAAGAACACACGATTCACAAACAGGAATACAATCGTAATCTCTATTTGTGGAATTGATGAATTTTATATCTACTCCTGACATTATTGTGATGAAAGAAAAAATATCTGCTTCTTTGAATCTCTCTAAAAAAATCGAGTGAAAATATTCACACTTAAAGGAGTGATTACAAAAAAAAAGTGAATTTAGAGTGAATTTCGAATGAATTTTGAGTGAAAATGTTCATTTTCACTCGTTTTAGAGTGACCTCAGCAGGGATCACTCCAAATTCTTCGAGTGATCCCTGAGGTCACTCCAAACTGAGTGAAAATGAACATTTTCACTCAAAATTCACTCCAATTTCACACTAAATTCACTCTTTTTTGTATTCACTCCTTTACTAGAGTGAATATTTTCACTCGATTTTTTTTAGAGAGTACTTGTGTGCGGAGATGGGCTATGATGATAGGTGAGTGGTCGAGTCGCGACTTGATAATGTTTTCATCAGCGTATACTCCATTACAAACAGTTAGGAAAATGGAGATATCAAGAAATGAAAATTAAATGAAAACACGCACCTATACAGAATCACGCACATACCCGTTTAAAGCTGACAGAAGGTTCGTTAATCCGAAACACACAAATTCCCTATAAAACCTAGAGAATCCGAAAATGAAAAAGGGTTCGTTAATCCGAACATTTGTGGCGGTATTACGAAGGTTCGTTATTCCGAAGGTTCGTTAATCCGGAAATGAAATAGGGTTCGTTGTTCTGAATGTCCGTTTATCCGAAAATGAAATTCCTTCGGGATAACGAGCTTTGTTTTATTTTCTGATTAACGAACCTTATTTCATTTTCGGATTAATGAACCTTCGGAATAACAAACCTTATCACTTTTTTCGGATTATCGAACCTTCGGAATAACGAACCTTCGGAATAACGGACCTTCGGAATAACGAACTACAATCGGCAGGCATAAATTCACACACGAATACACGATATACACCAAGAGACGAACTGGAATATAATCGTAATCTGAATATGTGGAATTGATTTTATCATTATCATTTTCATATTTTCCTCTTCCTCTCCCTTCTTACGAAACTGTGATGATGAAGAAAAAAATAATTTCTGCTTCTTGTATATAGGTTACTTCATTATTCCACACTTGTGTGCGAAGGTAAGGTGAGGGGTACCGAGTGGTCAAGTGTCGGGGTCATCCAACGAGACATTGGACATTGGAGTATAGTGCATACAGATGAGGCTTATAAATATGTCTTACGGTATTTTTTGAAAAAGTGGACCTTCCAGACTTTTATTTTATATTTATTTATTTATTTATTTATTTATTTACAATGTATTTTTTTGGGGTGGCGTATAATGTATACGCACCCTACTTCCACCCCGCTACGGGCATGCTGATCCTGATCATCCTCTTTGAAATAATGGGCTGCTTGTTCCCATTGTCATATCAGCCCCTTCTCATCATAACGATGACCCCCCCCCCCCGTCTTCGCCGCAGGTTACTCACTGCTGTATAAGTTTATTTTAATTCGATTAAAGGAGTGGTAATATGTAATATTGGGTGATTTTTTTTCATAGCAAGATACTCACAAACAACCTTTATGAAATGTTGAAGAACATACAATTCTAAGAGGAATTGAACATTCATTTGAGGAAAATCTGTTTTGAAATGGCTGATATAAAAACAGTGTAAAAAAAAACGATCGTCAAAGTGGGTCTAACTTTTATTGAATTGCTTTATTCCACCTCCCTGATATCTCAGCCATTTAAAAAACAATTTTCATCAATAAACTTTGAATTCCTCATAGAATTATGTGTTCTCTATTATTTCATTAGAGATGTCTCATCTAAAAGAAAAAAACATCTAGTCCCATCTCAAACGAAACTGTACCATCCCTTTATCGAACCTTTCCCTGTGGAATAATGAACTGTCGGAAAACTCCACAAAGAGTCCGGATAGAATTCCGCAAAATACTAGTACGTGGTGGCCATATTTTACTCTTTCTTTACAGACCGATCTGCAATTCCAAACGGTAAAAACAAATGCCAGTCCCTTCCAGTCAAAATGGGATGATGTTCGTTATTCCGAAGGTTCGTAATTCAAAACAAATTTTCATCAAATACAACTTTGAATTCCTCACAGAATTATGTGCTCGTAAGCAGAAATTAGTAGGGACGTACTCAGCAGCTCCAAAATTCGTATTTTGCCCTACGAATAAAGATTCCTATGTTCAGCGTTCATTGATTGCTTTATGTTATACCAAGGACGCAATATCTGATCTCCAAAAGCTTCGGAAGGGGGGGGGGGGGGGGGTGCGGAAAATCCAACTGCCTTTCAGGGGAGGGGGATACTTTGATCTTCTCAAGCGAGCTTTTGTGAGGGCGAATGCAAAACTTTGTTGGGTATTTTTAATTATCGTTTATATACTATAAAACATAGACATGCGTGTCAAGCTTTAACTTTAAACATCACCATTTCCGAAGTATATTATTCCAGTTTCTTTTCCCCTAACTGTAATCTGAAAGTCTGCCACATTCATGATCGCTAAACGCCACGCTTTGCGTGGATGTGCCGAAGTACGAAACGGTTACAGCTCGTTATTCCGAAGGTTCGTTATTCCGTAGGCTCTTTAGTCCGAAGATTCGTTATTCCGAAGGTTCGTTGCTCCGAATTTCATTTTCGGATTAACGAATCTTCGGAATAACGCCACAATTAATGTTCGGATTAACGAGCCTCTAGGTATAGGGAATTTGCGTGTTTCGGATTAACGAACCTTCGGAATAACGAACAGCACCCGTACGAAACACGTGGTTTCACTCAATTCAAAGGAATGAGGTTATTGCAAGTTCGATGGATCGAATGCCCCTCATGACTTAGTTGAAAAAATCAAGAAGTCTTTTACGAGCAAAGAAATAAAAATGAGAATGAAGAAAAGAAAAACCCCGAACGAAAGTTGCTAGCCAAAATATCTACGTAAAATTTAGTGGAAATTTACAGTATATATATGATTATATATATATATATATTTTTTTTTTCACAGGTGAAGTTCCTTCGAACTTTGAATAGGGATACGCAGTTTTGATGGGCATGAAATTGTCATGATTTTGCTGTCTAATCGGGTACATGTAGCTCTAGCATGCGGCTGCATAACATTCTCGTAGTGAATTTGTCTCGGCATACGAGACCCTTCATACTAGTAATATTTCTGTAATTCCATTTTTGATTGAGTGATTAATCAATCCCTTTTATAGTTCAGTGAGCATTAAAAATACTGGTATTCAAGTATACATAATCGACTGTTCGATGTTGTCTAGTATGGGCCAAAAGAAAGGCTATACACAATCATGATGTGTTGCTTAGAATCATGATGGGTTGTTCGATCGATATTTCCAGGCTATGTAATACGCTGTTTATTACCAGAAGTGCGCGCATTCTTTCGTCTAGCACCTGGAGTCTGGCAACTGTTTTTGTGGAAATGCCCACAAGTGTGTGTGTGTGTGTGTGTGTGTGTGTTTGGGGGAGGGGGGGGGGGGGTCAAGTTTCTTCTATCCGAAGAGACTGCATACGCACAATCCGCTCTTCGCTTTTATTTTACTGTCGTCAATGTTTTTTCCCCCCTTATTCTTTGCTGGTAATAGCATTCGTAATTTAACCGAAAATAAAAAAGGTCAAACGGTTGGTTATTCGGCAATTCCATCCAAGTTGTAAGTTAGTTTATCATAAAGAGCAATACACATGTACTAGTATTTGACAATCAATACAACAGTGAAAGAATGATCCACTTTGATCCTAATGGCGATGTAGAAGAGAGGGAAACATGGCAGATGGAAGGATTTTTTTTTTATCATTGAATTTTAAGAAAATTACAGATCACCAGTATATTTCATTTCGTCGAAACTATATCGTGTTTTTGTGTTTATGTCAGTGCGTGTATGTGGGCATATGTTTACTTGCGTGTTTTAATTCAACTCTCATCGTGTAATATCCCATAATTATAATGACAGCAATCTGCGCATCCCGAGAAAAAACTGCAAGATGTAGCATCTCCTGCTCAAAGTCTTGTACTACGCCTCCCCCTCCACCACCCCCACCCCTCAAAAACCAACCTAACATAGTGTGTTTGAAAACACCGCTGTGCTTCTAAAAAATAAAAATAAAATAAAATATAAAATAGAGAAGAAAACAACTGTGCATTTCGCGTCGTAACGTGTTGATTGCACGTCGGTCTCCCACCACTCAAAGAACATCTTACATGACACCGTGGGAGCTGAACATGAAAGTTGCGTTCTTCCCAGGCACGCACATGTTGAATGACAGCACGTGGTTATTGCGCACCTCGCATTGGACACATACTGAGTAGACTTCTTCTGCAATAGAGTGTTCACAGATTCTTGCAGACTGACTTGATTACAGTTGTTCTCAATCATTCAACTAGTGTACGCGTTTCTCTTCATATTGTTATATTATGCTGTTAATAGCCTGCAGGGAAAACAACAGCGTGTTTGAAATGGAATTGTTGGGAATATATCACAGGTTACTACTGATTTGAGAAGAATTTGCTTTCCTGTCTTCCAAAGTGGTATGTACAGGCAATCTCCCCTAAAAGCCTAACCAATTTAACGTAAAATCCAGCGGTTTTCTTGGGATTGCAACGGTATTTTAGCACCAGCCGATACTCCTGTACTGTAATGATAGGGAGATCAGGAACGAAATAGCACATCGTTTATACAACCTTGGGCGTCCTTACACACGGAATGAGTTGCCCGTCGAGGCGTGGTAAATATTCTGTAGGTGTATGTACCATTATATACCAGATTAAGAACTAATTTCCGTAAAACAGTATCCCGACAGTGAAAAGAACTGCCGTGTCGGTAAAATAATGTCAATGTGACGATCAAGCTGTAATAACAATGTACAAAATACAATCTACAAACTAAAAGAAAGACATGATATTACATTCGTTCATCAGAAGTGAAATTCATCCACCAAAATTTACGTCTAAAGGCGAGTCTAAGCAAGATGTGTGACCGTGGCACATGCCGTATGTAAATAATCATAACAGTTGTCAAAATGCAGCTTCACGATGTCCTTTTTGTGACTTGTGTTTTGTTTTGTTGGGTTTTTTTTTCTTAACAAAGGAGCCTCGATATTTGAAGCTCACTTTTCCCATTGGCATTTTAACATGTCAAACGTTGCACTCTCGCAATTCAATTGCCTGACAAAGAATGCTATGAGTCACGTGTAGATTTTTTTTTTTCAGTGATTTCGTTCATTTATATGAACACAAGACTCGCGAATTGTCATGTCACATTATATAGCTCATTTCACAGTCGTTAAATCAGGATTCAGGTACTACTAGTAGACCTACTTAATCATAATCACTTCATCCTTGGATGTATAAATTTGGGCCTACACTTTATTTTTTGAGTGATCCCGATAGAATAGTGTCTCAGCTTGAAGGTTGCTCGACGATATTTTTCCACCTCATTTGTGATTAAGGCATCCATACGGCCACAAACGATTTCAAGCCGTGTAATTCTAGTCTTTACGTTATAAAAATCGCCATACGCATCGTAGTACACCCAGCTTCTGGCTCTCATTGGTTGCGTTGCTGCTCGAATTCTCACTTCTGTTGATTGGGATCACATGGCGTACAACCAAACCGGGCTCCCACACACACGCACAAAGCATGAGACGTGACGGAAATGTGGCGGTAGGACGATTTCTCACTTACAGAAAAAAATCACCAGCGCGCACATCATGTCAGATGCGCCTATATACGCGTAAAATCGTCCTCGAGCGTTCCATGCGTCCTCCTGTGGTAGAACGCTAGTGAGAATAAATATCCCTTCCCTTACAGGGATTCTCAAATGTATCCAAGCCGGGTCGACCTTCCCATTCTGTGATATCCCCGCCTAGCGCTATTGCAGAGCACTGTTTCATGAAAGTTGTCTGCCCTGACAAGTTGTCCGTCTCTGACAACTTCAGTAAAATCCTTCGTTTTGATTGGCTGAGAAGCTCTGGTGTCTGACTGCTACCATGGTGATTGTCAGTAACTGACAACTTGTCAGGGCTGACAACTTTCATGAAACGGTGCCCGGGTCGCAAAGGAAGGCTTGTACATGTAGGAGATAGAACGAGTAGCAGTATGTATTCATCACGAAAGACTACCCACCTGGTTGGTCTCCTGGCCCTCATCCATGGGTTCCTCCTCCTTCACGACCACCTCCAAAATCTGCATGCCACTCTTCTGCGCCTCGATCATCTTGCGCTTGGCAGTCGTCTTGGGCACCTTGGTCTTCTGACCGGCATTGGGGACGGACTTGTTCTTCTTGCTGGCGGGTTCCTGTGTGTTGTTCTGAGCTGGAGTGTTGGAGGTGAGGAAGAGAGATGAAAGACAGAGACAGGGAAACACAGAGTGAGAGGGGATATTACAATTTGAAATGGGAGAAGTAATGATGCTGCTGGAAAAATTCCTCCCTGCAACCGTGACTAGCATGGAATGGTCTGGTTTGAAGAGAAACGGGTGAACCCACTGCTCACAATGCACTGAAACCCGAGACTTCTAGGTTGATTCATAGTAGTGCACCGACGCATACCGTATTCGCCAGTGATAAGGCCGCAAGGCCGGATAAGCCACATCCTGACTTTGGTGATGAAAAACAGAAGAAAAAAAATCGTAGGGATTTTAATTGTTTTGATCAAAATTCATGAATTTCCTACCTTATAATATTTTTGACAAGAAATTTTGTTTTTTCTACATACTTCCACTCGCTTGCAAACAATAATTTATATTTCTTTCATCTTAAGTTTTTTTCCACTTGATGCAAACTGTCTGTAAGGATTTTGAATGATAATTCTGTGTGTAAGGACCCTAATGTGAAGAATGTGTGTACACTCACACACACTATTCAATAGCCGAGTACCGGGGTGTCTTCATTCAAACACACTGTACTATTTAATAGCCGAGTATTGCATGAGATATATTGTGTGATATGTGCAGGATTGCAAATGCTGTCATTGCTATGCACACCAATTTGCAATCGCGCTGTGCTTTTCTTTTTAGACATTTTTTTTTTAAATGTCCTCAGAATAGGCACCAGTGAGAGTGATAAGTAGGTAATGAAAAAAAAAAAAAAGAGTTGTCACTTGATCGCAAAACATAGCATTGCCTGTACGATTGAATAATCAAGTGGTTGATATCGCATTGCTCACAACTGCTTTGCATAGTCCCATACATGATGTTTATGTGTGTTGGTCAGGCATACAATTTTCTGAGTTGGAAAGACAACAATTTGCTTGTGCTGGCAAATACGGCAGGCCAACCATTTAGTTTCAAAATGGTTGTGTCTGCATTATCTCCTGTTCCCCTTCACAAAAACGATTGTCAGAGGAGAGCTGTGCGCATAATCTCTCCTTCCAAGTGATGCGCATTTCATGATTTATTTCAGAGTCACTCTCGAATCCATCCTGCAATCACTATAAGGATTATCTATCTACAAAATAATTAATCATTAAGTATGACATAGGTAGGGCATTTCAATTATTGTAAAACAAAAAACAGAAAATGACAACAACAAAAAAATAATAAAATACTGACCCAGCTGCCTCTTCTCCACAGCTTTGGAGAGCTGGGCTGCTGTTGCTGTGCCATTGTTCATGGATCTGCCCGAGCTTTCGTTTCTCACAACAATCTGGACTTTGGAAATCGGTGCGCTGGTGTCTGTGAGTTTCCGTAAGTGTGCCGTCATTTGCATGACACACTTCTCTGCCAAAACTGTGAGCTGCAGGATTGATAGAGGGCAGCACATTGGGAGAAATGACACATGGTACTTAACCAACTGTGATCTGATCAAATTTGCAGAAGAGAACACATACACTTATTCAAAGACTCTCAGAGGTGAGAGCTTCATCGAGGCGAATTCACAGTGTTATTCATTTCAAACCTTATCAGCTTACAATGCACACTTATGAGAAAATTTGGCGAAACATCCAAATTTGTTACGTGTATAAGTACCTGTAACCTAGTTAGGTGGACAAGAAACTTCACTGAAATAAGTCAAAATTCAATGTGTAAGCTGATTTGTCCTGCCAGGTTGATTACTAAAGTCAACTCAAGACAGTTGTTTCCTTCTGAATTGTCACCAAATTCATCTGGTAAAGTGGCTTTTAATCACAAGATAAAAACCTTCCCTCTACGGAGCTGCACCACTGATTTTGGAACTTCAGAGCTGCCAACCTTTGAAAGCACAAATTTTGTGTTGCGACATTGCTTACACACAAATACAGTGAATAATATGTGCCTCCAAAGCTTGCTGGGGTGACTAAGAAAACTTCCATTCCCATATCGGGAAAAATACTAGCATCTTTTGTAAAGTGCTTTTGTGCAAGCGAATACAAATCTTTGTTGGGTATTTTCAATAATTTCTGACTGCAGCTGTATATAGTAAATGTGTCGCATTCAAGCTTTTTAATCTTTTTAATGGATTCTTAAACATCATCATTTTGTAAGTATTTACATTTCCTTTCTCCTGCATTAAAATCGGCAAGTCTGCCACAACAGTAACCGCTACATGCCGCACTGTGCATGTGCCAATATGCAAAACATGTGGTTACACTTTTAAGTTACTACCCCTACAGATACGGGGAGGGAAGAAAAAAAGCCCCCTTACCATATGATGTGTGAACTCCTGCAGGGCATCGGGGCCAAACTGCACCTGGTTCTTCAGCAGCTCGACAAACTGCTGCTCCAGCATCTGGATCTCTGCCTTGCTCATGGGGTCCTTGAGGAGTGGAGCGCAGCTCTCTGCCCACAGGACGTGGACCTGGTGGGACAAACAGCAAGCGTTGGACAGCACACATGGAATGAAACAATGCAAGAATAAAAAATGCAGCTGACTTTGTGTCTTTTACCCCTTTCAGTAACCCTCTTGGCTCGGACCAGGAGCGGACCAAGTCGAAAATTTTGAGTTTATGAATGGGTGGGGGCCAAAGTGGTCCGCGCCAGGTGCGGACTATTTTGGTGCTGCTGCAGCTAGCACCAGGCGTGGACCAGGCGCGGGCCTGGCGCTGATCGAAGAGTTTATGAACGATAGCAGCGCCAGGCGCAGGCCAAAATTCCTTTCACGGTCAAAGGTCACAGCTTACGCTGCTCAGCTCATAAGCGCGTCGCACGCACATTAAATATCGCGCAAAAATGCACTTCCGCTCTGTCCATGAGGTGTTCAGTTACCATGGCATTATCCCTTACTTGACCGAGTTTATGAATGGGTCATCGTAAAAGAAGCGCGGCTCTGCTATAGTTTCATACTGAACGCAAGTTTAAAGGCTTGGCGCGGGCTAATTTAGCTCGGACCAGGAGCTGGCCAAAAATGCATGAGTTACTGAAAGCGGTATTTGTTTGCCAATGAGGTCTTGTTTCACTTTCTATGATGATGACCTGGAATAGCAAATACTGCCTACAGCTCCCGTATTTCATTTCTATCAAAAGGCCAATGTTAAAAAGAGGATTTGATTTTGACTGCATATGACTTATAGATGCTACACTCTTAAAGTCTGATTCTGGTCAGTGGATGAACATGTAGCTCTATGCTTCTGAATATTTCAAATCTCCTAATATCTCCAAATCCTCTCCAAATCAACTTTCTGACATACTCTCAGAAGTTATTTTGTTGGACATACAAATCTCAACATTCTTTGTCTTTTTTTTTATAAGGTCATCACACTTTTATTTTCAGCTGAAACGTGTACCAGAGACCACTGCAAGAAGCACAGCTAGTTTAGAAATCTCTTCTCTACCTGTTCCTGCAGAGTTTCTTCCATGTTCAGAATGGTTTCCCGCAGGTCAACCTCCTTGCCATTCAAGATCTTCAGCTTGGGAAGCATGTAGACGACAATATACTGGTCTGCAACCTGCAATGTTGACGACAGAAAAGCCACTTTTAAAACTACCCAAAGCCTTCACAATGAAAGCTCTATATCCTGTGACTTAATGTATACCACTCAACAATCATAAATTGAACATGATACACAGTTTCATGTGGTATCAAGGCAACGATTCAATAAGCATAGTCCAAACGTCAAAACGCTTACAAGTTTCTAAAAGATACAATGTTGTTTTCCTTTGTTTTCATTTGTTCTCAGCAGTTTGTAAATTTGAAGTTTGTCAAGTGTCTGCTTCTGAGGGAAAGGATGTGCTGAGCTGCTTTCACTACTTTACTTGTTTCCAGAAGCAAATTCAGCATGAGGTCAGCACTGAGGCTAGGCTAGCTAGTACCATGCTCATTCAAAGGACAGACAGCCATACTGCTATTCTGATACACATAATTTTGGATATTTACTGATCAGGAAAAAGGAAAGTCCCCTAGTCATGAATTTCTGTAATACACTGAAAACACTCACAGTCAGTTCATTGCTTTCGATATGCAGCTCTTCTAGGTTGGGAAATTGCTCCAGGGTCTGCACCGAGCGCAGCAGGTTGTTGTTGCAGTTGAGTTTCTTGAGGTGGCGAAGGCCCAGCGAGAGGGGGAATCCCGTCAGCCGGTTGTTGGTGACATTCAGGTCCACCAGGCTGCTCATGCGCGAGAACACAGAGGGGTCGAGGGTTGAAATGCGACGATTGGAGAGGTCAAGATTCACTATGTCCTGTGTGTGCAACGATTAGAAAAGTAACAGCATGATCAGCACATTTACTATGATCCACATGAATGATTACATTCCACAGATATGGAGCCAGTACGACATGAACCTTATCAGGGTTCCCACAGAAATTTGAAAACAGAATTCCATGACTTTTCCATGACTAAATTGCTGCTTTCCATGACTTCCTTTCTGGCACGGTTTCCAAAATCAGACATGTTATGATGGCCTCCACCTCCCCTCACAGCAATCTGTTCCACCTACTATCTTACTCATGACATGTACATCTATTATCATTAGTATGGTCCAGGGAGTTCTGTAGAATTTGGGATGTCACAAAACTGGGAAAAATGGAAATCATGAACACCAATCATAATAGCAGAGTATGATCACAGAGTATGAGAGTTGCGAGACACGACAAACTGGAAAGCTGCCATAGCCAAGACAAATTTTTCCAAAGTCCCTGACTTTTCCATGACCACAAATTTTTCCAGGATTTTCCATGACTGTGGGAACCCTGCTTATCAAGCACTACTCACAGAATGGGTTTTGAGATCATTCCACCTGCTACGTACTTCCCATTGATCGCACACGCAGGACCTGCAAAACTTCTTTACATCATCAAATCACTCATGCCATATCAAGTAATTACCAACAAAGACAAATGTCATGCAGCCGATGAGCCCCTATCGCCATGAGAAGATATTTGTAATCAATTACGGTGCTTGATTGCACCACTGGCTGAACTTGAAACGGAAGCACTTCATGGTGGAGCAGTGAATAACTTTGCATGTAAAAAGTTACCTGTAAGGTCGAGCATCCACTACAATTCAGCATCATCTTCTCCACAATGGAACTGCTGGAGAAAATTTTGGTCGGAACTGGCACAGGCACGTTGGGATCAGGGGCCGGGAACACCCGACTGGTCCCGATCATGCGACTCCCTAGGAACAAGAAGAAACAAGACCAAGAAAGAGAGAGAGAAGACACATATGATCAAACACTTTGTTATCATGAAGTTCAGTACACAGTCACATGGAATACATGTTCTTTGGTGTGTGGACATTTATTTTTCAATTAACTTCACTCTGCTGAAATAGCATGATAAAAAATGTGAAAACTTTGAGAAGATAATCTAATATGTACAGAAATACTTCATCCACAAATCTTCAAGCACATGTATGGAGTTCAATTATACTGGCCAAGCAATAAAAATCAATCATGCAAAACTTAGCCAGTAGTTCCCACTTCTTCTTTTTTTTTTCTTTTTATAGTAGCACACCAATTTCTTCTAGACACTGCAAGGCCGTTTATACAACACCATCATGGGAGTGGCCATGATTGGCGTAATGGGTATCCTGTCATTTTTTTAAATTTGATGAGATGAGATCAACGAGATAATACTGCAGAGGCAAGAAATCATTTCAAGGTCCCAAAGATTAAATATTTTGATGATAGGCACACTGACGCCTTACTGATCATGTTATGTACATTGCATTTTTTCATTCAACTTTGCTTTCATTGCAAACTGGTGGCTCTTCTGGGTAAATTCTGTCTTCAGATTGAATTCATTTCTCAAAATGCATGTAATCTGGGTTACCTCTTCACCAAGGTGTCTCTTGCACTCACTCGTTATGGGATACCCCATGTTTGGGCATTTAAACTAATAAGAAATTAATGTCATAATTGTATTTATACTGGAATAAAGGTGTCTACACAATAAGTGACAATATATTCATAAGTTATGTTACATGGTATGATCTTACTTCAATCTGTATAGTTATAGCTTAACAGTTTCTCCTTTTCTACACCTGCTTTCATATGTACTCAACTATTGATATGTAATGAAAAGATATGTATTTCAACAGTTTTACACACGTGGAGATGAGACGACACGCAAGATTTGCTCATGGATTCTGCAGTTGTAAACGTATGAGAAAAGACAGGTTTCTATAACCTTTATCATTTTATGGGAGCAGAAGACAGCAAATGTAACACCTTGCCTCTACTTGTAGCTACAAGTAAAACTAGCTGTAGCTGCCATCGATAAACTGGTAGAGAGTTCTAGATCTAGTCCTAAAATAAATCAGTACTGGAACAGAAGTATGACTACAATGTACATGTCTATATACAAGTGTATGTAACATACACTGTAGTCCATAGCCATTGTAGAGTCAATTCAATTCAATTCTAAATACATTTATTCCATTCAGATCAGATCAATTACAAAGATACATTTACATGGACTATGATAGGTACGGTATACAAGCAGGGATCTGATGAGGACATAACACTAACACAGGTACATTGTAACTTGTGTCGGGATGCCCTCATACAATATAACAGTGTCAATGAAATTGATACAATAATTACGTACTACAAACACAAATATGCCAAAGGCAGAATTGAAAAGAAGAAGAAAATAAACAAGGTACAAGTCTACAGACCCCCCCCAAAAAAAAAAAAAATAAATAATAATAATAAAAAAAAAATAAAAAAAATAAAAATAAAAATAAATAATAAATAGATAGTGCACATGTGTGCTTGTTTATCTTCCGAGGATCAACAATTCTGGCAAATCTTTTTACAGGGCCCCAGTGCATTGAAAAAAAATATATATTTCTCAAATCTGCTTTTTTAAATACATTTAGATGAGATACTGGTAACAATGTACTGTAACATGCAGGGCAGGTGAGTTCCACAGTTTTTCATTCATTCATTTCATTTATTTCAAACTTCTCATAAAAATGCAAAGAACAAGGCGAGAACAATAACATCAGCAGTGTTTATTTATTTCCTGATGACACAAAAATCTTCAAGCATGTTACATATTTTGTACTTCAAATGGTGTTGCTGCTTCTTGCAGAAAGATCTTGAATGTCTCATTTCCTGGTCAGATAAAGTGGCTTCTCAGATTCCATCCGTAAAAGTGTTACATGTATGTTCTTACATTTGGCAGTCAAGAAAAGCAACATGATTAAACTATGAATATTGGAAATGTATAGATTTAAATCTCTCACATGTACTTTCATGTAAGGACTTGGGAGTGGTGGTTGATTCTAAATTTAATTTTGATCAGCATTTCAAGGCACAAATTAATAAAGCGAATAGATTGGTGAATTTAATACGAAAAACATTTGTACATATACACAAAGATAATGTCTTATTATTGTATAAAGCTCTGGTAAGACCTCACTTAGAATACGCCCATGTAGTATGGAGTCCTTATTTGGAAAATATATATATATAGGGTAAGAGTACCAGTATTCGGTCACCTACTGGGATTCGGTCACTTATCACTAGTCACCAGCCAGTAAGTTCAACTGTCACAACACACGCAAATCACATCAATTCACATACTTGCACACTCATTCACAACAGGAAAGTCCCTTAGTCCCCTCCAAAAATCCATCCAAAATCATAAATTTCACCATCAAAAGTGCAGAATCGGCACGACTTTCCCAAAAGCGTGTGCGGATTAAGCCCAATTTTAAATGTACATGGGTTGAATGCAAGTGCCGATTCCCCAGTATTCGGTCACCAACGGGCACCGCCACGTCCCCGATGCAATTTTGCGCCAACAAGGTAGTGCGCAGCGCATTTTTCAGCTGCCGTGATCCCAGCATGAACATGCATTGACTTTGAACGCGCACATCGCGTGACCGAATACTGGTTGCGGTGACGGTATTCTGGGGGATTTTCAAGGTGAAATATTTTGGGATTTTGTGCAGTTCTGCGAGATATTTAACAAAATGAAAATTGAGATTAAAGAAATTTGATATATTTCACATACATTGCTGTAGATATGATGTATGCATGTATGATGTATTGCCTTAGTTTAAGAAATATTGCAGAAAAGCTAATGACCGAATACCAGAGGCTTTAACCTATAATTATGTTAGGCCTAAACCTTACAAAATGTTCAAAGGAGAGCCACAAGACTGGTAGAAAATCTAGATCTACTTGCTTTACGAGCTTTCTCTCATGAACAGAAGTTGATTTATCTTGGACTCCCAACTTTGGCTATCACCGAGCGAGGGGTGGGCAATATGATTGAAGCATGCCATTCAAGCTTTAAATATGATCAAAAAGTAGTGCCTGATTAAGATTCAGGTCTGACAAAAAAAAAACAAAAAAAAATGCACGAGGACATGGTAAAAAGTTTTATATTCTTAGATCACGTACCCCTACAAGAAAACAGAAACCCTGGAATAGTTTAGCAAAACACTAAGTTTTTAGCGTTAGAATCTAAAAATTTTAATACAGTCACAGATGCACGCACCCATTGTCTACAGTTTGAAATTTATTTGGATAAGTTTAGGAATTTTTTAGTCAGTCTGAAAGTTTAAGATCGACTTGGCTTCTTTGTGAAGCAGGCCCCTGAACAGCCAAAAAGTAAGCCAATCGAGTCTCGGGTGGATGGCCAGCCCCAGCAGGGAAATCAATTCCTATCACAATCCGCTCTTCAAGATTGAATGCTGAGCCGAGAGGCACGGTCACGGAGCGGAGGACGCGGACGCGGACCATAACATACTCGCTCACTCGCTCGCACACAAGCTCTGCACGTACTTGTACCTCGTTCACCAGCGTCATGTCAGAAGAGCAACTTTGGTCAACAAAATTATTTGGGCGAGTTCGTATGTAATTTAGAAAATATATATTAAATCATGAGCCCTGAGGTAAGTCTCTACCTCAATGCAGACTTTATAGTACGATTATTATCACTATAGAGCACTGACCTCTGTAAGCCATCCTGAAAGCGGTGAATTTTGTTGTAAATTAGGCTCTCCAAATGTCGACTGCGTTGCTTTTGCTGAAAGATACTCACAAAAAGGCAGTACGTAGTAGAACGTTGGTGGCGCTATATACGTTTAGGATTTTGCGTGGCGTTCTACGTTATTATTCCTTATCACGTATTTTTAAAATGTATATAATCAATAAAATCAGTCATTGGAAATACAATATGTGCAGAATATTACTTAAGTAAATCACTAACATGTAATTTAATGTCATTTTACCTTTGCAAAAAGAAATCAGACATTTGATACAATAATCTTATATAGATTCTTTTTTGAATTGAGACTAAGTTAAAAAGTATGCTGCCACCATGCGTTCCATGTGAGAGAGGGTTGTGAGAAAGAGTGGGAAAATGAGATGCTTCGAAATGGTGTCGAGTTTTATTAGCGTGCTTTTGGTATCGGGTGCCTGAATTGTGTGTGCGGTATTTTTCTGCCTAAGTACACATGTTTTTGTTTTTGTTGTTGCTTATATGTTTGTTTGTTTGTTTTTTATTTTATGGGACTATCTTCTTCCTTTTTTTTGGGAGGGGGTGGGGGAGGCAGGGTCAGACAGAAAGCTACTATGATCAAGAGATCACTGCCAACCAAATAAGCCTACATCTGGAAAAACCGTAACATCCCATGAGCAAAGCGGTTCTCCGTTCTGCATTCAGCCTTGCATTCATCACTGTTGGGCTACAAAAGCATATTTTCTGATCCATGATAAATGCATGGTTATTGCATTATTACACGCAGAATCATTCAATATTATCCTTAGGCCCTTTGAGAGGGCTGGAAGCTGGGCTGGGCTCCTGGCACTTTTTCCACTATTGTGAGGACAGAATTGAAAGAGCACCCATGAGATGCTTAGATACAAGAAACGCTGACTTCCACTCAAGCCTTCAAAATGTTGATAAATATTTGTGGGGGATAAACTTTGCCCAAATGCCAACTGTCGATGTTGCCAATTTTCTTTTATCCAGGGGTGGAGCCCTCTACAGCAATTGAGCTGTCCAATCACCTTATCGCGCCCTCTCTGGTTATTGTCCAGTATTGCTCAGCCTGTGACAGGTGGTATTCTCACGGAGTTGTTCAGTTTCAGTTTCTGCATTCCGTTTATAAATATATAATATTATGTGTGTGTGTGTGTGTGTGTGTGTGTGTGTGTGTGTGTGTGTGTGTGTGTGTGTGTGTGTGTGTGTGTGTGTGTGAAACGGGACATACAGGTGACCATCTTCATAAACAGGGCTTGACTAAAAAGATGGCCCCATAACAGATGAACTTACGACATGAAATAAACTATCTATATCCTAAAGGGTATAGTATGAGTTGAGGTGAGGATTCAGCTTTTCGCGAAATACTTAGAAACCACTTTATAAATTGTCGAAGAACATGCAATTCTAAAAGGAGTTTAGAGTTTATTTGATGAAAATCGGTGTTGAAATGGCTGAGATATCCAGAAACAAAGTAAAAAAAAAGCAATCTTAATAAAAGGCATGGGTCCCACCTTTTAATAGGATCACTTTGTTTTGGACATCTCAGCCATTTCAAAACTTATTTCATCAAACTTCGAATTCCTCTTAGAATTAAATGCTCTTTTATATTTCATGAGAGTTTTCTAGTTATCTCAAAAGATCATCACCAAAAAGCGTTGGAAACCTGAAGCCTTAAATTGCTGTCTGAAAAGTATGTACACTGTAAAAACATCGGTGTTAGATTTAACACCATGGGTGTTAAATCTAACACCGATCAAACTTCAATAGAGGACCACACCCACAGGTGTTGAAAATGTATTGTGACGGTGTTAAAAAGTGTTCGCCTGGTACTTCGTGGTGTTAATTTGACACTGGCTGGTGATATTTTTGACACTGCGCTAGAGTTAATTCAATAATGACACCGCATGGTGTTGATTTGATATTGGTGGTGTTAATTTCAATGGTATAACACCCGTCCAGCTTCAATAGGGGACCACACCAACTGGTGTTACTGTGGTGTAAATGTGTATACACATTTTTTTTTCAAAAATCAAGTACTTTATTGGAAAATTCCTTATCGTCTTGTTGAAGTTCAAAATTAACAAGAAGTGCCGTAACTAAGAAACCATTAAAAAAACAATTTTAAATTTTGAAATAACACCCGGAGGTGTTAATCTAACACCATGAATGAGCACCGGAAACTTAACACCAGCTCGGTGTGGTTAACGCCGGACTTTTTGCAGTGTAGGCCTATATCATTAATTTTAAATCTTTTTGATTGATAAAACGGGGGATCGGAGCACCTTACATACTAGTATTCTGCCATCAGCCATAATATAATATGACCTAATCACTTTATTGAACTACAGACGTCTTAAATGAGGCTTTGACACGAATTCTAAACGATTCAGAGGAACTATTTTGTTACGACTAAGATTTCAAACATAATTATATGTACACGTAAAATTTTGGTTGGACCGGCCTTCTTTTAAGGACGGAAGAGCGAAGTTTAACCAATGGAAAAAAACCCTGAATAGTCAAGACTGAAGTATAACAAGTTGGTTTAATTAGTTTTGACTGACGCGAATACATTTCTTTCGCGCACATTGCAGAATTCTTGTGTTAAAAATTAAATTGTTGTTTTTGTGATACGTGTTTTTATTCTTATGCAGAATTATATTTATCATTGATGACAGATGTACGCGGGTTATTATCTGCCTCCCCCCCCCCCCCCACTTTTTTTAGAGGCTAATTGTATGCAAATCTAATGAGGGTGTGGCGGAGCAATTCCTGTCCGATCTCAAGTGTGATTATAGACATATATAACAGTGATAAGAACTAGTTACCCTGATGCTATGTCCCCGACCATAACGTGTTCAGCTCGTGTTGTATATTGATAAAGACAATATAAGACTCATACATGTAAATAAAGAAATATTGTAGTATTTTGCCAGCTAACTGCCCATGACACAGAGTTTAATTCATCTCTGATGCATAAACTTCAGGTCCAGTGCTTTTTTCTTGTCTTTTTTGAATGATTGGGGGTCTACTCTTCTTTGCTGTGCCTTTCATAATAACGCTTACCCGCCCGTTTACAGTATTTATTTATTTATTTATTTATTTATTTATTTATTTATTTTTTATTTATTGTCTTCTTTATAAAAGCAGGGTAGTCCCATTCAAGCCGCAAGGCTTGCTTTCCAAGGGAGCCCTTTAAAAACAATGCACGATGCATACCCAGATTAAAGGACAAGTTCACCTTCATAAACATAAGGATTGAGAGAATGTAGCAATATTAGTAGAACACATCATTGAAAGTTTGAGGAAAATCAGACAATCCGTTCAAACGTTATAAATTTTTGAAGTTTTTGTGCAGTACCCGCTGGATGAGAAGACTACTGCAGTGTATGAATAACTTAGATGTCACATGCGTACAACAATATAAGGAAAATGTAAAGAGAATTTCACAAAATTCCATCTTTTGAAAAAAGTACACATTCCCCTGACTCGTTACCGACAAATGTTATGGGTAATATTATTCCCCCTGCCTTTAGAAAGAGGCAAGTCAAGTGCTCTTTAATTATGCGAAAAAAGTGAAAATATGTTGAATTTTCTTTTACATTTTCTTTATACTGTTATACGCATATGATGTTGTTGTTGTTGTTGTTTTGTGTTTAGTGGCGTTTTCCATTCTCTTTAGAATATTTACGCCAAACACTTATCTATAAATTTCTTTTCCTTTTATCATTTTTTTTTCAAAAAGAATATTGTAATGAGTATCCTTGGTCAGCTGTCGGTACGTCTATTTGCCTGCTTAAAATATCATATCTTCTGGCCAATCCGGCTCATTGTCTCGAGCAGACTTCTCAGCCATTAAAACGGCCTAGGCCCCTCCGATATGCAGGCAGTAGAGTCCGATGCTTACCAGCACAGGAACCTCAATTGGTCCGATACAGAGCCAAACAAAACAAACAAGCAATATTAATAAATTACAAATATATATAATAATCACATATACATTCTTTAATAAAGTAAGCAATCTCTGGGCTGTGGTGCGCATGAAAAGCCTCTTCAGGGTACCTCGAGGCAGAGTTAGTGCAAACTATGTACATTCATAACATGTATGAAAGTTTAACAATAAAATGGGACAAGATGTTGTCGTTGTTGAGTCGATCCGGGGGAATCCGGGATCTCACAAGCTGTAGTAGTCTCCTCATCCAGCGGTTCCAACACAAAAATTTAAAAAATTCATAACTTTTGCATCGATTGTCCAATTTTCCTCAAACTTTCACTGATGTGTTCTACTAATATTGTTGCATTTTCTCAATCCTTATGTTTATGAAGGTGAACTTGTCCTTTAAGAAGCAGCCCGATCAGACGCCGTGCGACTTCTGTACAGCGACAGTGCAGTGTTTACCTGTTATAGTTAATTAAGAACTAATGGTTTTGGTATTAGCTATTTATACACGCCGGGGCGACACGGAAGACAACATTGAGGGGGTGGGGGGGGGGATCAACATTACGAAGTAGTAAATCTTTCAAAAATGAGGAGTTCCCATCCCGCCCCCACGGCCCGAAATTGGTTGTCTGCATAATGGACGGTTGGTTTGTTGGAAGGTCTGGTGTATCTTTGTAGTAACAGCGGTGGATCCAGAGAGGGGCGGGGGCGCACGGGTGTTGTGTTCGGACGCGCGCCCCTCTTTATTTTTTTGTTAAAACAAAAGAAATGAAATGAAAAAAAAAAATGGGGGGGGGGGGCCTCGTGCGCCCCCTCTAATTTTGTAAAGGCGCCTCTTACGGAATTCCTGGCTCCGCCCCTGGGTAATGTATATTGTGAATTCATATTTGATTTGGGATTTGCTCGATTGGCATCACGTTTTAATGATTCCATGAAATTCAATGGTTTCCGCTATATATAGTTCAAACTATAATGTATGATTGCTCAATATATTCTTTTTTTTAATTTTTCATTTTGTGGTAATATTGCTCATCGTGTTTCATAATGTAGAAAAACGAATCCATACCAGAGTTAACAATAAAATGGGACAAGATGTTGTCGTTGTTGAGTCGATCCGGGGGAATCCGGGATCTCATGCACACAACACACAAATCAAAATGAAACGCCTCGTATATAGAAGCTTGTGCATGGTACGAAGTGGAACCCACTTCAAACCAAACATTTAATGCAGTTATATCAAAAGGCACAAACCAGCGTCAAAAATCAGCTTCAAAACACAATTACATAATATATCATGTCAGTTTTTGCACGGGGCAAAATGGAAACAGCTACCTTGTGTATGAAAGACCGAAACAATAATATTATCCGGTAATGTTCCGCGTATTATATAATTATGTACATTATGATACACTTTACATAAATCCAATCCATTCTTCTGTTTCACATTACACACACAAAAAAGAGTTCTACCGTTTGCCATCACATAAGTTCACACGTTATTGATGACATAGCACACTTCTAGGGCATGATTGCATATTCATATGTGAGGTTTGAATGGATGCATTGAGCGTTGCGGCACGGTGGGATGCCTTCGTTCATCGTTCAACGTCAGCACACATTCCTTCGCCAAGCGATACGCGTCACCCAGTGACGTGTACATGATACAGTGACACGTGACTTCCTCCAACAGCTTCGGATCAATTGGCAGTGAAAACCTCTTCTTTTTCCCCCAAACCACAAGTAAAGACCCCAAGTTAAGTGTTTGAAGACGCATGAATCGGTGTTCAATCCCTCTCCGGGAAACACAATCCTTCTAAATTAAACAACAACAAATATGAATAACGAATGTGTAATCATCACATTGCAGAAAGTTATCTCATGAATAGGGGCGGAGTGACAGACGGCGCAACTGCAGAAATCAAAATTATTTTGCGTTTTAATGTTATTGTTAGAGTGATATTGATTTTCGGCATAAGATTTAATGTGCTGGTGAACCTCGTATATGCACAGTAAGCATAGCTGGAAGAAGGAAAACCTTTATGTATTTCACATCCATAAAGTCATCAACGATGTGAAAACATTCGTCATCCGCTCGATCTAGCTCCCAAACGTCTGACTTTTACTGTTTCTCAGGTAGTGAGAACTTACTGCTCTGAATAAATAACATGAGCGTATTCATCGATATGGTAATCGTTTACCTACATTTGAAATAGGATAGATATAGATATTACTTACGAAGCTTTTATCATAAGACGAGCTAACTCCATGCTTATTAAGTTGAGATATCATTAGCTAAAGCTGCTAAAATGATAAAAAGAAACGGAATATTTTTAATCATAATTTCAGGAATACTCCCTGTTGTTACAAGTGACGTATTACTGGAAAGGTTCTATTTTGCTCTATTTGAACATTGAATATGATGGACTTTGATACTTCAAAATGTTTTGAAACGGTGCTTGGCCTAATCTTGCAATTAACTCTTCATAATGTAGATATTCGGACGTCATGCGGAGTTGGGAAATAGCCGGGAATTTTCTCAACACACGCCGTCTCTGATACAAATGAATATGATAAGAGTATGCGTGTGCATGTGTAGGCCTGTGACGTTAAGTGTGTGATCCCATGTGTGAGTATTTGTGTGTGTTAGTGTGTGTGTGTGTATGTTTGCGTATCAAACATTTTGTGTGAGTTTCATAGTTGTACCATTGCACCAGTTATCACATTGCAACTGGATCAATATTTCTTTGAACTGATTCTTTGAATTTGAATATTTCTTTGTCGTGATAAGACACGTCGTAGGATAGAACCATTGAGAACTTTTGATTCCATATCAGTAATCTATCGAGCATACCTCCGCTCTCTGCCGCCCATGCAGGCAGGAACGTGAATCTATGTTAATAATGATATTATAGTCGTGGATTCGCGGAATTCAGCACGTTTAAACATTTATCATACAATTATACTTTTCATTCAGCTGTTGAAGTAGATTCAGGTCATACCTTAATTCTGACAAGTTGCGGCGAAGCGTCATGAATCATTTATGATATAAACTTTTATCAATATTAACTCTCTTCTTAATTGACAATGATTAATGGTATCTTGAAAAAATGTTATAAATTTTATTACTGCACACTACTATTCCCCTAAAACACCTGGGTATTTTTCTTACACGATGTTCCTTGGTTACAACAAACGAGGAAGTACATTGTTGACAGTATGTACAGACGTTGGTAAATTATACATTATAAAAAAACATTCTTAAAGGGATGGTACAGTATTGGTGGAGATGAGAATTGGGCTTTTAACTTTTTGCGAGATACCAAGAAAACACTTATGAAATAGTACAGAGCGTACCATTTTAAGAGGAATTCAAAGTTTATTTGATGAAAATCGGGATTGGAATGACTGAAACATCCAAAAACAAAGTAAAACAAAGCGATCGAAATAAAATGTGGGTCCCACACTTTATTAGAATCACTCTGTTTGGGATATCTCAGCCATTTCAAAATCAATTTTCATCAAATAAACGTTGAATTCCTCATGGAATTATATGCTCTTACATATTTCATAAGTGGTTTCTCATTATCTCACAAAAAAAAATGTTAGAAACCTGAAATTAGGTCTCAACCAAAACTATACAATCCCTTTAAATTCGCATCACCATGGTGCACGAGCTCAAAACTTTAAGGATTATAATGTCTCCAGTTCTCATTATTTCTCTTCCCAAAGCCACTTGATATTAACGTTTGAATTATTATCCGCATGGTCAAATTAATCCGAACATTCTTGTAAAACAGATGACCATGATAATTAACTGCTTGTTAACTATAAATACTTCGGCAAAATCTTGCAGCTTTGTGTTTGTACATGTCAATTCATATCTATTAGGAATTGCATCCGTACCTCCATCAATCAAAAGTCGTTTAGTTCATTATGATAAAGCGACTGTGCATTAATGCCAAGGAATTTGTAATTTGATACCACAGTGATGACACACATTTTTTTATAAAATACATTATATCATTATTTGTTTGGTATAATATATGCTTTGCAATGGCATACACTTCATACATTCATGACCTAACTTTTGAGCGTCATTACAAGTAGTTATCGGTGACTGAGGTCATCATTGGCATAGCTCACAACTTTCGAAAAAAAAATCAGCCAATATCGAGCGATAAAAAATATAATAAATAAGTCGGACAGCACACAACATGAATTCATGGTATTCTGCAGACCTTCCAGTGGTCTAAAAGTTTGTTCTCGAGTTTTGCTTTGGGCGGGGTTTAGGGTTCGTAAGTACGCACAGCAGAAACTATAAATACCAAGGACCAGATGAGAATCTTTATCGTAGTAAAAAACGTTCCGTGACGCAGGTGATTGCATAAGTTCAACTATTGGATATCTCCAACGAGCTTTGTCTCCCATTACACTGGGTGCGTATTCCCATACCCCTGCGATCACGCGTCGTGGATGTCGGCGTAGGACAATTTCTGCAGTATGATAGGCTCGTCGTATGTCAGGACGGGGTGGGCATCCTTTGACTCCCAGAAGATCGGGGCTTGGATGAAGATGACGACGGTGCCCACCACGGCCACGATGAGGAAGACCCAGAGAAGGACTCTATCGATGACCAGGGCGATGAATTTCCAGTCCTCTTCAGACTGGGTTGGGGAAAATGTATAATTATGGAATAGTGTGATATTCGAATACAAAACGACTGAGACGCTTAGGTTGTGACAAGCTGAATAAATCATCAATTTGGACCGGAAGGTATCGACATTATATGCGTTGTTCATATTCACACCACGAAATAATAGGGCTTTATCATCATTGGCAAAAAAAGTATGTTTAGCCATGTTCGTCAAATAACCATAACCTTGCGAATAATCATTACCTGGAGGTAAACTTTGAAATCCTGTCCGGTATCCTGTCTACTAAACACAAAACTGCTCCTAAACCAAATATCTTTTTGTAGGTTTTGTTCTTAAAGATATGACCGAATTTCCTTCGTAGATATTAGACTATCTAATAATATATAGCTATAAAACACACAGGTAGACACACACATCTAGATGTACAGATATCGATGTAGAATAGAGATAAGACGGTACCTGGTCTAGTTCGTCCTCGTACGTGATGTTGTCTTTGATGTACTTGAGAGCCGAGAGAAGGGCCTTCCACTCCTTGTCTCTGTTCTTCTCGTCGTCGTCGGACTCGCTGGAGTCGCAGCGGAATCGTCGCAGGTTTCTATTCTCCGTCTCCCGTCCCTCGATCTCCTCACGGAGCGAAGGCGTGATCGTGCGAAGCTGTGAAGAACATTCACGACATAACGACATTAGTTGATTTTAGATATGACACATCCTACACACAGAACACATTGTGTCATTGCAGAGTCCAAACCGTTTCTTGCCTTAGCGTATTTACAGCTTGCATAAATTATAATGCTAAGTGACATTACGTACATCACTCTTAAAATTTCCCATTTTGGAACAACTTACCCTTAGAGGTAAGAAATCAACATTCGTGAACATTTCTAAATGTAAGCTCATGTAACGCCTTTTAGTCTCAGTGATTTTTCACTTTGAACTTAGCTGTTGCAATGCATCGAATATTTGTATAATTTTTGCTCTTCGTGGATAATATGATGATGTATTCAAAGATTTAGCTTCGTATATTTCACGTGACCAAAGTACTTCTGGCGTCACTTCAAAGCAGGTTTACATGTTGTTATCATTTGCGAAAGTTAAAATGATGTCACTTAATATCCATATTTTCTTTGTGATATCACTATGGCTGCATTGTGTTATTACCTCAAGTTTGTTATAGGGCTTTCCGTTGAATCGTTTGAAACTGCCCGTTTGTCCGTTTCCTGACATCCTATCATCCCAGGCACCGGACGTTGAGGGCGTAAACACGTAAGGGTTGTTGTACTTCCTGATCGCTTCTTTCTGGAGTTTCTTCTTCAGCTTCTTCTCCTTTCGCTCCTTCACGCCGTCGGGGCGCTCCATGCAGAGGGCGCGAGGGAGGTAGACGAGGAACCAGCGGCGGAGCCAGTCGGGAAGCTCGTGCGTGGTGATGCTCCGGAAGTGGACGTTGATGGTGACGACGGTAGCGAGAATGGAGAGCGACACCATCGCCATGGTGAAGAGCATGTAGCGGCCGATGAGGGGAATCGTACGGGAGGTGGGTGGGATGAGGGACGGAATGAGCAGGAGGAACACAATGAGGGCTAGGAGAACGGAGATGGAGAGGGTGATCTTCTCCTGGGCGTCGGACGGGAGGTAGAAGACGAGGGCTGTCATCAGCGAGATCAAGACACAGGGAATGACCAGGGTGATGATGTAGAACAACGGGTTCCGGTGCAGCACGAACGTGTAGGTGATGTCCACGTAGATCTCCTCGCAGCACGGATACTTGATGGAGGAACGCACGGCCGGCGAGTCCACGATGTCCCACTCACCGTTGGAGCGGTAGTTCTCGCGTTCTACACGGGGGCTGGTCGCACGCAGGTCTACGGAAGAGCCATCGTAAGTCCACGAGCCAAACTTCATGATGCAGTTCTGTTCGTCGAATGGAAAGAATTCGATGTCAATGGTGCATGAGCTTCGGAAGATAGCAGGTGGCTTCCAGGTGACTGTACCGTCATGTAGCACGGTGGCGCTGTTCATAGTTTCGATGTCGTACGCACCTTCAGCTCTATAGATGGACATGAAAGACAAGATCAAGAAGAGAAAAAAAAAACGGAAAAGAAAATAAGGAAGCGAAGACGAAACAGTAATATCTGCTACTGCAGTCTGCCTTTGAACCAGAAAAATCCAAAGAAATGGCATAAGGGCATAAATTCTGATATCGACTTCTGAAATCGCCCAGATCAAGGATTTGAGGGGGAAACCCCATCACAGTGCTAACCAAAGGGGTGACATGACGTTTACTCCTGCGACAATTGCTCCTGCCTGATTTTTTTTCCATGGACTTAGGTTTATAGGGATAGGATTGTGATAGGGTTTTAGGTTTAGTTTGATGTGAGGATTAGGAGTAGGGTTCGGGTTATATTTGTGGGTAGAATTTATGTTTGGCTTAGCGTGCAGATGTTTCATGGGAGCAATCGTCACAGGAGCAAATGTCATGGAACGTCCAGAAGGAAGGTTCATTTTTCATCTGCAGAGTTCAGAGACGAAAGAATGTACTCACGTGTTGTAGAGAACAAGGTCTGGACGCCAGAGCTGCTCGATTGGAAAATGGACAGCTAGGATGCCGTCGAAGTCTTCGGGGTCCCAAACCAATTTGTAATCTTTCCACACCTGAAAGATGGTCATAATGAAGCCAGGACATTTCAAAGCTTATTTCGGTTTTACTACATCGAATAGTGTCTTATAATTGAACACTCACACATTTCGAGGTAGTATTGTTTACAATCATGAGAAGTGTAACCTTAATGGATCATTCATGAAGTTGCCGGGAATTTAGGCGCTCACCATCTTCGGTTATGTCCTTAACAGTGATACGTTGTAATTCGCATCTTGCCTTACGTCTGAATGAGGCAAAGCCATCGCATAGAAATTAGTGCTTGTTACCAGTTAGGTGAAGTAAAATAATTTTAAATATTCATTTTCGTTGTTCACCATGGCAACTATAACATCCATTTAGCTTGATGTTAATGCAACTGGCCACCCAGAAGTATGTGCCCGATTCGAATCCTAATTGATTTGATATTCAATCCATCGAGTTTTGTCGCAGGAGAGCTATAGACAAACCTTCTTAATTTTAAACTCTCTTTCATATTACTTCTCTTCATCATTATTAATTTTGTACTCTTTGGCATGTCATGTTTATTTTATTTTTCATATCAACCTCATGAACGGTAAAAGACCTATCAAAATCTGCCTGTGCTTGTTTTCTTCATTTTCGCCTTTGTTTTTTTTTTAATCTTTTACACGGCCCTATATACAGGTATAACCTAGTTTTGTAACGCGTAGGTTTAAAGGGATCGTATAGTTTTGGTTGAGACCTAATTTCAGGTTTTCAACATTTTTGGGTGAGATGATGAGAAACCTTTTATGAAATATGAAAGAGCATGTAATTCCATGAGGAATTCAACGTTTATTTGATGAAAATTGGTTTTTGAAATGGTTGAGATATCCAAAACAGAGCGATTCTAATAAGACCCACACTTTTTTACGATCGCTTTTTTTTTTTATTTTGTTTTTGGATGTTTCAGTCATGCCAAACCCGATTTTCATCAAATAAACTTTGAATTCCTCTTAAAATGGTATGCTCCGTACTATTTCATAAGTGTTTTCTTGGTATCTCACAAAAAAGTTAAAAGCCCAATTCTCATCTCCACCAATACTGTACCATCCCTTCAACGACTTTCACTATCGAAGCACACAACAAAGAAACGACAGAAGGATGAGTGTTGAGACACCTGTTACAAAACTTAGACTCACCTGTTTTAACCAAATACTTGTTATCATGATCTGGTTCTTCTCATCCTGAAGAAAACAGAAAAAGAAATCATACTGATTAAAGCTTTCCACTCAAAATTGTGGAAACGTCATGAAAATAGACACGCAACAAAATATTTACTTTAATACCGAATGTATACCTGCAGTAAGTAATTGGGAAAGCTAAGCAAATGAATAGTTATCGGTCCTCTTCGAATTGTTTTTCAGGTACCTTTTACGGTGCACGTCATGATCATGAGGATTTTTCGTCTTTGATTATACTCACGCCGTCACCACTAAACATCATCTTGCCTAAGTTCACAATAATATAAACACACTCCGTACATCTTTTTTTTTTCACGGTTTCTCTCCCTTTATGAATAGATTTTTAATGTCAAGGATTCAAGGTATTAATCGTCAGAGGAAATTGTTCATGTTGAATGCACAGATCGAAACTAGCTTTAAGAAAAATGGGTGGTTGATATCTCGTGCTGTCCAACATTCTATCTCCCTGTAACACTGAAAAATACTGCACAATATCATTAACAAATCACTTAATTTGCAAATTCTTCTCGATACATGCAACAATATTCAAGAGAAATTTGTCAACAATGAATGAATGAATGAATGAAATGTAGTCATTATTGTTGTCTAATTCTGACTACTTTAATGACTAATCGCCTAAAACATTATATGTATTAATTCAATAATATATTGGTATTTAATGGAATAACCACAATGGAAGTCACGTGACATGAGAAATATGATTCGCAGATTCTGGAACACACACACATATATAATATGATATATAATATACAGTGCATATAATACATTTATCTATCTATTCATTTATTTATTTATTTATCTATCTATTTATTTATCTATTTATACAAATACCGTATCCGGGCAATTACCCCCCCCCCTCCCAGCTAAATAATGGTTACTGGTATAGGTTAGAGTAAAGATTAGGGTTAGGAGTATTGGGTTAGTGTTACGATTAGGTTCAGGATTAGGATTAGGATTAGGACCACGGGGAGGGTCCGGGGTAAGTGCACAGGGGGTAATTGCCCTATAGACCCTACAAATACATCTTCCACTTACGATGTCGACGAGCTGGGAGAGTGCGAGAGTGAGATCGACCATGAGAGTCTCGGAGTCGTTCTGGACGGGTCTGATCAGGGGGTTGTACTTTCCCATCAATTTGTTGTAGAGGTTCTCAGCCGACTTGGAGGCATTGGTTTCTGTGGCAAAACAAGGGGACAGCAGACAGGTGCACATTATTTTGTGAGAATGTTACATAATCCCCTGCACGTACTTGCGTGATTCTACATATATTCTTATTTCATATCTGCATCAACTAAGGGATTAACTCAGGTCAATGAGAGGGGTCATCCCACTAGACCGCAGCCCACTAGACATGCAGCCCACGAGCTCGACATTGAAAACAGGTTCACGAGTCATACAGCTCACGAGTCATACAGCCCATGAGTTCGACACTAGGCAAATATTCAAGCTCATGAGCTCGCCACTTTTGAAATGACTGAGATATCCAAAACCAATTTTAATCAAATAAACTTTGATTTCCTCTTAGAATTGTGTGCTCTTCCATATTTCATAGATGGTTTTTCATTATCTCACAAAAAAGAGATAAAAATTTGAAGTCCTATCTCAACCAAAACTATACCATCTAAAGCTTATTACTTACTAGAAATGAAATCGGCCCTATACAAGAGAAAACGACATGAGAAAGCATCGCTCCCGTTGCCAATGAGGGCGCTGTCATTAATACAGCTGACCGAATTTCATTTTGCAAAGTAGCTGAGGAAGGACAGGACATCATGTTCGAACATAGCTGACTCACTCGCTAATGAAGAGATCGCGTTAACGATATTGGATTATGAATCTTATATTCTGCAACAGGGGGCTGAGTAATAATGACTTATACCCATTAGTCCCACGTTTAAAATAGCGTGTATATCTCTGTGGTAATACATTTCCCCCTCCTTTTAATCTTACTGATGGTGCATGCTGGCGCTTTTTTTTTTTTGTCACACCAGTGACCATGCGTAGTGTAGTCAGTACATAAGGCAAGATAAAGGAAAATGATGTTTTTGTGTGATAGCATCAATAGTCATGTGGTCACATGGGATGCGTTGAAGGTCAAAGCTGATTAGTTCTCCGATGAGAATCGCAAAGTGCATCTATTGGCCTTCAACTCAAGTTTGTCGTCTGACAGTAGACGCAGAGCGCCAAACTTGGCATGTATTCCTTTCTTCTGTCAAGCAGTTTCTTTGCCTATCCAGTGATAACTGATGAAAGCATGATTCCGCTCCATATCAATCACTGATTATAGCAGGGTTTTACCGATACCAGAATAAAGGTGTGCGGAAGTCTAAACGCAAACATACACATGACTATTGATTTTGGTTTCAGCAATTTTATTCAAATAACAATACATGGTCATTGACCGTTCCTTTTCAATGGCCCCTCCCTTTCCCCATATATACTTTCACCCCAAGCAAATTTCAAAGGGCAAGTATTTTCATTATATTTTTCTTCCTTATATTTCTTTCTGATTTTTACAGAACTTTATTTCAAGTCTTTTCCTTACCAGTGTCTCTGAGTGTCAGATTATCAATTGATCACAACGTCCTACAGGTCCTTTACAAACATAAAGACATTTTTCGAACAATCTTATGGAATCATAGTGGAAATATTTTTCAACCTTTAAGACCTTTCAGTTTGATGTTGCTGGATCCTAAAATACGGTACTGCAACCGTTGGTAGTAACAAATACAAAAACAAAACAATAAACCAGAATGATGATAACAACACCTGACAAACTTAAAGAGAAAAAGTTTTAGAACTTTGTAAACTATTGAACTGTTATTAATGTTAAAGAGTCAGCAAAGTCGATTGTAAAAAAAGACGTTGCAATATTTCTCTTACCACAACATTGATTTTCTATCCCTTCCCTAAGATTTAATACGTATTTGCCCGCGCAGCTGTATTACGTGCGTTTATTGCAAATTTGTGTTATCAGTGTCAGTCAATTCAATCTAAATACGTCAATATGTTCTCAGGAGTTATTGTATTCGGGATACTGAGATTTCCTCTGATTTCGCACACCAGCTGATGGAAAAGTTTTACTATCAACGGATGAAAAGAATATTTCGTGCCTATATTCAAGGAATATCAATTGGCAATGCATCGCCTGAAATTGCATCTGTGATAATTAAGATGTTTACATTACAGAGGCAGAAGGCAACAGCAGGTAGAAGGACAAAGCAAAGTCCACTTGCACGGTCAGTTCGTCACTCTGTTACTGTTTACTCTTGACAAAGTCCCATTGAATCAACAGTTATAATTTTCATCCTTTAACTATACCCCTCCCCCACTTCCATCTCATCATAACCTCGTATATCAATAACTCTACATTTCCATCTTATACTGCTCAAAGTATATCATTTACGTAATTATGTCAGGTGGATGTGTACTAAACGTAATTGTGTCATATTGCTGAAATGGTTCGGTTTATATATATCATGCACGTCATTTATGGGTAAAATGCAGCGCTTTAATGTTCCAGAGATAGATGAGGGGATGCAATACGAGGTATACCGGTACGCATGATTAAGGTTAAAGACGCGACGTAAAAAATTAATAGTAAATAACATCAACATTATAACCCTAAGAATACAAATATGGTAACGTGTGTCGCCAAGAAGTTCCATCATGTGAAAAACGGCGATGGTATTATTGCAGCCAACTATACCTAAATGACCCATATGTTCACATCGCCTGCAGGATCTATAAATTAGAGTATTAGATGGCGTCGATATCCTTCACACAGGGGAAGATATGATATTACCCAGCATGTACTAGCCTTATACAACCAGATCTACTTGGACTTATCGGATTATTTTAGGGGGGATTTTGATACACTAATTAGTTCATCAATATGTTTTAATTACGAAGGCAAGATCCACCGGCTCGTTGCTTTATGAATATTGATCTTGAAGGTCGATAGAGTAATCTACTTTGGCTTGACACTGTCTGTTGAACTTTATGGCCGAGTGACTCGATGTTTTTCATATGCTCAGCGCCTGTTCTCATTAAGTTTTTATCTAATTTATCTCTTTATTCTGTTGTTTGTTGTTGTTTTTTAAACTAAATATTCGTCCCTAATTATGTCGAAATACTGGAGCACTGACCTAATACAGATATAGATCACAATATTGTTATTAGCAATCCGAGGAGGTCACTGCGCAATGTTTCCGCACCATGGCGATAGTAGGGGAATAGATCAAGATTCAAAGGGTCAAACATCAAATGAATTTGTGATAATCATAATACTTCGTAATTATATTATCTGCAAGTAAGAATTGCATTTATGATACACCATGCTCAAGACTATCGCCGGAAGGCGATATTAGACAAAGGCGGTAGCTCGAGGGCCACGTGCTGATCTACACTACGTCGCCAAATTCATTTTGCATATTCAGTTTTCTCACAACTCTTGCTTTCACTACATGTTCAAGTACACTGATTTTATTAAGCCGAGTGTTCGAACGATAATGACCATCTTTAAAGGCACTTGGTGATAGCATTTCATGTACCTTTATAATGTTTATGGCTATACCTCTCTCTTTCTCTCTCTCTATCTATCTATCTATCTTTTTATCTATCCATCTCTTTATCTATCTATCTATCTATTTTTTATGTATACATTATATATCTATAATCAATGCAATATGTGATTTAAATGAAAATATGTCATGTTGCGTATGTGTGATATATTACGATTTGTTTCTGTTGAATGTCTTTAAATCTATGATGATTTTCAACATTCAAGTTTTCGCAAGAAAGTAATAAATGACTTTGTTGAAGGAATGAAATGTCTTGTGCTAGAATCCAATGACACATGGACACATCGTTATGCACGCTACATGGGACAGGGTCCATGTGCGCAGCTTGGGTGCAGACGCCGCACATTCATACTTCTACGACACTTGCAAAATGGAACATGGTTCGTCACCAGTATCGATTAGCGCAAGATCAATGAAAGTCGGGCGTTGCACACAGATCGATGGCCGAATGCTTAACTAAACGACATTTCTTGCATAACTAATTTCCTCCGCCGTTTGACATTTTCCAGTATCAACACGAAAGTTACAAGCACCACCTGTATGCTTCAGCTGTGCAAACCACATTCCAATCATCTTCTCTCGCTCTATCGCTGAAACTCTCTCTCCCTCTCTCCCTCTATATAAGATCTTTCCACCAGCCTTCTTATTATCTCTAGATAGATAGAGAGATATATAGACAGATAGAGAGATAGATAGATAGATAGATAAATATATGAATAGATAGATAGATGGATAGATAGATAAATAGATAGATAGATAGATAGATAGATAAATAGATAGATAGATAGATAGATAGATGGATAGATAGATGAATAGATAGATAGATAGATAAATAGATAGATAGATAGATAGATAGATAGATAAACAGATAGCCAGCAAGCTATCATCCATCTGTCTGTACCTCTCTTTCTATCATGCTATCTATCCATTTTCTATCAATCTCTCATTCCATGTAGTATATAAATTATCTGTCTACCTATCATTCTGTTTCTATCTATCTATCTATCTATTCAGCCATCTATCTATCTATCTATCTATCTATCTATCTATCTATCTATCTATCTACAAGAGAGAAGACAATACATCGGTCTTGATCTATATCTATGGTGCGTCACCTGTAAACGAGCCAACCTGATGTGAAATTGAACGAAAATAACATCAGTGTCATGAATGAAGTGTGTAAATAGATGACTCCTCTCTCTAAACCTGATGGACCCCCAAAGTAGGTGACAAGACACAATAGATGAACGCATCTTTGAGTTCACGCAAAGTGCGAGGCATTTCAGGCGGGGTTAATGGATTATGCACGACATCGGTTCTAATTGTATTTCCACGAGCACGTATATATAGGTGTGTTGGGAATTCTTATTCATACGAGGATTTGTGTGATTATTTATTTGCAATTCATAGCAGATCTTGACGAGAAAGCAAGGCAGCGGTCAAAATGAACGTCCGGGACTAACTCATCAGTATACGTCAAATTTTGTTGCAGTAGTATTCTTGCCATGATACGCACTCGCTGAAGAAATTAACCAAATGCGGTCATTCAATATTTGAAAACAATTGTATTGTGTTTCATCTCGTCCCATATTGATTAGTACCTAGTGTGCCCCGATATTTAATCAGAGAGTCATCTATCTACAGAATCAAGAAATTTGAAATTTTGTAATGAGAAAGCAGAATCTAGTGAAAATCTTGAAGATAAAGAGAAGTTGAGGACGACCATATAATAACATATGCGAAGTTTAATGCCGGTAACATGACAAACGCGCTCTCGACTATACTTTCGCAAAGAATCGATGGGTTTCTAAGCCTCCGATTTCCTTCATCGGGCAGCCATGCTGACAGACCTGCTATATTTGTTCCTCTAAGAGTAGGTCAGAATCTTTCCAGTCGGAACGCACCGATTCAGGAGATACGTAAAATATCAGGGATGCCATACTGTCAAATAACAGATGCAAAACACAACTAAACTGAGTATCTCGCTGTTCCAGTAAAAAATAAAAAATAAATAAATAAACGTCATGACTCACGGGATGGTCGGACATCATTTCTTATTAAGACAGATTATCTTGTCGTCTGGGATTATACACAGGCAATAACTTTACATCCCATGTTGTATAGATGATGCCTATTTTTACTTGAAATTACCCTTTATGGGGCACCCCTTGTACATGAACCTGCTGCAGAATCATTATCTCTCTAACGTCTTTCTCATCTATACGAGAAACGCAAAGACTGTAGCCGAATTTTCGCAGAAGTCGTGCATACCGTGCTTTCAACATGGAACCGGTCGCTGCCTTTCGACTGCAAAACAGTTAACCCAGTTATCCCTGTAGAGAGACTTTCACGTACTACAGTAATGACGTTTTGAGACACTGGTCGTAAGAGGGGTCAGTCACGCTGTCTAATCAATTAGCCTATAGCTGAAGGACGCGGCTGATTGAAACCTTCTGTGCAGGTGGTTCAAGTGGTGGCGCCGGAGTAGTTTTTACTTGTAGCTAGAGGGAAAAAAAAGTATAAGGACAAGTATCGATCGATGAGAATCACGTGACAGCGTGACACTAGTACAGAGATATAGGACCCATGCGAGAGATTCGATAGAAGAAGAATCAAATAAAGCATTCCGGACTTAGTGCGAATCCGTTGCAATTAGGGCTATGGATAGGGTGACGCGGTTAGGTTGCCCCAGACAGATAGTAATTGTCTCTGAATCGGGTGTGCGAAACTTTCCATTAGCTGTTGACAGGAGCGATTTGTGAATGTCGATTAATCGACAGAGTATCTTGGGATCGCAGAACGGAATCCTTTGCCGTTGTTTTTCGTGTGAAACAGGAGGAACGTCTACATGGAGCGCTCTCGAGGTACTGATGTGAGGGTAGTTTTGAAATTGAGACTTTTGTGTGTATATGTGGCCCTGGCATCACCGAAGTGTTTAACCTACTTCCTTCTATTCCAATCTGCACATTCATGTATTATCCTTATAGATCATTTATCAATGTCTTTATTTTCCTTTGCGCAAATATTATCTTACAGAGGGTAAATATCGTATACTTGAAAACCAAGCGAGTGAATGCATGCGTCAAACGTGGAGATATAGATTATGCAAACACAGCAAATCATTTTTGGGCTTCTTCATCACGTCTTTGTTTTGATCGTCATCCACTTCCAGTTGGCGATTTGAGCTGGGTTGACAATAGGTGTCACAGGCATGGCCAAGAAACTATACACTCAACATGACATGTACTCACGTCTCCACAGAGCGACAAGTCACGAGTATTCAGTGAAAAGCTAACAAAAAAAAATAAATTACCCAATGTAAAATACGATCAAATTCGTCGAAACGTCAAACGAATAGACGCTGCCCGAAATAATAAAAAAGAAGAAAAAAAGACAAAAGTAGAAAGCTAATTACGCCCTCTGTTAAGGCGCAGATTGAAAGATAGTTTTGCTCATCTACCATTTACTCATCTACCATTTACTCATCTATCTACTCAGTTTGTTAAATTTAAGAAGCCAACTGGGTAGTCACATTCAGGGTCCAAGGACCTGCTTTTGCATAAGATAGCAGTTTCGGATAATTCGAAGCACCGGATTATTAAAATCAGGAACATCACCCCTGGTCCACTCCCTATGTCCCACCGTGTGAGAAATACAGTGTGAGAAACACAATGTGAACACAATGCGAACACAATGTGAACACATTGTGAACACAGTGCGAACACAATGTGAACACAGTGTGAAATCTCTTCACACTGTGAAATTCGAACGTTTTAACAGTGTGAACACATTGTGAATCATCAACTCACCGTGTGACACAGATTATCATGTGAAAACTCTGTGAAAACCAAACCACAGTGTGAAATCATCTCCACACTGTTAAATTCGAGCGTTTTCACATAGTCGACTCTGTGACCACACTGTGAACACACTGTGAGACACTGTGTTCTTTGCAATAGGGTACTGAATGAAAACTGCAGCAGAAATGCTGTATAATATTGACAAGAATCTTTCCCAGATAATCTGCAGTAGACTGTGCGTCATTTTACCTCCTATGACCTCGGCTCTTGTTTTACGATCACGATCGCAATTCTACAGGAAAACTCATCGACGTAGATGACGAACAATGCTATCTACGTGTGGAAATCCTCAGAGTTCGAAGAAACAGCTAAAGATTTTGATGAGGAATCCAAATCATCTCATCCCTTCTCTAAGTTATCAATGGATAATGTAATTAAGGAAAACGGGCTCAGTGGAAGCTTTTCGAAATGAGTTCCGAGTTCTGAACATATGGGATAAAGGTTAGTACGTGTCATTATGAATTTAAAATTCTATTTGGGAAATGAATTACCGCCTGTGGGTGGTCCCTAAATTATTGATGACTCATTGATAATGTTTCATCGAAACAGCATGATATAAATGACCTGACATTTGCTGAATGAGGTTCTGTGAGCCCCATGCACTGACTTCCGTGCTAACAAACGTACGTCAGATTTCATGAAAGTTCTTCATCTGATTCTACATTCCTTCGGCTACACAACCGACACATCATCTGCATAAACTTATCATAATCATCACAATAACATTGACGTATTTTGAGCTGGATAATAATCACAGGGAACAAAAATGTGTACAGATTTAGGTATTTTTACAAACAATGACACAATTAAGAGTTGTTTTAATTTAATCCTTATAGAACATTATCATGTCTGTGTCTCATGATTTTACGAAATGGATTTGAACCTTAATTTCTACACCATCACTTAAATGTTACCTTTGCATTTTTATGTCAAGACGATTAGATGCAACTATTTTGTATCGATGGACCGGAATGAGATCACCGTGAAAAAAAGAAAGAAAGAATGGCATTAATGAACAAGTAGATGACTTATAATGCATTATTTAGTCTTGATATGGCTGTCACAGTTATTTCTGTAAAAGAAAAATGATCTAGGCTCTCTCATTTCCTAACCTGGAGTTTCGTTATGCTCACGTAACTAGACCATAGGGTTTGCAATTCCGCGTATTTCATCAAAATGGGATCAAGTGCGTATTATCTTTCTCTCACCGTCTCCCTCCCCCCCCCCCCATATCTCTCTCTCTCTCTCTCTCTCTCTCTCTCTCTCTCTCTCTCTTTCATCCCCAGTCTCTCAGTGCACACTGTCCACTCATTTGTCCTTCTAGCTAGCAAATTACCAATATGTATCATTCACTGAAATGTTACACAACTCTCGATCGTGAACTGTCAAGCCCCACCACGCACCATTGTTGAAGTGTCCGCGGCGTCCCACCCTCAGCTATTGATAGTGCCGCATTTTGGCACTGGTAACGTGAACGGTAATTATCACCATTGTTTCAGTCTTAACCAATCAGCAGGGAATATTGCTTCCGCTGCGGACGCGTTTGTCTGGTCATTTTTTCCCTTGTCGGCACGTGTACACGTCATTAATTAGTTAGTGGCTCTTTAAGGAGTAGGAGCTAATAAGTACCTGTGTAAAAGACAATGGTCAGCTAGCGTGTGTTCACCAATGCTATATTGTGATATAGGCAAAGAAAGCCATCCCCAGCCGCTAGTTCGTTTTCCGTGAAGACAATTAATTCATGCAACCTCAAGGTTTATGGTATAATTATGTCTTTTCTGCGTCCCATGCATATTTACTAATGAATACATTGAAAGTTTTGGAAGATTTATATAATTATTCATGCCTAGCTATTCAATATCTCTCACATGATTAATAAATGAACAAGATGTGTATACATGTACACATATATAATTATGCGCGCGCACACACACACGCACACACTCATATATATATATATATATATTTGTATATATATATATTTGTATATATATATATATATATATATATATATATATATATATATATATATTGTGTGTGCGTGTGTGTGTGTGTTTGTGTGTGCGTATACACGTATCTATATTCCTGCATACGTAAAAAGGTGCACATGTTCATACCTTCAATTACAGGGGATGGGAATGAAACTATTGCAATAAACTTGATCTGTACAAAAACGCCGGGCACGTCATAAAACATTGCGCTACATGACAGATAAGATCTGACACAGTCAGAGTCGGCATAACCATCCTATATACATCAGGGAAAGAAGTGTTACCATTTTGTCTGAAAGCAACCCTAGATATATTACGGATACAAATGAGTACCACAGTGTGCTACAGAAAGAGAACAAAAAAGGAAAAAAAAAGATCCCATCAAAACCCCGATATATCACTCTTGAACAAAGTTCTTCTCCGCTCCGACACGTACACTGCATTGGTTGTGAGCTTAATCAAGTCTCGTTATCATTATGTTCATGATGATAGCCGACTGAAAATTATTTTACGCGTGTATGCATTTACAGCATAATATGGGCTAAGTACGAGTTCCAAGCATCTATAGGTTTGTTGACAAAATTACCAAACTGTAAATCTTTATCTCATAATACAGTGTACCACGTCAAGCGATTTCCAATCTTCTATTACAGATTATGTTTATGTTTATATTTAAGTTCAAATCATTCATTTCATATCCAGCAAAATGTAAATACTATGGAGCGTTTGAATACACACACCGACACAAAATCAGCGCAACAATCTAAAAACAAACAAACAAACAAACTGTAAACTGAGATACACATTTTGAGATCATGTCATTATCTGTATTCAAACGTTTCGTGGTGTATATACTTCGTTTCCAGTATTATTTCATCGATGTATCCCGTTCCAATTGGAACTCTACTCCTTTTTTCGCCATTAGTTTCTTTTGATGTTACTTAAAGGGAAGGCAAACCCAAAGAGCAATGTGGATTGAGTGAAAGCAGCGACGTTAGTAGAACACATCAGTGAAAGTTCGAAGAAAATTGGACAATCGATGCAAAAGTTATGAATTTATAAAGATATGGTGTTGGAACCGCTGGTTGAGGAGACTACTAGAGGTTATGACGTATGAGTGGACAACAATATAAAGAAAATAATAATACAGAAAATTCCACAAAAATTCATTTTTCATGAAAATTACAAATTCCATCAACTTGATACTGACACTTCTGTTAAGGGTAGCAATTATTCTCCCTGTTTTCTAAAAGCGGTTAGTCAAGTGCTCTTTCATAATGCTACAAAAGCTAATTTTTGTTGAATTTCCTTTATATTTTCTTTGTATTGTCCACTCATACGTCATAACCTCTACTAGTCTCCTCATCCAGCGGTTCCAACACCAAAACTTCAAAAATTCATAACTTTTGCATCGATTGTCCGATTTTCCTCAAACTTTCACTGATGTGTTCTACTAATGTTGCTGCTTTCACTCAATCCACATTGCTCTTTGGGTTTACGTTCCCTTTAAGAAATGCTATTTTCTAGTTTCATCCGTTATTTGACAAGTGCATCCATCACTGAAAGCTCTATATGGTAAGTTAGCACTGCTATATAAAAAACTGTATCAAACTGAAACAATGCCTATTTCTACAAGATTTCATATTGCATAATGTTCGTTTCTGTGCAATGAATAGCATCAATGCTGTAATAAACTCATCCTCCGCATCGTAGTACGAACGCTTTGCATATTACCACACACAAAAAAAAAAAATGCGAAGGAACGTGATACCGCATCAATTCATTTATACAGGCGAATTTTTTGAATGAATGGGCGGAGGCACGAATACACTATACAAGATGCCGGTAATATTGTCTGCTGGGGAGACAAATCTATTGAAGAATACTTTGTCATTTAGTGTGGCTCCGCATCCACACTCAACGATTGAGGTTCCTATTAAAATTCCTATTTAAAGTACTCCATAGACGAAAGCCATATGCAGAGAACATACAGTCCACACAACGAAACGCACAAAGCGAAATCGCAAATGCAACTACATTGTATTGAGGGGGAGGGGAGGTTGGGTATAGGGAGTGAAATAATCCGCCATTATACAGAAGTTTGGTTTATTTGACTATCTTTTCATTTCTTAACCAAAAATTTCATTTCATTCGTATATAACATGTGGTTTTATTGCTCTTTTATCCAAACGAACGTGGTAAATGGAGCCTAGTATTGAAAGTGAGAAGTTTATTGACGTATTGAGGAAGTGGGTTTCAGGGTCCCCATGGGGCTCCAAGTTCCGTCTTTCTACTCCCAACGAAAAGGAAAAAAAAATAATACAGCGATACGTCACACAACAACAATTGACACTTTCAATACCCTAGCGCTGAGCTCAAATAACACAGACGGAACGACAGTTTTATGAGAGCTGCTCTCAACACTAAAAGCAGGTTTTCCGAAAGAGAGATATAGAGAGCGGAAGCAGATAAAAAGAGGCAGTGTGTGAGTGTGTGTGTGAGAGAGAGAGAGAGACCGACAGACCGACAGACCGACAGACCGACAGATACAGAGACGGATGGACACATGCAGAGACCTACTTTCATAAATTGGAGAGAAGAAAAACCATGATTTTAATGTATCCTGTCATTTCAATCCCTCATGTAGGGCTTGGTTATCCTCCCTGTGTACAAAGGAACGCCAAAGACCATAGATGAGAGTCGCCTTCATCTTTCGAACCTCACTGTGTGTTGCTGGTGGAACTAAACTCACCAACTTCCATCATACATTGTGCAGGGGTTTTCTCAACAGCTTCTAGTCTTTTTATTAATAACAAAGTCTACTATATAGCTTGCTACAATGTGCTCATCAGGAGAAATGCATGGGGTCGGTTTGCTTTAAGAATCATGGCTTGTGGCTCTCATGCAAGGATTCGAGATAGTCCCCTACATATTATGCTTATGCAAAATCACATGACAATACTAATAGCATAAACAAGGACGTTTGATATGCAACATATTCATTTTGGTATGATAGTCATTTTGTCTCTATAATTCATTCCTCTGGGAATCGCACCACGAACCGCGCATTTCTTCATAACTGTTACAATCCTCTAAATCCATGAATGCACGTCACAAGTCCGACATCCATGAGTCATACAGCCCACGAGCTCGACACTAGGAAAATAAGGCCAATGAGTCCGACACTCTTGGCACACAAGACGGTCGAGTCTGACACTAGGCAAAAAAGGCCCACGAGTCCGACACTCGCAGCACAATAATTGACTTTGTACGCAGTGTCTGTCTCGTGGGCCTCTTTTCGGACTCGTGGGCGTTGTTCGCTAACTGTCGGATTCATGGGCCTGAATCTCTTGTCGAGCTCAAGGGCTGTATGACTCTTGGACCTTATTTCAATGTCGAGTTCGTGGACCGTGTGACTCGTGGGTGTCGATATCGTGGGATGACTCCCGAACAAACGCACCTGCCTGTATGCATAGGATTGCTCTTGTCAGAAAGAAGCTTTTTTACTTTATGAATTTCACTTCTAATCAAACTTTTCCATTTCTTTTCTCATTTATTTATTTATTTTTTTATATCTATTTTTTTTTGGGGGGGGGGTGGGGGCAACTGCGAAATGAATGCAGGTTATGTCGAAAGATATCATTGAGCTCCACAAGTGCTAGCTCTATTTGTTGGCCGCCTTAATAGTACCAGCGATGAGCCTGATTGTACGAAGTTCATTGGCTTATTTCCATGGCGTATTGTCTTCGTATAAAACATCTCACAAAGAGAGAAATTTCAAATTACCCTTGCTTTGTTAAATACACCAGAACAGAATCTCATGAGTGGCAAGCAAGACTGTAAATTTCTTTGGTCCCTGCAAGTATGGCCACATCGAGATGCTATCATTTCGACATCAACAACAACAACAATTAACTCCAAAACAGTTTAAAAGAACTCGATTGGTCTTCTGTATACAACACTACCGATGTCAATTTGTCTTATGATTATTTCATATCTACTCTTACCTCTGAAATCGATAACCATATTCCCCTGCGTAACAAAAAAAATAGATATAAGCAAATTCCAAGACTCCCGTGGATAACCCAGTCTATATTACGATCTATAAATAGGAAAAATAATTTGTTTTATAAATATAGATGTAATCCCACTGAAAAAAATAAGAAAAAATATGTTTCATACAAAAACACACTCACCAAATTATTGCGTACGCAGAAGAAATTTTTTATGTTAATCAGATAAGCAAATATAAAAATGACATTAAAAACACATGGAAAACATTAAAGAATGCTATGAATACACCTAACAATTCATCTAATATTTCTGAAGTTCGGTGGGGCAATGCCTCCAGCAACACTCCCGCTGGCATGGCTGAAATTTTTAATGATTTCTTTTCTTCAATTGGAAAAAATCTTTCTCAAAATATTCCTCTTTCTAGTAAATCTTTTAGTGATTTTTTAGATACACCTAACTCTAAAACTATATTTTTTGACCCAACATATAAAGAAGAAATAATAAAGATTGTTGCCAATTTGAAAGAAGGTAAAAGTCCTGGCCACGACGGAATTGACAACTATTTGATAAAAAACATAATTCCTCAAATAGTGGATCCCTTAATACATATTATCAACTCATCGCTTGCAACTGGCCATGTGCCAAATAGCATGAAAATTGCGAAAGTAATTCCTATTTATAAGAAAGGGGAGAAGGATGATGTCAATAACTATAGACCCATATCTTTATTATCTTCTATTTCTAAGATTCTTGAAAGAATAGTCTACATCAGGACAGTACGTTTTCTTAAAACCTGCGACATATTTTCAAACTTTCAATTTGGATACAGGGAAAATCACAGCACAACACACGCACTACTTGCCCTCATCGACAAAGTCACACACGCACTCGACACACTTTCACACACAATAGGTATCTTCTTGGACTTCTCCAAGGCCTTTGACACGATTAACCACGGAATACTTCTCGCCAAACTGTCTCATTATGGAATACGTGGAAAGGCCTTGGAGTGGTTCACGAGTTACCTATCAGAAAGATCCCAATTTGTACATGTCAACGGCTTTGACTCTCAAAGTAAAACAATTGCATGTGGTGTTCCACAAGGGAGTTTATTAGGCCCATTGTTATTCATTATTTATATTAATGATTTTCATAGATCGTCGGAGAAACTATCATTCATATTATTCGCGGATGACTCTAATCTTTTTTTTTCCCACCCTGACCCAAATATCTTAATAAGAACAGTCAATGAAGAATTGATAAAGGTCATACAATGGATATACGCAAACAAATTGTCATTAAATATTCAAAAAACAAAAGTTATGCTCTTTAGTAATTCTTTAGATAGCCTCCCAGGCAATATAACATTTGATACTACTCCCTTAGAAGAAGTTTCTTCTTTTAAATTTCTTGGTGTTTGCGTTGATAACAAACTTTCATGGAGGAATCATATTGATAACATATGTAAAATTATTTCACGTAACATTGGCGTAATGAATAGATTAAAATATTATCTTCCTTCATCTGCATTATTAACTCTTTATTTTAGTTTGATACTCCCTTATTTAAACTACGGGATTCTTGCTTGGGGTAATACATATCAGATGTTACTTGATAAACTTCTTTTATTGCAAAAGAAAGCGCTTAGAATTGTTTTTAATTTACATACCCGAGAACATACAGATGCTTTGTTTTCTGACCATAAAATATTAAAAGTAAATGATTTGTATGTGTTTCAACTTGGTCAGTTTATGTTTAATTACAACAGTACCTTTTTACCTAAAATATTCCACGATTTATTTCATCGAAATAGTCATGTTCATAACTATCCCACGCGACGATCCGACGAATTCCATCTTCCGTTAATGAGAACCGCACATGCCCAAAATACATTTCTTTATACCGGACCCAGACTTTGGAATAAATTAGATAATAGTTTAAAAGATTCCCCCAAATTTGTCACATTTAAATATAAACTCAGAAAACATTTACTTTCTACTTATAATCTTAGATAATTTAAATTGTTATAATTTATGCTTGAGCTTTCACCTGTCCTGATATCGCAGCACTTGGCGTGTTCTGTGTGCAGACCTCTCTTCTTTCTTCTCTCCTTTTCCTTTCCTGTCTATTGTTCTTCGTAGACTTGTATTGTTACCGTCTTCTCTCCTCTCGGTACTGTCTCGCGTCCAACAGTGTATATGCGTCTGGGTAATTGAATGTGTGTACGAATGTATTGTCCTTGTCATATTTTCCCGGTACACGTGGTTCAATGAACAGTGTCCGGGCACTATAGCATTGGTATTCTATATTTTTTTCCCGACCTGTGTATCTCAAAATAACTACATGTATATTGTTATAGAATAGTATATCATTCACTCATTATTTATCTAGCGATCCACGTCCGACAAGCTTTGCTTTTTAGTGGATCACTATTTTCCATGATCGAATTTATTTTCCGCTCGCCCACGTAGTATTTGTACAGTTTTCCTCTTTATTATTGTACATATATGTTGTTCTATAATTTGTCTCGTATATTACATGAATCTTTTGCAAGCGTTTGAACAATATCATTTAATGACATGTATACATTGTACTATGTTTTTGATTTTCGTTGATTGGAAATAAACTATGATTGAATTGAATTGAATTGAATAAACAACAACAACAGCAACAACAATCCCTTTCAGGAATGATACCATTCTCCAGCGACATATTATTATAGCATGCACACACAACTATGTCGATCAATGTACAAACCTGAAGTATATTCTAAGAAAGCGATAAACTCAACATAGCAGCTGGTTTTACGTGTGCTATCAGATGTAGATATGGACTTAGTGAATAAAGGCATAGGGGGCACCACATCTCGGCCGGGCGATTGTCACGTGACTAACCGATGGCTATATACCACCGTGCAACACATCAAGGTTAATTTGATATCCAAGGCGTGAGCCCAGCAGCAGACGTTTTCGCGGTTGTAATTCATTTTAAAGGTGACAGGTCGGCGGTAGGTGCAACGGAACAAAATGACATTCTTTTTTGGCGTGCCAACACTTTGACTGCTAATGACTTTAGCGGTAGATTAAGCCGCTTTGGTAACGTCCCCAGCAAAAAACAAAAACAAAAACAAAAAACTCTGATGCAGAGTATGACCAAGAACCATACGTTTACGGACAGTATAGAGTTACCTGAAAAGCATCTATAACAAAATAATGTGGAAGCATGGATACTGCGAGAAACAGTGGGTCTGTTGGTTAAATCTAGGTCAAAGAATGGCATTAGATTTACTGTATGTCCACAAACAAACAAACAAACAAACTTTTCTTCTCTTGAGGCGAGATTTCGTTAACATACTTTATGTGCTTTGTCATTGTACAACCAATTATGCACACATGATATTATTCTTAGTATCTGCGTACCATTTCCCTTTGTAAACAACGCTATTGCTTAAGTCTTCTTTAGGACGATACCAAGTGAAAAGGAATATTAACGGGATTTTTTTTTTTGCTAGTGGGTTTTGTTGCTTTGTTTTAACTCCCTTTTTTTTTTTTTTTGCCTGAGACGTCCCCAGTATAGGGGCGATTGAAGGACAGCTGTTCTACGATGGCACAGTTTAAGTATCAGTGGTAGGCTCACAATTTGATGAGAAGCATGCTACACCCCAAATTGGCTTCTCCCGCATGCGATATCAATCTAATTTTTCTAAGTGCGAAGGTTTAAAGACAGCCGCAGAGGCCATGGGCCACGTTTCACGGGGTATATTTTCGGAATGTTTGGGATGGAAACTTGATTAAGGACCAGTTTTTTTCCCTCCTCCTCCTCATTCTCCTCCTCTTCTTTCGTGGTTTCCGCATCAGTTGCGGAAGACGTCGGCTTGTCGCCTTTGGAGGGCTGGTGTTAGGAAGCCGTCCGCTTTGACAGAGCGCAGGAGCATTTCTTGAAGTGGTTGATTAACTTACATTGAATTGTCCCCATAATCAAGTTTGCAACATATTTTGCCCGAATGACATCACAGTCGGTCTTTACTTGTAGGTCCCGCTAATCCCTCAGTAAATCAAGGGAAGTCGTGAGATTAGCTGGTGAGAAAACTAATTCACAAATTGGACGTTCACAACGCTCCCCTGTAACAAGTTGATTTTTTTTAATTCTATGTTGTTGTTTTCATACTATTGTGTGGGTGGGTTTCTTAGAATGTCAAGAGTTGTTATTCTTATGATTAATTTTGGTTAGAGTCTTATTGACTCTTTCGACCCCTCTCGGGATATGAGAGTTACAAAAAAAAATATGGAAAATTAATGACAGCATAACAGACTTGTGAATACTAATTATTCATGTAGATTATAAGACGACAAAAAGACATAAAAGATAATGTAGTATATGAAAATGGAAACATGAGTAAAATGAATAAAGAAAATAAACAAAAATGAAATAATGCATAATATGATAAAATACAAACTTGCAAACAAAGACCTATGATATAAGTAGACAATGTATATATATGTAGGCCTTAAAATGCAGCCTTTTACAAGCTAAACAAATTGCACTGTTTCACTATTCTACCGCTTAGTTGTAGGAGACGTCTATGAGGGCAATAGTGTTAAACGCGTTTCTCTCGATTTAGACAGGTGGTATACTCGTATAGGGTTTTTTTTTTTTTTGGAGGCATAAACGTATGTCAGGGACTATGAAAGCTATTTCTTGACCAGCTATTTATTGACTTTCATCGTACACTACGTTGAGTATGCACACAGCATGTGGAATTTCAGTGGCTTAGAGAAATATCTTTATTATATTGCTCTCTCATACATCGGTTCGCTTGCATTCTTTACCACTTAGTCCCATGTATACACTAATTAAGCAGGTTAAACAAAAATAGTTCTGCTCTATATCTCATCTTCAGCTTTTATCCCTAATATAGCACAGTTACAGACGTGATATCAATATGATATTGACGATTCATTTTGGGAACTCGAAAATTGGATGTGATAGTACTGGAACAGTAGGGAGTCGCATTGTGTGTGTGTGTGTGTGTGTGTGTCTGTCTGTCTGTCTGTCTGTCTGTCTGTGTGTGTGACACATCCACATAAGAGATTAGCTTTAATTGCCTTTACATATACTGTACGTGTTTAAACTTCTTTTAAGGCGTGTTTTAGCAAAATCGGAAAAGCCAAACTCTTCTCCACACGACGTTCTAAGATAGAAGTTCGTTTTGGACTATGCTAAAGTGAGGACATTGGTTTGGGGTTGCTTGAAAATTTGCCAGACACAGGTTTTCCTAAAAGGTTTGCATGTAGAGTGAGAATACCGCCGAACTTGATGTACACTTCAACTATCGCTTCTTTTTCCTTTTTAGCGGGAGTGTATGACATTGCCGACTTTTCTTCCTTTTATCACATTGTGTTTCGAAAGCAGGGGCTATCAGTCAAAAATCAATTTCCAGCTATCGAAGCACACGAGGCGCCAAATTCCTCCCCTTTGCGTTGACAGGCACGACGGTAAACCCTTGAAATTGAGCGGGAGTGCCATCTCGGATTGATGGTCTCCACTTGGGACCAATATACGTCTGATCTCCTTGTTGTCACTTCGGGGTCGAGGCAGCGCTTTTATGGCACCTAAAACGACCGCGTTGATCCACCAATATTGGCCAGAGAGTCTTCACAATCTCGGGCATTACTTATTATGTTTGGTGGAGTTGGTTACGAAATGAGTGGAACACCTCAAATGCATGGTTACACGTTGAAGAAGGTTGTTCTATGGGAAAGAAAGCAAGCAATGAGAGACAATAATAGTGTTTATAACGACAGGGGTAGAGTAAGTGAAAGAGGTTGTTCGAGGCATTGGGGGCTACCTACACGAGGGAAGAGCGCCATAAGTTTGTGTCTGATGGGTTCGAAAGGCCCCACTCGTTGGCACTCTGATTTCTACTCAATTCTGCCACCCAATCGAAACAAACTCTGTGCCCATGGCAGAAAGAGAAAGAGAGAGATAGAGAAAATCAGACAGGTTTGAAAATCTGCCTCGAGGCGCCGAGTATCATTCCACATCGAAATTCATGGTTATAAGGCGCTCAGCTCAATCACTGATTTTAAACCCTTCTAGGAATCTCAATACAGTAAGTTACACTAAGGGTTTTACTCCTGCCTGTTCCGCCCCGTGGGTGTACATACTCCGAAAATCTCAACTCTCAACACAGTCACTCACACCCATCTCCTTAAGATGTTAAAATCTTACAAATTGCCCCTTGTCTCTGTCTTTTGAGATAGTGTCTGGCATCATTATGATGGTCTTCAGAACTAACGGGCGGAAACATCTTCCACTCTCCTTCTTATATCAATACAATCTATGTTCCATACTGTGCCAAACGGCTGCAGAGAAAACAACATAATCCATGTGGTTTCATGTATGTTTAATAGGAAATGAAAAGGGGAAAAAAGACAGGACATACCCTTAGATAGTTATTTATACCCTGCAGCTGCACATGAATACAGATGTTTTACTTGTCGCCGGAAGGACGATTCGTTGATCCCATGTTAGAAGTGGTGAGATTAGAGTAGGAAACGTGAAACTGGAGCAGGGATAACAGTATGAAATTTGAGAAACCGAAGATAAACATGGGAAGATAAAGGAGACACTAACAAGCCATAGTTAGACGTCATTCCTTGCTCACGAGGAGAAAACACTCGGATTGTCTGTAGTTTGTGGTTTTCTGACGGCCCAAAAAATAAGCGTGTATACAGTCATGTCTTGGGATACGTTTTGAAGAACGTTTCAACGTCCTATTGCATTAGGTGCCCGAAAGCATAGTTTGGCTGAAGGATTGGGCGGGGTATCAGCTTGTGAGACAAAGTTAGTTTATGTTTGAATTATTCCCTGTTTGTCACGTTTAATTTATTAGTTGTCAGGTCGTCACATTTGGAATATTCTTTGTATCTGTGTTGTTTTCCTTCTCTTCCTATATTTTCTGTACAAAATACACAAAAAGTATTATTCATGGCTTTTTTTTCCGGACAAACGATGAAATCATTTAGCACGACACCCATATATGAAAATAAGCGTCATTTTTTTTTTTGCATCCTTGAATGTACGACACTTTAAGAGTAAAGATGATGTCATAGATTTTGATTGTGTGGGGTTTTAGTATGTGTATATTCACAACGTCCTGAACACAACCTGCAAACCTTCTCTCCATCAAATAGTAACCATTATGGCTGTTTTGTGGTTGTTACGAAATGACAAGACAGAGAAGAAGGGAGAGGGGGGTGGGGGAGGAAGGGGAGGAGGAGGAGGAGGAAATTGCGCATTCCGTAGGACGGGAATTGTGCAACTCATGTATAGAAAAGTGAAGGGAATGAGAATCTTCGCACCACGTGGCGCCCTGCCGCCTATAGGCGGAGTCCTCTTCCTCGTCGTCCTATATCTACATCGGTTCCTGGTGACGGCAGTGCTCTGTTACGATAGGTGTGAAATCTATCGACTTCTCGCAGCTGCAGCCCACGCACGCGGGTTCAGAGAGACTTGGACAATCTCGTCTCACACATTCCCGCTGTTACGGAGCGCGGGAAAATAGGCAATCTCGCCACGAAATAAACGTGAAAGAAAGCACGTGTGTGCACGTGCCACTGACGGCAAACGGCTTTATTTGTCGTTAAGAGCGAATAAGAAAGAGAGAATGTGACAAGCAACATTGTCTCTGATGTCACTCGCCCTCGTGCTGAAACTACATACGAGTGAATCCAATGACCGCTTTCAAGCCGAAATCGAAAGGAGACCCTTGTAAAGGCATTTATAAAGAGAAGGATAAAGGATCCATTCGAAATGTCATACGTTCTTGGTTTTTCTTCTCCCCCCCCCCCCCCGAACACTTGCATTACAGGAATCGTGCCTAGCAATCGCATTCATGTACACATCTGACAGGGAAATCAGGTGGGGGGGGGGGGGGGGCTGGGGTTGGCATTTCCAACACCTTTGTCTCTTAAAGACCCCCCTCCCCCCCCCCCATAAAAAAAAAACGAACCAAAAATCCGAAATTGATCATGAAAATCACAACTCCCATGACTTTCCGAGGGTTCCGCCAGGAGATTCTTTCAGTAGAAGGGGGGGGGGGGGGGGGGAGGGGGAGCATACAACTGACCCTTGGTCCAACCAAAAGCTCTACCCTCGATTGTTAGTGTTCTGGGATTCATAAGATTCCCTTTGCATATACACGTCATTACGTGTATCTATACCACACTTTGCTCGACTTGTACCTCATAGGCTCATGATGCTTGTAATGCCCATGTCGTCATCGACGACATCGATTTATTATTCTAAGCGTTTCGATTAACCTCGGGAAAAATGAATAATCCGGCATCTGAGAATATTCAGCTGATATCAAACAACCCAAATAGACATTATGCAGAAGACTGGAGTTTTACATTTAGAATTCATCGTCGTAAATAAAAAAAAGCAAGCACGGGTTGGCTGAGAGCCGAAATATAACGAGAAATTTTCATTCAGCATTGTTCAGGCAACATTGATATTGTAAATTCTTGCTCAACTCGTACACAGGATTATCATATATTTCCCAAAATTAATTCAGTGGTGTTGCTCATCGTTATTCTGCGCTCATGCAGTTTTTTTCTTTCTCTTCCTAACAAAGTTATGATTTGTTAATATTTCGTAATCATTCTTTATTTGTATATATAGCTTCAGATGTAAGTTCATTTTCATTTCCTCCGATACAAATGTGTCAGCAGCATTCATGTTAAAAATCAAAATACTGTAAGATACGTTTATCAATACTAGGGGGGGGGGGGACTGCTCTCAGTGAATATAAACTTTTGCCAGAACCAAGCGTCACAACAGTTAGGGCTATTTGCCTTCATAAACGGAGAATATCTCATTTTAAGAAAATTTGACTCGCCAATCAGAATTTAAATCAAACTATACAGAAAAACTCGACGCTCCGCTCGAATCAGAAGGAGTGAAAATAAACCCCATCCATGGTGAATAGTTAAGACTTCATTAGAATTGAACATAACAGCTAGGATAACGCTGTGGAATTTCGACTGAGTCTTAAATATCTCTATGAAATATCGATATCGATCACAATTACTATGAAACTATGCGACGTATGACGTCACTTACTCACAACTCTCCCACGGCTCTCCGGTCAATTTGCATAAATACAAAATATTACTTAAGAATATTTAAGTATCGTGGACTCAATGAATTAGCAACTTAAGTCGCTCTTCCCTCATTGCACAGTCCTATATGATATCTCGTCCTTTTTTTCTTATTTCATTTAAGGATATGAACGATTGTGAAGATCAGTGTGTAGGTCGGTGGGAAAAGGATAACGACGAACGCATCATCACCTCGTGTTAGCTTATATATGATGCAGCTGTGACCAATACCAGTTGTTTGGTAAAATAATGTGCAGCATGATAGACTCCATATCAGTCGTATTTTTGTTCCATTGTTAGTGACAAATTTTAGTGTATATATTGTTCTTTTAGCTTTTCTTTCCCTCCCGTATACAGTTGGAGAGGAATTTGACATTACAGAAAGAGATAGAAATCAATATTGAGAACTAGATAAGAGAGAGAGGGAAGAACGTGCTTCTCATAAAAAAAGAGACAAAAACGGAATAAAATCCCCACTTCTCTCCCTCCCCCTCCATCTCCGTCCCTCTTTCTTTCACAGAGGAGGATCTCAAAATATCGCTAACTGGTGACTGTTTCCTCCAGCTCTTGTCCGAGGCTTAATACAAGTAATATAGGTATAAAAGAAGAAGACTTCCCTCTGTCGAAGCTACGACGTATATATGAAAATATATGAATATATATAAAAAAAACATGGGAGAAACGTGACCCGTCTGCCAATGGCCCAGAAATATAGATTAAGCAATGCTACAAGATAAACTATATATATCTCTCTCTCTCCTTTCTCTCTCTATATACATTATATAAATAGATAAATAAATAAATATATATATATATATATATATATATACATATATATCATATATCTATATATATATATATATATATATATATGTGTGTGTGTGTGTGTGTGTGTGTGTGTGTGTTTGTGTTTGTGTGTGTGTGTGTGTGTGTACATTTATTTATAAGGTGATGCAACATCTTTCATACTTAAGATAATGTATAAATGTACATAATATTTGTAACAGGATAAATACAGAACACTAAAGAATACACAAAAAACACAATCACGGAAATTCTTACGGTAATATAAACCAAGTATACTTATAACAATGTATAATGTGAGAAATGGTCCCTGTATTTGCCTGTAAGCGTGCACATGTGTGTGTGTGTGTGTGTGTGTGTGTGTGTGTGTGTAAAACTATACATCGTTTGGAGATCACTGATATACCTATAATACATAGCACTTGCTCTTATGTCTAAGATAGTAGACATGATCTGGCCATTTTGTTATAACAAAACATGTTAGTACGTGTATATCCATCCCTCACCGTCCCTTGGCATATCATTATATCGTATTGTATCATATCATGATTACGCATACGTATATTTACGTGTACTGCATCTACGTGTGTCTTTGAAATGTGTGCGATTTGAAGATTCAGAGGTCAGAAGCAAAGGTGATGATTTTGTGTCTCGGTTTAGATAACAGCGAGTATATGCATGGCATCCTTCTCGGATGCATTCAATTTATTTTCTAATCGAACATTATTGTGACGTATACTTTCAGGCTGAATGTACAAATCTTTTAAGATTAGATGGAGTAACTTCTACATCACATGGGTGTCATCACTATATCATTGGTCCTTTCTCCGTTTCGTTTGTTTATTTGTTGTTGTTTAATTAATCAGATATGGTGAAAATATTATTGTCCATAAACAGTCGCTATACGCTTGATGCCAACTTGCGCCCATAAAGTCCGGCGCCGCGGCGCCTGTGTGCTTCCCGAAACTTATTACAACACCTCGTACCTAATTTACGAGCCCGCTCGACGGCAAGACTGACAACTCCGTGAGCTTTGTGACGCTGTATAGATCTTCATGCATTATTGGACTCATCAGCAGAATTGATTTCACCTTGAATGTCCGTACGACCACACGCAACATCCCTTATACACCTTGCTGTATAACGGACTTGACAATTTCGCTCATTAACACATTACACCACAGGTTATCGCAGGGCTAAAAAAAAAAGAAAAAGAAAAAGATAAATGCATTGAGAATGCAAAAAAAAAGATATGCACATCAATAAAGCATTAAAAAGAGAATTTGCAGGATGTTATTGCCATGTAATGTTAATAGTCATAATGTAGTGTGAACAAAATGGAAGGAATAGCTAGTACTGTACCGTGTTTCGCATCGATTAATCGGGAGAAGGGGGGAGGGGGGATGGGGGTAGTGGGGCAATTCCAAACACATATGCTTTGTATACCCCAAGACAGGCATATCTTGTAAGTACTCGAGGAACACTTATATAGGTTGCTGTCACATATACTTTATTGCTATATCACGGAGAAGTATTACACGAAGAGACAACTTGATTTATTACGTCGTAGTCGTTTTTCTGATTAAAAAAAAAGTCGAGGTATATACGAATAGATAAATCGAACCGAAAAGAGGAAAGAAATACGTCTCTTACCATCTCCAGTCTGGTGGTTATCTGTTGATGAGAGGCGTAGCCATGGGGGAGAGGGTCGAGGGGTGGGTTAATGACACTTGACCCCAAGATTTCAAAAACGTCTTCTTTCCTCATACCCCCCCCCCCCCAGAAAAAAAAAATGATAAAGCGAATACTGCTGTAGCAGCTACAGCACTCCTCATTGAATCACGAATCATGATGGTTGCCTTGTGCTCCTCACTAAGCACACGACCACTCAAGAACTCTGATCATCCCATACCCCCCCCCCCTCAAAAATTGCTTCATCTCATATTTCTACACAGAAAACTTTACACCATCGTTGCTGTCGCTTGCTGTTTCATTTTATTATGTATTACATAGTACTGTCCTTTGACAACTGAGAAGTCATTACGCGACTTCCGCGGCAGGAGCAGACTGCGGCAGTGTGACGCTAACCCTCTCACTGTCCACGGAAGTGTCGATATTTCTATATCATTTCAATTAATACTAAATAGCTGCCGTCAATATTTTAGAGTGGTGTCTAACACGCTTCTGAGTAGCTAGACTAATTACACATTGCACCGTGCGAGTGGTACAATCGTTACAAAGGGTAATTCGGCCGGACCCGTCCTCGCAAACACTAATGTGGTCCCAATGAGCATTGTCAATACACCGTAGGTTTAAGCGTCGACTTTAACTAGGAGCGTCTGATAAGAATAAATACAAACAGAAATTTGACGGCAATGTAAATGGGAGTGCTAAGCACGCAATTTAAGGAACTGAATATTAATAAGAGAATTAAAGGACTTCACTGCGACAGAGTCGGTTTGAATCAGCGTGGACGGCTTGTGTAAATTAGTGCATTCATAATAATTGTATTAACGCAATGTGCCCTATAGGTTCAATTGAAACATGTAGGCCTAGGTCTATATATACTTATGAATGTTTACATTAATCTCCAGAGGGGTGTTTCATCAACGTTTGTCAGCTCTGACAATTTCAACAAAATCCTCGGTTTTGATTGGCTGAGATGCTCTGGTCACTGACTGTTACTATGGTGATTCAAGTTGTCAGCGCTGACAAACGTTGATGAAACACCCCCCAGTTCGTTGAGTTAGTGGTCCATTAAGCTTGTCAACACACCGCGTTAATATTAAAGCTCATTGAAGCTCCCATTTGTTCATAGCTTTCTATATAACTCATCTCTCCTAATTCAAACAGACATTCAAGATCTTAAATTCTTCTGTCTTCTCGACGCAGAAAGAAATCGCAATATTTAGAAGTGAATACCATCTGTTTTTTTTTAAATACCATGTTTGTATGTTTGTTTCCCTGTGCTGTGGGTGATAGGATGAAAGTCTTCAATATGCCTGAAGGCGTGGAGGGCCTTTTATTATGTGTGTTGTGTTGTGTTGTGTGTAGTGTGTGTTATTGCGTTTTCCTTATGCTTATAATCGATTTTAAAATACAGTATAACGTGCGTCGGCCATATCTAAGTGGGGTCTTCCATGCAAAATGAGAAGAAAAGATGATTTCAATAGATTATACAATGAGTCGGGTGCGTTCCCGTGATGTCAATGCATAAATCATCTATCATTGGGCATACTGAAGCCCCCCCCCCCCAAGTTATGGCTTAGATAGACATAAACATGAAAACCAGCCCCCAAACCGAACTTACAGGTCAACAGAGCGAAGATCTACGTACGATATTAAAAGCGCCAGTGTAGACGGTTTGATGTCCTATATAATCATCACTGCTGAATATGATTCAGTCCCCTTTGTTAATAAACCCAAGCAACTCGAGCAAGGGACGGTATACATTATGTCAAAATTATACGTCGAACAGACAAGTTTAGTATAATATAACGTTGATTAACGCGTGTTCTTGTAACCACGGTTGTCCGCAAACACGAGACTTGCCCGACTCGTCTCCAATTACCATAACTAATGCATGCAACTTGAATTCAAAACACTAAATTTTAGATTGCTCATTTTGTTGAATTGAGCAAGAAATTGTCTCAGGTCACCAGAGGGATAAACACACGTATCCATAGATTGATGCATGAATTAAAAAATGTGCCTGTAACGTAAGCCCATATACTGGCTTACTACTTTATAGTATAAAAACGTGTTTCGCACATTTCGTATAGTACGCGTTTCAACAGGTGTTCCAATTACTCTAAAAGCACAAAGTGACCCGAAATTCCCTTGAGCGTCGACTGCTGCAGTATTATTTACATTCTGTGATGATCAGTCAACGGTGACACAACACAAGACTGGTATATGCATTGTTCCCATATAGGCCTACTAACTTGCTGGGTAGAAACGAATTAAAATTCGTATTATCAAAGTGTTATTGTACTAGTGTATTTTAACAATTTCATTCAAAATGCATGATAATGTCTATCACAGGGTAATTTATTCATTATATGACTTCCTGCAACTAAAGTAATGGCTGTCATCAATTACAGTTTTCGATTTGTCACATACATTGTATATACACTGTATTCATCAGCCACGTGACATGGAACACAGCATCGTTTTAAATACCCGGGACTGTATGGGCAGAAAAGATTAAAACCTCCGTTTGGTGGATTGGTATTTTGGAAGAAAGACAGTTTCAATAGAAGAAAAACAATAAAGTCCTACTAAAAAAGCTCTAAATGAATATCATCGAGACACGATAATTGCATATTGTATTCTTGACCTTTCGGCAGTAATTAATTTGTACTTTGGTTGTATGTATTAACCAAGTTACTCACGTGAGATGCTATCTAATTCTCAAGAACAATGAATTTTATTTGACGAACATTTGATTTGATTGTTGTTCATCTGAATCTTTATTTGGCGTCTTGGACCGTCGAAAAACGATTTACATTTAAATCAATATAAGCAAATTGAACAAAGTTCAGCAAACTCGCAGAGGGATTTCGAAATGCGTAAACGCCTTTTTGATTCGACTTTGTAATCAAAAGCCTTTTCAGTGAGGTACTAAAATTCTGCTTTGCTTTCAGCTGAAAAATAAAATCAATTAGATATCTGCAACTTTAGCGTGTCTTCGGCAATATTTTTGATGGATGGTGGGAAACACGCATCAATATCAATATCTAATTTGGTACTTGTTCAACTTTTCAAAGTTACACAAAATGACCTTAAGTGTCCAAAAAATCAGAACAAAAATGGACGTTACATCCATGTAGATATACGCCAGATTGAATCGAAAGAAAAGGGTATAGAACAAAAACATCGCAAACGGTATTTCAGACGGGAAATTGATAGAGACGACAGCATTGTAGTATGTTATGAAAGCATTGAGAAAAAGACGATAGGTGTGCCCATGGAGGTCAGCGCAGTCTATTGGCGCTGGACCTTGGAGACGGTGTATAGGCTCTCCCCACGTTTCTATTCAGGCAAATACCAGTATGTTAACTAGATGCGGCTCATTAGATCGACTCCTTGTAAATTGCATCATCGTTCAAGCTTTGCCGACGCACACGAGCGTGCATATCAAATGGAGGGAATCAAACTGGGCGCTCGGCATAACTCAAATGAATGCTATATACCCTTTGCAGAACGCATTCCTAATTTCCAAAAATGCTGAGTTATGCTCCATTCGTTCTCTTCCATAGCAAACGTATTGACAACGAAATTGTCAATATTATGTACAATGCGTTCACTGTAAAAACATCGGTGTTAGATTTAACACCACGGGTGTTAAATCTAACACCGATCAAACTTCAATAAAGGACCACACCCACAGGTGTTAAAAATGCACTGTGATGGTGTTGAAAAGTGTTCACCTGACACTTCATGGTGTTAATTTGACACTCTACCTGGTGTTATTTTGACACTGTACTGGTGTTAATTAAAAAATGACACCACATGGTGTTGATTTGATATTTGCTGGTGTTAATATCAATGGTTTAACACCCGTCCAGCTTCAATAAGGGACCACACCAGCTGGTGTTACTTTGGTGTAAATTTATTTTCACATTTTTTCAAAAATCTAGTATTTTAAAGTAAAATTCTTGATCGTCTTGTTTAAATTAAAAATCAACAAGAAGTGCAGTTACTAAGAAACTCTTCAAAAAACAGTTTAAAATTTGGAAATGACACCCGTAGGTGTTAGTTTAACACCATAAATGAGCACCGAAAATTTAACACCAGCTCGGTGTTCACTTTTTAACACCGGACTTTTTGCAGTGTTGTACGTATTAGTATAGAGTGTGTGTATACGTAATTATATTATCTGTGTCTGTCATGAAGGTACTAATACAGTAACCTGGTTCAATGTCCTTTGTAATGTATGATATTTAATCTATCAGTAGATATGCATGTCCTATTTAACAAATCGCCCATTTGCGTTTTAACATCAGCACAAGCACCCTTAATGGTACAGGAATATGGGGAGGAAAGATGCTATCACCCCTTTTCCCTGCGTTACTAAATGGAAAGAAACAAAAACAACAACAGATATGGCACATTTTCCTCATTCAGATTGGAGTCTCATAGACTTGAGTTCAGGAACTGTCTTCGTCTATAGGCAAGTGGCGCCGTGGCCGTTCTCCTTGCTCCATCCTCACTTCTCGTCTTCTCTCTCCCCCTCTCTCATACTGTCTCTCCCCTCCACATCTTTCTCACGTTATCTCCCACCTGTCCTTGTCTTTCTTATGAGTTATCTTTCCTTCTCTTTCACCATCTCTCCCTCTTTCCGTCTTTCCTGCTCTCTCTCCATCTATCCCCTTCTCGCTCTTATCTTCTTGGCATTCCTCGCCAGTATAGCTCTTTAACTCTCGCTCGGTTCATCCATTTCCGATCCTACGTTGTCCCGGGTATTCCTGTCCAAGATCGATTCATTAAGAAAGCTGAGACAGGGTTAGGTAAAGGTAAGCAAAAGGCCAAGATACAACCTGCGGGTTTGCTGTACTATTTGTTTCAATCTATACTTCGGCATATATTCTTTTCTGACAAGATGAGCTTTTTGGTGTACAAGAAATGCGTATCGAATAGACACGTTTTAGCTTTAAACGTTCAAAAATTTATTCCCTACTCCCGACTTTCCTTTGTTTGTTATCATGAAGGCCCGTGAATCGGCGTAAGGTTTGTCGCTAGCGGGAATAGCACAATCAGTCTGATTCGAGAAGCGGTCGAAGACATTTAAGTTGATTTACATCGTAGGACGAGGATCCCTTTTCTACAACCTAATCGATTTTATGAAAGCGAGAGTCGATGAGACGATGCATTACGTTACGACCCGAATTACTTCAATACGCTAAAATATGCACAATATCAGTTTTGAAATGAAAGGGAAGTGGGTTCACATGCGTCACATTCCCGAAACATGAAACCGAGAGAACAGAAATAATATGCTTGCATGTTGCTCTCCACAAAGAGCGAAATGTAAGACAGTCGTGTCTTTTAAGTGCGAGAGCTTATCTGCAAGGTAGTGGATTACCCTTTTAAATCACAGCGTTCCGGAACCACTCCAGTCCGCCGCACATGGGATGAAGTGGATTTCTCGTGCTTGCCCGAGGCGGCAGAGTTCGCCGGCAGCACGCCGCTAAAATACCACGACGTCAAAATACCACGACGTCCCCTTCAGCGCCCCCCCCCCCCTTCTTCTCCCGACACAGTATGCACAGTATAATACCAATCCACTATTATTTGGCAGAGCTCTAATTGATGGAGTCTCCCCTCACAACACTTCAACTCAGCGCCGGCTTTCATTCAGTATAGCTCCGTGTCATTATGTCTCAGTTAGCGTAATTCCATTTACATACAGAAGTTGCTGCCCCGCCGGCCAGGCCTCCGGCAGCTTCTTGCGTTTTTAGCACAGACTTTGCGAGAGAATTATTATTTGAATTCGACACTACATGAGTCAAATGACTTAATTTTGATTTTACGTACCAAGCAAAGGTCATTAATCCTTTCCTAAATTATACGCAAGCCGCCATTATCTGAATTTATTTTTGAAATTTTTATTTCCAATTTCGTCATTCTCAACAATGTAGCCTGAAAAATCTGTCAGCGTCTCACAGCAATCTTCTGGGTGACGATTATGATAGTGCAAGCATTTTTCCCGATGCGTGATTGCAAAGAAAAATATATATATATGTATAGATATATATATATGTATATGTATATATCATGGAAAGCAGCGAAATAACATGATTCCAAGTTATTATTCCAAGAGCATTATCATAGGGGTAAGGACAGTAGCAATAAAATGAGCAACATGTTTTGACACCCAGACATCCTCACTTTGGGATAAGTAATAGGGCAGTAAGTCTGTATTAAGCCTGGGCTGTAAATTTGAATGCGTGATATACAAAATGATATTATGTGAATTTTTTGATAAAGGCTATTAGAAATTGCATGTCGTAAAACATATTAAAAGGTATTTAACTCCCGTTCACTTTTCCGTCGTTCGCTTCAGCTTTAGCTCCAAGTTAACAGAAGAGGTATTCTGGTGACTTCTTTTTAAAAGACACATCATCCTGTTGTCCACACAATTTTACTACCAGTCCTGAGTATATCATGATAACTTATGAGTTTTCTTCTTCTCTTTCACATCATTTCCTATTGCCTTTCCTTCTTCATCTTTATCTTCTCTAGCTTCTGCTTCTGCTTCTTCTTCTTCTTCTTCTCTTTACTTCTCTACTGCTTCTTTTCTCATCCTTACTTCTTCTTCTCCATCCTCATCTTCTTCTTTTGTACAACTGCTATTTTTACCTCTTCTCATTTTCTTCTTCTTCTTCTTCCTCCTCCTCCCCCTCTTCTTCTTCTTCTTTAAGAATTACAGCATCGCTTGGTACGAACGACTCGCAAGGGATGAAGACATCACCGATATAAAGAGCATGGCAGCTCAACCTGTTTGACAACTTTCGCATTAAGACCTGGTATACACACATCATCGAAACGGAAGATTCACAACTTGTGAGGTATGAGAGATGGAGTTCGCACTCTTTAGGGAGGTTTATACAAACATTGGCACGTTCGGAGTCGTGACAAATGACTGTAAAACATTCCAACACGGTGCAGGCATTACAGGCGTGATATTGGCCCATTAACCGAGTTCTGATCTGAAAGTGTGAAAGGTGATCATTGGTACAATCACAAGCAAGCTCAGGTTTGCATCTCAGGTTTTAGCGAAAAACATCGGAAAGAAGGCGTTCATATAGTAATGACGTTTATAAATTTCACAAGTTGTCGCAGCATTATCATTGTAGCTAATTTGGCATTGGTATTCTGCTTTTCATTAAATTAAACTAAAAGACATGGGTACATATCAATATAACTTTTCTCTTGATGAATAGGCAATTGCCGGGTTGTGTTTTTTTGTACAATTAGATAAGTAATTCCTTATTCGTGTTTCTCGCTCCCATTCCGTTATGACATAGACACGAGAGCAACGGAATGATTACCCAGAAATAGTAGTGTGATGGACAAGAAGATGCCATGGATGCATCTGATAAGGCAAACAATAATTTCTTCTTCAATGTCTGACATGGATGGATCAAAGGCCTGGAACTCAAATCTACATTGCCTTTTGACAGGGTGTCTCGCGAAGAGCCATGGCATGCAGGCACGGACGAAGCAATGCTCAAGATGGTTGCGATCATAAAACGAAGAGAAAGGAGCACATAATTTCCGAGTTCGGACTCGAGAAGATATTCCCTTTAAACACCCTTAAGCCATGTTGAGTTAGAAAACGAGAGTCAAAAGCAGGCAAAATCAAAATGACAGGACCCCGATAAACACCTGCCTCACGAAACGAGTTCTTTTGCTGCCTCTAGCCAGTAAGTCGTGATGACAAGTGGTGGGGTGGTTAAAGTTCTTGCACTGCCTGCTGTAATCACTACAAAACCATCGACGAATTCTCATAAATCCATATGTTTATGACTTGTTTGCAGCGGGCGATAAAGTGAGGGATTCCATTTTTTATCTGCAACTGAACATTCTCGGCCTTAGGGCGATATCACGACTTACATGTGCATACCATCCGTAAAACTCAAAAGAACACAACAAAAGGCAATTTGACTTCATTATTCATATGATCAGTGTCGGTGGGTTGACCAAATCGAATACCACACCATTTTTTCTTTTCTGACAGACTAATCTTTTACATCACTATACCTGAGTAACTACTGAGTCATAGGTGTATAGAATATCAATAAATACACACATCTTCGATTATGACGTAACTGTGAAATCTATATTCAAGGTAACCAGGGCGATGAACGCTGAACAGAACTGTAATGTTTACTCTCTAAAAGATAGGATCCTATTTATGGCGGGATTAATATTGGCGAATTTGACGCACTATCTTATAAGCATTTACCGAACGCTTTGCTGTATTTACGTGGTTAATAACACATCTTAAAGGGTGTGTACAGTTCTGGGAGAGGTGTAGATTTAGCTTTTAACGTTTTGCGAGGTATTCAGAAACCACTCTATGAGATGTCAAAGAGCATGCACTTCTAGGTGGTATCAAAAGTTTATTTGATGAAAATCGGTTTTGAAATGGATGAGATATCCAAAAACAAGGTGAAACAAAGAGATCCTAATAAAGTTGTGGCATGTCGCCTTTTATTATTATCACTTTTTGGATATCTCAGCCATTTGAAAACCAATTTTCATCAAAAACGTTGAATCCTTCTTAAAATTACATGCTCTTTCATATTTCATAAGAGGCTTTTCATTATCTCACTTAGAGATGATCAAAACAAGAATCCCTACCTCAACCTGTACTGTACAGTCCCTTTAACACTGATGGGGATGTCGTCTAGTTATCACTATCACTCATCACCCGGCAAAATTTCGACTGGCTACAATCAGTTGAGGTTATGATTTGAGGAAAATCATTTCACTGCTCGCCATGACAATTTTGTTCCTACCCTCTATCTAGTTTATTATAAATTTTTATGAAGACATGCATGGGTACAGACTGAGTTACAAGTTTTATCCCTAAATGATCCCTAAATGATGACACATCAACAATACTCTGGAACGTACAGTTTGTACAGGATTATACCACGCAATATGTTATAATAGTGCATCGACATACTGTATAGGCCTTATTGGATTCGTTCAACTCTAGAAAACTAGAATAACAGTTTTTGTTTAACTAAGTCTGAGAGTATTATATGCATTTGTTAGAGTAGACTATAGATTCAATGTAGGCCTATACATCTCATGAAGCAAAAAAAAAATATCTAGGATGACCATTGTACTTCATATTCTTATGTATATATACACATGTGTGTGTGTGTGTGTGTGTGTGTGTGACATATATGTATAATTCTCTGTTATGAGGTTTATGTAGGTATATATGTTTTGAACAAGTCTTTCTTTCTTTGTATAATGAATATTCATGAATTCTTTCTCTGCATGGAAATGTGATTAAAAAACGTTAGTGAGCGGAATAGTTATTATAGCTGGCTTTTAAAAAAAAGATTATTTTACATTGGATGTGATGCTGATATCGCACGAAATTCAAATATGGGAATACAACAAAAAGTATGTGTGCGTGTGTGTGTGTGTTTGTGTGTGTGTACGTGCGGGCATAGTATAATTATCGTCTTGTCCGTGTTCTGTGTGTTCCAATCATAAAGATATATATATATATATATATATATATATATATATATATATATATTAACTATCAAACCTTGTCACTTCAATAATGGCATAGTCCTGCTAAATAACTGCTGCAACGAAGAATGTAAGGCACAAACCAAACCTTAAACCCGACATTATGAAGATGGTAATTCCTTTAGGAGTCAGTTAGAACATTTTACTTTTTTTTCCTTCAACACCAACAAATTTCTATTCTAGACATCATCATTAAAGGTAGAAGTAACCCAAAAACCAAGGGTGAATGAGTGAGAGCGATATGTTTGAAGTTATTCATATACAATCTGCATTATCATTGTGAGACACGATCAACAGTTACAGTTAGGTGGTGAAACGAAGTCCCAGTCACTATCATGGTTATGTATGGACATAAACAGACCTTTACTTTAAATAAAGGAAGATTTGTAATGAAACCGCTGTAAAAGCAACTGACAGATGATATTTTCCTTATTTTTATAAATCAATATTATAGGGGTTTTAAAATAAATAGATGTTAATTCCATGTCAAAATACAATTCTTGTGCTGGTGAAAAGAATCCACTCGTTACAAAGAACAGTGACCGCATTTAAAAAAAAACAGGACAAATAAACTTGCAACACAATACATTACAAAGTCATATGTGACCACAGAATATTGAATATGCCGATTACAAACGACGTCATATGAACAAATATCCCGAGGGAACGTTGATAAAAAGAATAGATAAACTGGATAGCAGTAGATATATAGATGATAAATATCTAGGTCTGTATTGCACGAAGAATTGCATTCGTTCAAATTACAAAATATGATATGACAATATTCTCATCAATTTTCACCAGCTTCTGAGGCATCCATAGGTTACTTTACGTGCTGTTGAATACGGACATTCACATGACATGTTTTTTTCTATGTGGAATGTAAGAAAAGTGTCAACGCGAAAGGGAAAAATGAAATCTTACCAGTGATGAAACAGGTGCCAGCGAATAAAAGCAGTAATGTTATATATCCGACTTTTGATTCCATGATTCCAAAAGAAGCCCGAAGCACATGAAGTCCCCAAGAAAGTTAGGCGTTCCAGACACCTGCACTATTAACCCGAGCCGCTATATGCAATGATACACGACTTGTCGCACGTAATTAAGACTATTTGCTGATGCTCGCAACCCGTTTACCCAGCACAAACAGTAGGACCAAGAACCAAGACACTGCTGCAACTTCACCAGCATACATCATCTGAAAACATTCCTCTTGGCCTGTCGATGACTCTTTTCAAAATGAGACATCAAAATTTGTCCTCGAGGAAAGCAAACGACCTCTTTCTTCTCTGCTTGGAGAATAACTCTCCCCCGCTTCTGATTCGCGAAAGTCCGTATTGCTTTAGTTACCGAAAGCTATCGTCGGCCGGGAGAGTAAGCAAGCGGTGGTTCGGGGCGATCCGGGGGAGAAGTCGCTAAATTAAAATCGTTACGATAATGGCGTTATACGCGTTCTTGCAAATATACTTCTTGTCCCATAGGTGTACGGATCGGCCGCCGTACAAACAATAACGGTGAGATGCTGCCCTGACGTTAAAAAGCTTTATCTTTGTGAGTGTGTGTGCGCCGTTGGAGGGCCAATGAATAATTCATGAGGGTATTGTCAAAGCGACCGACTGCTATTGTCGGAGGTATCGATACTCTCGGTTTACTGCTATGGCTTCAAGTACAGAAGTAGCCTAAGATTAAACGCCCCAGTTCGACTTCATATACAAGGTTGACGTGCGGAGGTCAGCTGTAACTACGACTTTGCAATTGGAGCATTCCACAGTCTTATCATATTCTCACAATATGGTATTTCAAGCCAAAAAGAACGAACTCCTAGTACAAATTCTAATCGATAACCATTCCGTTTTGTTATTGCTGGCCTGAGATGTCTAGACTAGAGTATCCACTCAACAGTAGTTGCCCGAGATAAAGTTGTTTAGTACGACACAATGGCGGATTAATCCGGGAGTTCGACAAGTTTGGGGATGTGCACCACTCTTTCCCTTTCGTTCGCGTCTTAGTTTAAAACCGCACCTTTTAAATCGCCATCTATTTGGCAGGGATGAATGCCTACTTACTTCTATCGTAAGACTGGAAGCGAGAGGTTGCCGAAGCAAGCACGCGGATTTGCGAGGCAAAAGGAGATTTGCGGCCCTGAGAAACGATCAAAATGTAAACACGCGGAGTCTCGCTGAAAAGAGAGGTTAATGAACAGATGAAAATTCCTCGCGAACCGTAAGGGTCCATGGTGCTCTTTACAAGAAGAGCTATTAAGGGCTGAACGACCACATGGAAAAGAAGTGTTTATGCCAAGTCTTAGTACGGATATACATATTTATTAGGACTTAACATCGCGTTGCCTCTGTGCGTAATAGTGCACTCATCTCGTATCTATAGGCCTACATTCACCTCACTGGGAATATATTCCTCTGTAGACTATATATCTATAACACCACAGACAAACTCCTTGTAGTGTCAAGAATACTGGACGGAAGTAAAGTAATTAATAAAGTCAATCATCAACATACGTACAATAAACAGACCAACACATTATACACACACATAGATAGTATGATACAGATAGATATAGATGGACGGACATGTGTGTCTGTATAATTATGATAAACATACCAATACAGATAGATTATATTGATTGCACACAGACAGGCCCTATAAAATAGACCGAAATCATAATGGATACTCATGAATATAACCATGTTAAGCATGGAAACGTTGCCTCAGAAAACGGAGGTATAAATATTTCAATTTCGAGTACTGGGTCAGGTATCCCTTCATGTGAAAAAAAAAATCACAAGAAACATGTTTTGGCGGTTTTACAAAATAGGAGGAAATGACAGGCAATGAGACCGCTGGAAAAAAAAACAAACAAATAGAGCGTTATGCAGGGCTTAACATTAACACTCGCCCATCATCAATTATTCTGTACCGTCGTTAGCTGTAGATATGTATGTACGTACATTCACAATAACATATTATGTTCATTTAGAGAGATAGAGACAGAAGATGATGCATATACTCACATAGGCTTACGTGCCTTACACATGTAAGTATAACAAGCTTTCGTATCGCTGACTACGATCAAAATATGTTTTTACGTATATTCTGGACAAGGCTTGACGGGTACAATACACACACACACATACACAAACACGCAAAACACACACACACACACACACACACACACACACACACACACACACACACACACACACACACACACACACACACACATATATATATATATATATATATATATATATATATATATATATATATATATATATATAAATACTTATTTATTTATATTTATGTATATAATCTATACTGCATGTTACCAACACACGACATTAAAATAGAGCACTGCTTCTTGCTTGCATCTTGCATTGACTTCTTTGCTATCGAAATAATGAATGTATAAATTTCTATCATCATCAATACTTCCTGTTACTACTTTAAAAAACGGGCGTTTTTGCCTCTAAGTGTTATATTGGGAAAGAAAGTCCCAGGGAAAACTCCTATGGCGTAAGGAAGTCTATAATTAAACTCAAAATATTCTAATAAAGAATCGAGTTCGGGGAAATTTAGAACGCCATCTGATGAGTGCAGGCGATGTGATGGCCAACGTCCAAGCACGCCAGTAATATTTTTCTGACCCAACCATACTGATTTCAAGAAATTTAAAAAGAATTCCATGGTTATATGACTGCTAAAAGCATAACTGCTAAGAGCATAGTTACTCTGAGGTATAAACTAACATAAATACGCTCTTCGTCCCCATCATTACTGACTATACATGTGTACAAAGAAAAAGAGAGGTCGTTAACAACTGGAACCTTTGAAGAAGCGGATGTCAACTATATGGTGTTATAATCATAAAAATTAACTTGAAAAACGCAAACTTATGTTTTACCTAGCTTTCCATATACATCTTGTGTGTGTGTGTGTGTGTGTGTGTGTGTATGTGTGTGTGTGTGTGTGTGTGTGTGTGTGTGTGTGTGTGTGTGTGTGTGAACTTATTGACGTGTGTTTGAGTGTTTGTATTCATATGCCCTCATCGTAGCCAATAATTCACATCGCTATGATCTCTAATTTCTATTTTGATTATTTTCCCTATATTATACGAACTGTGTCACGATACATTTTTTTTTTCTCGGAAGTCATATAGTTCGTGTCTTTTAGTCGTTTCAAGATTTGAAAACATTACTGTAGAACTTGTTATTGAAAAAGAAGATGGCGTACAATCATTATTTCTGTGAAACGCAATGTGTACATTTAGAAATCAATGTGCGGTAGCCACTGAATTTAAGAAATGATTAAGGATATAAAAAATAGCAATTAAACGAGTTATAGGAAATCACCTACTTAAGTGGGAATAGAATGTGAATTTCAAAGGAAGAATCAGCTCTCTACGTTTTCTCATATGATAATCCCCTTTCATTCCTCTATACTCCGTCTTTCTCTGTAAGAACAGAGGTACAGTGTATTTTACGAGTACATGATAATTCACTGTTGTAAGTAAAATAAAGAAATAAAGCACAAGTTTCAAAGAGAGTTAGCAGTAATTGTCAATCTGACAAGAAGGTTGGGGTAGAAGGAGGTTAGGAAGAACTTACGGAGGTAAGGGTAAATAGGACAATAATAGGGTGGGTAGGAAATGTGCATTTAGAGTCATGGATGAAAGGTGACTCACCAGGTTCAAGAGGGATGGGGGGGGGGGGGGGACTTGTTACGTGGAGATTGGGGAGGAGGGAGGGGTTTGTTTGGTTTTCTTTTGATAAACACAGGTTTCCATTTCCTTCACTTTTCATCTTTAAAATTTTGGTGCATTTTTATGTTTTGTAGCGAGTACAAAGAATAAATAGGTGTTTTTTTCTCAATTTTGCTCATTGCTATTAAAACGTATTACATCTTTGATTGATTCTGTTATTTTGTCACAGTACTTAATACCACATTATGTTATCGTTTTATGCACTATAATAGACTGGAATCTAATAAAAAAAAAAATTACTGGCCAAAAAGTAGGTGTGTGTGTGTGTGTGTCCCTATGTGTTGGTACGTGCAAGCTACAACACACAGTGTATTATATCAGTGAGATAATTTTATTTTATCACAAAATGATATTTGTGTCTGTCATTTGGGTGCGTTGAACAAAGAGATACGAATTGAGTGCTCATGCAACAGGTACAGTCAGATTGGAAGTTGATTGAAGAGACTCTCGAGAACAATGAAGTTGTGGTAATTAAGTTGCCATGGTAATGGAATGTAAGCCCCTCTACTCTGATTGGACGATACATGTATCAAGAACGCTGATCTCATATTGTAATAAAAGTGAAACAATGGCAATCACATGGTGCTAAGGAAAATGACCTAAACAAGCCAAATTTTAACACATAGACGTCAAGGACGCTTATAGTGTAATGCACAAAAAACTGATCAATATGAAATTGGACACTATGATTGTGTGTTTGTAGCTCTCCTACATAATATCACTTTAGTCCAGGGTGAACACTGACTAGGAAAAATTAAACGAAGCTGCACAACATGACGGGGAAATAAAGCCAGCAACAAATAAAGCGTATGTTCTTGTACTTGGGACTTTCCCACTCACATTCATATACACTCCACATTTATATTGACTTAGGATCACATCCAACTTTTGTATGGAAATCTAATCTACATTTAGATGGGTTCAGCATAGTATTTTCTCCTCTACATTAATACAGCTCTGTATTAACATCAAGTCCTGTTATGGCTAACATAGCATGTCATGTAATAATCATCATAGCTGTTACCATGGCAACATCTCACCAGCAACCAATCACATGCGCACTGAAGTTGCTAAGGTAATTGCAGCCACTGCATGTCACTTACAACAAAAGCAACCTTCCCAATGACATGGACATGGGGATGAAGACAAAACCATTTTAAAAAAGTCATTAATGTGTTGCAATACAAAAGAGAAAACTAAAAATGCACATATGGCCTACTTTTCTTTGAGGAGGTACATGCTGCAGCTGTAGGAACTTTATGTAATGTACCATCAGATTGTGTATTTGGTTATAAACATTACTTGTGAGCGCCTTGAGCACCTTTAGGTACATATGTGGATACGTTATAAATGTCTGTATTATCATTTTATTATCATCAATACTGTAAATGCACACATACACACACACACAAAGCTGCACATGGCAGTGTACCCCCTTGTATCTTATCGCAATACAGGGTATACAAAAGTAGAAACAAGACTTACACAGATCAACAAATCCAATTTGTCATATACCGTGACAAGTTTATTTCTCATCGGGGAGATACTGGATTATATGCAATGAATTGTGAAGGACACGTTTTCACTACGTGAAAAGATTCACACACAAAGTTCGAAGCCAACATAATGTAATAAATGCACACATTGCTCTCCATACGCTAACATTTACTGATGTCTAACCACTGATCTTGAGAGATCAGTATGTCTAACTGTCGTAAGGCAAAAAACAACAAAAAACAGGAATTTCGATCAATCTGTTAAATACCCTGTAGAAAATTTCCCCCATTACAAAGTTGAATCAAAGTGGGGGTGGGGGGGGGGGGGGAATTTTACCCCAAGATGGATATGGCATGTCTGCAAGTAAACATATGACCCATGAGTAACAAACTGAAGAAAATAGACAAATATCACACAGTTTTGATCATTAATTGGATGTCACTAAGTACTTAATCATACAAAAATCCACGCTTATTCATGTTGTTTGCAAAGCATTTCTGTTCAGCCCCATGTATGAAATTTCACCAATGTACAGTGTAGCATTTTTTTTTTTTTTTACCAGGTACACTTCAATTTTTATTTCTTTCAAGACTCAACACACAATACGTGGAGAATGCTACGGTGTTGCACAAATTCCACAAAAGAGGGAATTGGTTTTTTCATACAGTAAGTAAGAAAATCAACTAAACCACCTACAAAAAAAAAAAAATGTTTTGTTTTAAAGAGGACATTGATCAGTTGATGATGCCAGCTCTTTCTTCCAAGGTCCACTCAATGGACTGCATAGTAGGTTGTCCACTGACGTTTCAAATATCAAACTGTCCTCGAGTATTTGTCTATTTTTTACTCAAAGTCTCACTAAGCTCTTGTTACCAGCTAACTGATTTCACACACACAACAACAAAAAATCTTTGAAGAAACAGATTTCCCCAGTTTATCTCTGTAAGTATTCCACTAACGATTCCAGATGCTGAGAAAACTTAAATCACATGCAAACGCGCAACTGTCCAGGGTTTGAAAAATAATGCATTGTTATGACATCAATCATCTTTGGTACAAATTGGATGATAAAAAAAAAGCACTGAAAAAAAAAACAGACAAAAACTCCACTTTTTTGTGAGCAGGGATTGGAATTAGTTTCCCAAATGAAGACCTAAACAAGCCACTTAGTGACTTACATTCTCACATCCCCACTGCACTGTTTAAAAGGACATTTAAACAGCACATTCATAACACAACAAAAGATTGAAATACAAATCATGTTACAAGTAACTGGCTCTTTTCTCTTTAAATTTTGCTTTGATTAATGCATATCACACCTCAAATAATCACTGTCTTCTGAGAAACAGACAAAGTCCGCAAAACAGATTATGTGAATTTCAAATGGAAAACTTTAATATTTGTTTCTTTTAACTTAGAACACATACATGTATTTGGAGGAAGAGTTTCTAAGTTAGTCTCCAACCAAGACCCTCTTTTCTCATCTCAATCTCACACTTCCTTTCCTTTGGCTGCATTTAGAAGAAATTAAGAGATTTCTGGACACTCAAGAAAAAGGTGTCTTGCACAACTACACATTACCTTGATCACATGTGCCAAATTTCAACTGAATTGCTGTAAAACTGAGAGAGAACATTGTAGTTCGATCAATAACATTTTGCATGATCTTAGTATGAAAATTTGCTGCTACTATGGTGATGCATTGCTATATATACTGACAAAAAAAGGTGTCCTGCAAATTTACCTATAATAGCAGTCACACATGCCAAAGTTTGTGTCAATTGCTCAGTAAGTGAGCTAGTAGTTTAAGCCACAACTTTTTGTGTGATTTTTATGAAAATTTGCCATTACCATGAAAATGCATAACTCCATACTGATGAAAAAGGTGTTTTGCACATGTACCTATGATAGCAGTCACACATGCCAAATTCTAGGTCAATTGCTAAAACTAGAAATGTCGCTCTGGCGACTGGTATGCCTCCGCCATAATGCATGATTTTTCCCAATAGGTCTAGATAGTACATGTGGACAATGTGTGATTACATTTTCACAAAATTGGCAAAATATTGAAATGACAAGTTTGTCACAAATGTGTTGAATGTTCACCTTCCTTGACCTAGGTTTAATTGGATGAATAGGATAGCATGTATCTAGGGATTTAAGGACTTTAACTTGACTTTGACCCTTTCATACATTTAGGCATTGAGTAATTTTCAAGGTACAGGTGTGGAGAAAAAGTGCAATTTCTGAATTGAATAGTAAATTGTTACCATTTTCATCTGGCCCTTGACCCTAAAATTCATAAGATAATCACTTTCAGGTAGAACATACATAATATGTACTAAGTTTCAAGATAACTTGAGCCACTTCCGAAATATGGAGGAAAAAGTTAGTTCAGCACTTTCACTTGATCTTTGACCTTTTGACCTTCGAGGCAAAAAAAGAAGAAAAAAAAAACTTCCAGAGAATTTCTATTAGGTTACACATGCATACACCAAGTGTTAAAAAAAATAACCCTGCTGGCATTGCATAAATATGAAGGAAATAGTAAAATTTTGAAGTGTTGCACTTGACCTTCGACCCCTGACCTTTGACCCCATGAACTCTACATTCTCTAATCACTTCCAGTCAGTACATGTATATACTATATTCCATAAAGATACCTTGAACAATTTTCCAAGGTACGGATAAAAAAAAAGAAGTTTTAATATTCTTACTTGACCTTTTGACCTTTGACCTCATGACCCAAACTTTCACCAGAGAATCTTAATTGGGTAATAAATGTATACACTAAGTTTCAAGAAAATATCTTCAAGTATTCAATAGATATGGTGGAAATAGTGAAATTTTATGTATTTGACCCTGACCTTTTGACCTTTGACCTCATGACCCAAACTTTCACCAGAGAATCTTAATTGGGTAATACATGTATACACTAAGTTTCAAGAAAATATCTTCAGGCATTCAATAGATATGGTGGAAATAGTGAAATTTTATGTATTTGACCCTGACCTTTTGACCTTTGACCTTTGACCTCATGACCCAAACTTTCACCAGAGAATCTTAATTGGGTAATACATGTATACACTAGGTTTCAAGAAAATATCTTCAGGCATTCAATAGATATGGTGGAAATAGTGAAATTTTATGTATTTGACCTTGACCTTTTGACCTTTGACCTTGAGCATGTGCACCCAAAAGTTGATAGGCACAACTTCACCCCCTAATACACATACATGCCAAGTTTCATTAGGATACCTCAACAGGTTTTGATAGTTACCTTGTCCACAAAATTCATTACGGACGGACGGACGGAAGGACGGACGGACGGACGGACGGACAACCCGAAAACATAATTCCTCCGGCACCACTTCGTGGCGGAGGCATAAAAATGAGAGTAGTTCGAGCTACAAGATTTTGCAATGAACAAACCGACTAACCGACCGACCGACCGACCGTCCAGCCACACGCCCGCAGAATGATTCCTATATACCCCCATACCCACTATATGTGGGTGGGGGTATAAAAATTCCCCAGACCCACATTTGATTGGGAAAAACATCAATCAATATGTATGTCAGTGGTGTGGCTCTACTAGCCATATAATGGCATTTACATTGTCGCTTGGGCTACCATAAGGTTTAGCTGTTTCACGTAAAAATTCTGCCAAGTACCAACATTGCCTAAATATTTGTACTCCATAATGTGGAAAGCTATGAAAATACAAAGTAAACAAAAAATGACCGAGCATTATCTCTCCACAACCGTACCAGCAAATAACTACATATAATCAACATATATTCTCCAAACCAGTTTTACCAGCAAGCAATGTGCAAGCCATGTACATACCTTTATGATCACACACAAGTCCTAAAAAAAAAGAACATAAGCTTATCTATTCCAGAGGCAAGATTTAAAAAAGAATACTGTCCTACATAATAGGGTTAATGGAAAGATGAAAGTATACCAACTGTTCCTATGTCACATTTTGCATAATACCCGAATATCCCGTAACGAGATTGGAAATCAAATACAACTGTGGGACAATGTGAATCACAGACATCATAACAATGAAATACATCACAGCTGTTAAAGGGGAAATCCAGTCATCATGCTTCAGACTTCAATGCCAGAAACAATGAATTTTCGTAATTTTTTGAACACGATCGATGGAATATTGTGAGGTTATGGTTAGCTCACTCATCTGCATATTCATATCCACTGTACGAGAACTGTTTTACAGAAATTAGCAAAACTTCAAAATGTCATAACTTCCTTATTTTTCATCAGATTTCAGTCAAATCTTTACTGTTGAACTCATAAGATTTTACTCTCTTTTTTCTTTTATAGATCAGACTAACTCATATTTGGACTGGATTTCCCCTTTAATGAACAGTGTATTTGAACATCCTAAAGTGTACTGTATTCGTGCCAGAGGAGCACTTAAACATTGTTAAAGTGTACTGTACAGTGCCAAAAGTGGACCACTTCTTGATGTGCTCCTTATGCGCATTGTACCATACCGTACTGTGCCAAAGAGTGCTCAAACGCAAAGTGGTCCAAAAGCTGTTGACATAAGAGCGTGTGTAACACACACGTCATAATGGAAAGAGTTGATTCTCTTTATTGAGGACACCTGTATGTAATATAAACATGGCAGGTGAATGATGCTGTTACTACAGAAAGAGTCGCCCTTCTGGCTCGAGTCCAAAAATAACTCGTGAGGTATGCTATCTCCACAGAGCATTTGAATGGTCCCAATTTGGCAAAATATGGTACGGCACGGTACAATTCACATCTGAATTCACGAACATGGCCAAAGTGAAAAAGTGTCGACAGGTGGGGAACCTTCCATGATTTTCTCGACAAAAAAGATGGTATAATAAGCAGATTACGGTGAAAAGTGGTACACCATTGAAACTTCTCGCACAAACTTCCAGCAACTTGTGGCAAAAAAATATACGTACAGACGATCCAACGTGTCGAGGACAAGACAGAAATTACTGGTTCGTGTAGTAGTGCTTGTAATCTACAACAAATCATCAAAAGTTGGTAGAAAAACATACACAAAATATCAAAGTTGAGAGATGAAAATTGAGATATGTGTAACAGTTGATCTTCCGCTGGTATTGAGAGTGGAAAATGTTCAAGCAATATCAGTATGGTAAAAGCAACAGAACAAAGACATTTTCATCTTATCAGCGACCTTCATCTTGACATATGACCTTTGACCACAAACTTTCCACCAATCAGTGACTATAGTGTCACATACCTTGGCATTCCAAACTTATTCCAACTAATTGCGGATTGACCTCAAAAGAGAACAATTCTTGGACAGCGGAGTATAATTATACAGTTAGTATGCTGTTCTATTTTGCACACTTTCTCTAGGACTATTTTGAAGATAACAGTTTCACTGACAACATATGTATGTGGATAATCATGGGAATCACCGCAAATTTGCATTCAAAAGGAATTCCAAAGCGATAGAGGCATCTCTGTTAACTCTCCTTTCAGTTACAAGCTTCAATTCATTTTCAGGTCCACATACAATCACAATACACTTGGCATTTGTCTTTTATAACCTGGTATGTCCAATGATGGCTACATCTCTATGAAGTTACACTGGTCTGATTGCAGGAAGGAAAAATGTTACCAAAAAAAAAACACACAAACAAACAAACACAGACTATCAATACAGTCTGTGCCCTTTCCCCCCATCTTACCTTTGTCTTATGTTCTTAAATTCTACATACAACCACTGTCCTAACAACAAATTCCATTATGAAGATTGCTTGTCAGTAGTCACGTACCATTCAAGACAGTGAAACATTTATTCAATGAAAAAAAACAAATCTCCCTGCTGATTAATCTCCATGGCAACTGGTTCCTTTCCAACCACCCACCCACTTGCCCATTCTTGTGGCACATGTAACGCAAAATGCCTTCTGTGAAACGATTATTCGTGTCTTTCACTCATACAAAAATAGATATATTACTCAAGAAAATATTTAACAGCTTCCTTTCATTTTGCCTATAAAGGGCTTCAATGATGTTCATTTTTTTTTTACAAGTGATGTACAGAGCGAAAGAAAAGCAAAAATCACCCGCATTAAAGAGATATAAGATTTGTATATATATATATATATGAATATGACTACTTAAATTCATTCATGCTCTAACAAATGGAGACATAATAATCCACTTCTACATCTACACAATAATTCAGACATACTTGCAAAATGCACACACGCACACACTCAAATTACAGACCAAGTCACACCCTAAAAATGAACCTTGCTATAAGCAAGAACAAGCTAAGTAACCTATCAAAGGAAAGCAAATCTGAGGAAGGAGATGAAAAGGAACTGACGACAAGAGATGAAAGCGAAGCATATGAGGTTGAGAATAATGATGTCATGGAATGCATTCAGTGCAGACTCACATGTCTGCACTGCCCTAACACGGTGGTCTTTCTGTTTTGTTTTGCTTTTTTAATCTACCATCATTACGTATAATACACTTACTCCACAGAAGAAGAAAATGTAGCACTGGTAAAAGCAAGTAAAATAGCTATAAACTATCTAGACACATGAAGTGTTTATGCATGATGATGTATGTATTGCCCCCTTTTGGCTATTAACATTTCACAGTGTCTTTCTTCTTTTCTGTTCTCTTTTTTCATATAGTTTGCCGAGGACAGCTCCTATGTAGAAATAAAATTTGTAAAGAATAAAAACATAAAGAACATCCATGTGGTTTTGAATTAGAAGAATGGTATATGAATTCTCTACCTTCCATTCCCCTCCCCCCCCCCCCCAAAAAAAAGAAGAAAAATCATGTTCTGCAAAGAAAAGTGGTTATTACATTGATTGTCTCTTCATGGAACATGGAATAATCATGTGAAAATGGGACAGGCTTGATAAAGACTACTGCCAATGGGGCAGCAATACTGTAATGTACTGTTTTTACTTAGGCAGATAAAATTACTATAAACATTTCTTTTAATTTTTTCACCGTACCAAATATGAGTGCAAGGTCACATGACACTTTGAGTGTGTCACATGACCATTCATGGAGAGGATATCAAGTCTCCATCCTCCAGCTTAGTTCTCCAGATGCTCTCAAGCCATTTTTTAGAGAATCCTTTTCAATAAAAGAAGAAGAACATCTATGCAGATGCTCTTGAGCCATTTTTGAGAGAATCCTTTCCATAAAAGAAGAAGAATACCTGAACTAAAGTTCCCAAAATACTTATATTCAATCAAGGGAAATAGAAAGGAAAGAAATAAAGGAAATCCCACAAGCTAGTATTTACAAAGCATCAGAAAATAAAACCAAAAAACAGAACACAACTCTTTGTAAATTCACATTGGATTGCCTGCTTATTGTTCATACTGTTTTAAAACTGAAAAAACAACAACAATATTCGCCTGTAATAATTTTTGTACATAACACATCCAGCCAATAAGAGCACCTATTTATTACACGGAGAAGTAGTGATTTTTTCCCATTATTTTTTTTTTCTTGTGAGGCATGTACCACCATACAGGATGCTTTTCAACACCTACCCACATTCTTTGAAATGTGGAACAGTATTTTAATAACAAGTGGATGCAATAAATTAAAGGTAGAAAGCAAACCTTGATGACTGCTTGGCAATTTGAAGGGCTATACTGCACTACTGTATCACAAAAAAATATCCTATTACACCTTTTTTTATCATGAAAAAAAAAGAATCTGTTTACCAACTGCCAACCTACAAAATATTTCATTTCCAGTGCAAAATGCTATAATAATATCATATATATGTATATATATAAACATATACATATATACAATGTATAATGCATGTATTACTGAGTATGATATACATAACACACACACATACAATCATAAGTATATGTGTATATATATATATATATATATATCATACAAAAACCTAGAAATAATATATACGGCACACATCCTAACTATACATCACACAAACGCACGCACATACACACAAACACATTTCAGAAGTCATCAAGACACTCTTCCGTCACACCCTGCGATGCCAGCTCGCCCAGGACGTTGGAGAAGTAGTTCGGGTCTGGGTAGCCGTGGCCCGTCACGTTGGACCCAAACTCGGTCTTGTGGTGGATCTCATTCCAGACCACGGTGTTGGGCTCGCCCGTCGTGACCGACGTCCCTATCGTGAACGTCAGCCGTCTGTCCCATGCCACGATCAGGAGCCGCAGGATCTGGAGACAACACCAGAGAGATAATTTAGGGGCTTTCCTTAAAGTGAAAACAGAGTTCTGGTAAGGGTTTGAGAACTCGTCTTGCACCATTTCTTATTTGCTTGCAATATATCGAAAGAGTCTACCAAGAAACTTACCTGGCTGATGCGATTTGCCGGGATGATGAGTTGTTTTGGAATATTTTGAGATAAAAAATAAAAGTCAGTATACCAACTTTACTCCAGAAGGATCCACGCTAACTCGGTCTCAGGGACAACTCAGCCCTATTTCAGACAATTTACTCGCAGTTCATGAGCGCCATAATTTATACACAGGCGCACATTCATTTTGTATGTGCGCCAAAGAGGTTCTTTGATGTGCGCGTTGTATCAACTTGGCCCATAACTGCAACCAGCCAAAACGTGAAGCGCTCCCATAGTACAACACTGTACAATCCAGACGGACAACTCAGCCCCACCGTCAATTAAAGCGAGGCCAAGTTGTCCTCGGGTCCAAGTTAGCCTGACCCCGTTCTGAGATTGCGACTCTCACAAACCTTTTTGGTTAATATTTTGCATTTTCATCGTTACCCAATGAATATCTTGTTATTACAGTGCTATTCCACACATTTGTAAGGCATATGTGTGCATTTTGGAGTGAAATTTGACAATTCTGCAGGCGTACCAGAACTATGTTTTAACTTTAAATACAACTGCATCATTGCTATTCAATCTATAAAAATAAAATAAAAATAAAAATCTGTATCCACAATCACAAATGACAATTCTTGACCCAATTTGCAAACACATATCTGGCATTAATTCATATACTTTGGATAAATTTATAAATACATTGTATGAACACACACAAATCACACAGACATATGTGTATACATGTATGTACATACGCACTCTCTCAATCTACATCATAGAACATACAGCTTTTGTTAACAAATAGATACCAATCTGTCATTTGACACATTAAAGAACCAAATCACTACATGAAAAGGTAAGATATTAGCTAATCAGATTAGTCTCATTCAGACCGAGCTATTCAACTGAATGAAAGAAGTTTCAGATACATTGCTTACACCAAATACTCACAAAGAATGAAACTTTGTCTAAAGCACATACAAAAAAAAAAAAATCAACATTACAATGGAGTCTAGGAACAGGAGGCAAAAATCATTACAATAATGCCTAATATGACTGCAAAACTATGTTGGCCATTTCTCTAGGACCTACAGGGACGATCTGAGATTTTTTTTTGTTGAAAAAATCAGAAATCAACATTTTCAGGTGATTTTGATACATGAAAACAGCAAAATAGTGTAGACTTGAGAAAAAATAAAATCTGAAATCACACTTAAATCTATAGCAAATCATGCCTGGACCTACCTTCCTTCCCATTTCGTTATCTGGTAGATAGCACATTCTGGGGAATCCCCTAGACGTGTACCGCTTCCCTGGACTCGGATGCTCAGGACCCTATACGGAACGAGAAACGTGTAATGTCAGAAGAAAATCGCCCACTGTAATATTCAAACACCATGAATCAAGCTTAATTAATACACTGCCTATGTGATCCTTCACATTTTGAGCTTTTTCATTCTTAAAAGTAATCAAACAAACGAAACAAACAAGCTCCAAAAACTTGCAGAATCAATAGCAACACTTAAAAGTTCATAAAATTCTCAATTTGTGAATACTTTTCCTCAACAAAAATCACACAATGAATAGACTTCAATCATATCTCCAGTTCAACTTCAATCACTGAATAAAGTTTTCTGCTTGGTGACTGAGGAACTCTGTTCATATGTCACAGACATGACATAATTACCTCTGCCAAGGGAGGAGGTTATGTTTTCGTTACAATTGGTTTGTTTGTTGGTTAGTTAGTTAGTTAGTTAGTTCGTTAGTTTGTCCGTGTGCAAAATAACTCAAAAAGTAGTCAACGGATTGGAATGAAACTTGCAGAAAAGGTTGAGAATGACGCAAGTAACAAACGATTGACTTTTGGTAGTGATCCGAGAATTTTTGGGGGAATTTATGAAGGGTTTTTTATATTTTGGCATGTAGGGTCAATGAACTTGGGAGTTCAGGCTGCGCGTATTTGAGGTTTGCATATGCGCACTTAAGTGCGTGCTCTAGTTTCTGCTAGGGCGAGGCGCGCCGTGCAGCTGAGGGTTTATGACGTAACAAAGGCTTCTATATTGGGAAATCGGGCGACTTTTCATACGTAGGGCCTATGGATGGAAATCACTGATATCTCTATGGAAGAACAAGATCAGTGGTGGAAATGAGCTGCATGCTTGGCGGAGGTCTGCGCTCTCAGAGTGCTTTTCTAGTTATTACATGGTATAGTAGTAAGCAACAGACCTATCGCTCAATGGATATGGGAAAATAAACTGACGCTGGGACTGACCTGGGTTCCTGGTGGTATATTGTAGATGATGCGTATTGTGCCACAGGTGGAGAAAGCCGGTAGGGAGTGCGGTATGACATGGTAGTCCATGGTGCCCGGCGGCTGGTTGCCACACTTGACCCCGTATATGGCCTTGCAGGTTGGACACTGCAAACTGCCGTCCTGTGAAATATTGACAGTAAGCATCGTAATCAACATCTTGTCGGATGAAGTTCGGGAAGTCATCATCATCACCTCCATCTTCCTCCTCCTTCTCCTCTTCCTCCTCTCCTTCTTCCTTATTTTTTTTTTTCTTTCTCAGTTCTCCCTGTTTTGTACGGCACGATGTGTCCACAGGACTCTAGCGGCTGACTATTAACTACTGTATACACCGAATATTTCGCGAGGTTTTTATTTTCGCGAATTTCGCGAGCCAGGTGCTATCTGCGAAATTAAAGACACGCGAAAACATCGACTCTGATCCCGATGTGGATGTGACGTACGCATGTACATTTCTCCGTTCAGCACAGGACTCCACGATCGTGAATTTAACCACTCACGAAATCGTCGGGAATTCCTGATTCGCAAAAATTTAGACTCGCAAAATATATGGCGTATACAGTAGCTGCCTGGACTAAAATGCAGTGGGTAACGATCATTTACCCATCATTTACCGATATCCTGGAAGCTGTGTGTAATATAACAATTCAACATTTAAACATCAAAATGGTAATATTCACTTACCATAATCAAGAAGGCTTCACAGAGAAACCAAGGAGAGATCTAAGTGTTGATGCATCCTGATAGAAAAAAAAAAATAAACTTCCCAAATTCAGGGGGATTTAGCATTGACTTCAAGGGACATGAAACGATCAAAAGACATTTCACTTTTCAGGGGACAGCTCCAATATTGCTCCTATACTATCTTCTCGTTCATGATTTATCTGATGCTAAGTAGATCGATTCTTCTTTTTTAAGATGTAAGAGAGTCCAGCACTCTACATCGTAAAAGGTCCTCTTCTTACATACACGAATGAATGGACGAATACTGGTATAAGTTATAAACAAGTAACATATTCCTTAGACAGACAACCATACCTTTGGACCACTGTTGTACATGGCGTGGAGACAGCTTTGGTGAAAGAGATGACCGCACCTCTCCAGCTTGACCACCCGGTCACTCTCCTCCTCTTCCTCCTCGGTGTAGTGGGAGGAGCTTCCCAGCTTCTCAAAGCAGATGGGGCATTCCTTTACAGTGCGGACCAATCATCAACACGTTAAAACGTTGCATCCTAAATGTTACATGTTATGTGTTACATGTCAAGTATGACACTTTCAGTGGCGGATCCAGAGGGGGGCGCACCAGGCATGCGCCCCTCTTTTTTTTGTTAAAACAAATGAAATAAAAAGAAAAAAAGGGGGGTACGTGCACCCCCCCCCCTTTAATTTTGTAAAGGCGTCTCCCCTTTACGGGATTCCTGGATCCGCCCCTGCACTCTGATGAAAAGGTTACATCGCATTAAAACTGTCATGCCTGGTCAATTATGAGCAGAACTTGTCGCAGATAACCAAAAATCTCTACCAATAAATGTCAGGTTATTTCTTCTGCATATATGGTGGCAACACATTATGACTGTTCCAGACCAATATTTCATAAAATGAGAGTGATTTTTAAGAATTGAATTGATTTATGTTCATATACCTAGTTGGTAAGGGATATAACAATTTTTTTTAAATATCAAACATTTGATTGCTTTCATTTTGCATACACTTTTGAACAAGTATGGGAACTAGACCTTTATATCATTTGGATCTCTGTTTCAGAATAGTTTTTTTTTTTTTTTTTCATATCATTATTTATTACTCACCATGTTGCAACATGTGCTTGAGCCCCATTCCCCCCTCCCCTTTAAAAACTCTCAGCAAAACTTGCCCACAGCTAATCTAATCCTCATCTGTAAAAATTCCTGTCACACCATCAATCTGAACTAGATCTAATCATGGAGGTAGATCTAATGTAGAAAACATTAGATATTTCTCGCTTGATTGCGTTGCCTGATAGAAACATTTCGAGTCCTAATGCACACTATAAACTGAGATGAATGGAAAGGAGCAGAGATGACTGAAAGCAAATAATAAGTACTTGGTTAAGTGATATACATATATGACGCAGATAACTTCTTTAATTTGAAATGCCTTACATTCCTCTCATGAAGTCTAATTCAGTTTGACTCTATACCAATCAGTGAGAGTTTTCTTTTCCAAATTTCAGTTTCCCAATGCTTTGAGATTCAGAATTATTGAGATTTTCATGACACATGCTACTTCTGTCTGTTGCAATGCCCTATTACATTCAAATGTCCAAACTCTGGCATGCCTGCTTGACTGCGTGCAAACTTCAGAGCCATTGATCCCAAAGTAGTGTTTATCTGGTGGTTGGATATCTGACCATTTTTCTTTGGTAGCTTTGATGGAAATGAAGTGGACCAAGTTGCGTCTAACTGGAAAGCAAAGAGCCTAGTGACTCTACACAACATTATAATCAGAAATCTGATTTTTGGTGACTTCATCAGGCTTTGGTGGTGACTAGCCACAATTGGTGGATTTCCAAAATGTGTTTAATGGTTTTAACACCTTGGTATGGTGCTAATTATAAATGCGTCAAAATACAAGCAAATTCACTGCCAAAAATGAAACCATACACTGTAAACTGCATTTTGGTTTGGCACAGGTCCGTACCACAGCTTATGGAGACCTTGGCAATACAACAGAATCCACAGTACTGTTCCTCTGAAACTAGAAATAGCTGCCAGCCGTGCCACATTTTCTCTGCATCCCCCAGCTTTTCATTCTCCATAAGGAAACATTGCCATGTTATCCTATTTTAATTTTATGTTAGTTGGTAACTTATAACTCATCAAATAGTTCCCTACTTAACCCTATTTTAACTGGGGGGGGGGGGTCAAATTGACCCCCCCTCCCGACATTTCGCGCCACGATTCCGCAACGCGCAAAGATTTTGCCGCGTCATTTCAGGACTTTTTTCATTGAAGTCTCCCGCATATTTTGAGACCAAATTTGTGACGTCTGGGTACACCGTTCTGAAGTTACGCAATGTTTTGCATATGCATGTCAACCCGAAAACAGCTCAAATTCATGATTTCGTGAGCAAATCCGATGCAAATTGTGTTTTTCTGTTTAATTGATATAAATTAGATTATTTCAACTTTTGAACATTGAAATTAATCAACTCTAATGTAGATAAGCTTGAAAAAGTGCCTGCAACAAATTTTGGCAAAAAAACAATAGAAAACAAAATGTCGAAAAACAGTGAAATACATAAGAAATTTACAAAACAATAAAAAACAAAAGAAACTGATTTTGATTGCGCTATTTTACAAGAAAATTGTTTGATGTGTCTTGAGGAACTCTTACACAAAAATTTAGCAATCCTTCATTCTTTTTGATGGAGTTATAGGTGAAAATATGATTTCATGCGTAAATTTGCATAATTAATCTATTAAAAAATATAAAATCAACATTTTTCTATTGTATGACCATGTAATCTTTAGTTGACATCCGGCTCTATGTTCATGCAAAATTTTGCGGCGATCGCGCAATCAGCGGCCGAGATCTGAAGGGGGGGGGGGTCAAATTGACCCCCCCCCCCAGTAAAAACTTGGTCTCAAATAGCCCAGTTAAAATAGGGTTAAAGTCAGTCACTTTCCTTGCCCTGTTAGATGCAATAACACACAATGTTGCAGATGCACACCAGTCAGATATACAGTACATAGTATATGTACTTTGATGCTGATACACATTTGGATGAATGGTCCTAGCACCTCATTTTCTTTTCCTACCTCATCTGGTGGCTTTTCCTCCTTCTCCACATATTTGCATACAACTTCCTCTGCTGTTTGGCCTGCAAAAAACAAGAGGATAGATAATACCACATCAGGAATGGTGAGACGCTACTGATATTCCCTTCATACATGTCTTACGACAATGATAATCAAATGATGATGATGGTAATGATGAAAATGATAGTAGTCCAGTAGTCAGAGTCATTCATGTCAGCATCAACTATCTAAAATAACAATACCAAGTAGAAAATTATCACAACTATGATAATAGTCATATTATTGAGAGATTTTGCACAAACTTAATAGCAGAGCGACAATGAAAACATAGTTTTACAATATCCATCCTGCTCGCTGCCAAAGTTATGAAATCGTCTACCTTGAAGTGAGCAAAACATGCCAAGAAACGAATGGTATGCAATCAAGTCTTCAGCTATGTCTTACAGTCCTCTTGGTCAGTCTTGTTATCATGCAGTTTTCATACTGCTCATCTCAAATTTCAGCTTATGGCAGCATTAGACGAGATCACACCACACCACAGTCGGATGACCAACGTGTCGTCTTCCAACTTTCACATTAATCACACTTCCTGTTTGCGACAAAGTGCGTCCCGCAAGTTCGCGACAGCAGTCTCACTACAGCAAAAACAAGAGCTGTTTTTTATTGCTTGTGTACAAAATCTAGTTTGTGGCCAATCCCCAAGCATAGGTCCCCAGTTCTCACATGGCAGATTGTTTGTGCAGAGAAGACCATGTAAAATACCTAACAGCATGGAGGGAGTTTACGGAAACACACACGAATCAAAACTCATCTCACTTTGAATACTCCCTACCACCTGCGTCAAAAAAACAAACAATGCTGTCAATGTCCCCGGAATGAGTGTTGACAGAAAGGGGACATGTGGTGCAAAACTTTGTACTTTTTGATTTGTGACTAATTTGGCACGAATCATCTCCCTTGTATCTGTTTTTTTTCCTCCCTGCAACAACAAACTATCCCTGCTTTAAAGGTGCATGGTCCCAGTGTGTAATAGTCAAATGTGTATGCGGGCGCACGGCGCAAGTTTCCTATAGAGACCTATGCTATCGACTTCTCTTGGGCGCTTACGCTTTGGCCCATTTTCCCGAGTCCGAAGAAGTCCGATCCACTGTGTCAGAGGTCCGATCACAGTTCGGCTCATGATTCGGCTCAGGGGGATGACAACTTTAGCAAATTTCTTTTGTGATGTCATAATAAGAAGCACATATGCACGCACCCTGGCATTACTACAGACTGCGCGATGCGCAGAGAAGACAACGAAGGCAACGTTACTTAGCAACACCTATGCGCTTTACTCTTGATGACAGCTCAATTTCGGCAATCTTCATATCAATGCCAACGGTGATCGGCAGTAGCATCAACAGCGCCATCAACACTACCGGGACTATGCCCCTTTAAACCACGACAATGAACTCATACATTGACTATCACTGAAGGCAAGAGGTTCATGTTGTCGGGCATGTGTTTTAGATTCACACATTTGTACTGCTGTTCTGGATTATGCTTTGGATAATCTCTTCCATCATTCTCACACCACTCGAGTTTGTTCCATTTTGTAACGCATTATAAATGCGGACGATATGATCTCCTCGAGTATGAACACTTTTTAGTACCAGTGCTTTTATGATACAAAATTTACCAAACGTATTATTCAAACCTAATGAAAGAGAATGTGATGTGGATAAAATACTGCACTAAACAATGATTATAGATAACTTCCTATCATACATGAAATGATGACATGAGTCATGAGGGACTTGAAAAGTGATTTAATCTAAAATTCTTACAATAACTCCACTATACTTTTGTCAGACATCCTCAGAAAAAGGCATAAAAGAATTACAGATTTGAGATATGCTAATTTAAGAAAAAAAAAGCAAACTACCACTTTCGTCATGTGGTATTCAGTTATGAGACAATGGTCAGTAGCCTGATGCACAAGTGGGGATATTTGTGACCTGCAACAACAAAAGGATCCTAAAGTCGCTGACGGCTGAGCCGAGAAAAACTAGTTTGAAGTAACCTCATCAACATTGATCAAAACAATATGATTTCCGTTTTTGGCATAATTTTGTAGTCTAATGTTTTGTCTATCATCTGCCGAAATTTGGAAGCTAAATGATTAAATGAAAGGCAAGAAATTAGCATTTTTCTGGGCCATGATTTTCTGACTTTCAACATAACAGAAACGTGTCCGAAGATTTGGAACAAGCGCCGCAACTAGACTCCGCCCCTAGCAACGAGGGAGTGATCTTAGTGGTTAGTGCTTGGCACCCTGATTACTGATTGGTCATGCGTAGACCGCTGGCGCTAAGCTTGAATGAACATCGCAGAGGTCGCTAGGAGCATACCTTCTATTGTCAAGCGGTGAAAACTGTCTCGCCTCCCCTTGATCATGTTAGTGTCGGAAGGAAAACTTTCAAGGCGTTTTTCTCGAAACTCTGATTCCTCAACCACTTGACATGCGCTAATAAAATCATTGATATCTCCGCAACCGAGTACTTTTATGAGTTGAGTTATATATGAAATTAAGGTAGAAGAGTAAGGGAATAATGTCATGTCATTTTCAGAAAATTGTCCTCCCCCGACTTTCGGATCCTTTTGTTGTAGCGGGTCACATTTCTCTTCTAAATCATATATAAAAGATGTGCTTGGAGTATATCCACATCTTTGAAGGCGGGAGAAAGAAATGCCATGACCATACTGCAGTGTCTGTAGTTTATGGGGTTCATTTGAGATGTGTGCTGTCACTTTTGTACAGCATGGCCAGCGGAGAAAGGGGTTGCATGTTACACGTACCTCGGAGCGAGATTTTCCTCTTCTTCTTCCGCGGCTTCACCCCCTCCACGGGTCGGATCCCCCCGGACATCGGCGGGCAGTAGACGGGCGCCCTCACAGGCACAAGTTTGACAGGCAGTGCTGTGGAGAGCAAGATGCTCGTCATAGCTGGAGGGAGGGGCGGATATAGAGGACAGACTTTGATGGATTTGATAGCATGTCAGTAAGTAGGGATGACAGCCGGCGACAGGATGAGGGATGGTGCTCATGAGGTTAGGCAGGCTCGCCCACAGTCAAACTTGTCATCTCGCATGCTGCATACAATGTTACAGCAGTGACGTGGGTCTGGCGCAATTCCTGCAGTGCTTTCAGTAAGAAGGCGTGTGGTTTGTTTGCGGCCGTAAAACTTGTGTGTCCAAATGCATAAACTCTACACCTGCAGTACCATCTCTCAACAAAGCTGTATCAAGGAGTACTGTAAACGTCCATATTTTCGCGTGATTAATTTTTTTGCGCTGAGCGACTCAAAAAAATTTTCCCGGGGCCTTGAATTCACGCTGCATGATTGTCAACCCATGCAAAATGTACAAAGAAAATTGTGAAGATATTTTGACAGATTTTAGAATTTGCACTAGCCAAAAGTATCGCAAAATGTGCAAATATTAGTGTACCACAAAAATTTGTGCGTTTACAGTATCCAGTTACATGTTCATAATTAATTTAATAGATGTAGTAAAGCAGAAGCATGGCTGCAATGCCTCCGCGGGAGTAGAGAGAATATGCACAGTGTGTGAAGGTGATATTACAGTAGCCGGATTGATTAAGACATAAAGTGTTGTAAGGGACTTTGAAGCACTGTGTCATAGTGAAAATATATAAATGTTGCTATTCCACATATGAAAGAGCTTGTGTATCACGCAATGCTTTGCCACACAGGACATTCAGAAATGAGCCACCTTGTTCGGTGATAGGGAAAGCCCTTCTGAAACGACAAGTGTTTCTGTACAAGTTTGACTGTGTGCACCGGATGAATGGGTTATACGAAAACTGTTAAGATGGCATTAAGTAGAAGAGTATAAAGTCGTAAGGTGAATTGTTAATGGTTCTTTACAGGCACTCCTCTGTAAAAACACAAAAACAAGAAGACAAAAAATACAAAACTGTGCAGCATTAAATATTGCCCCACTTTTTCTCATGTATGTGTACTTTATTCAACAATTTACTGTAAAAAGTGGAAATTTTCATGAGTAACCTTTTGCACTCAGTTGGGTAAAATGAATTTCAAGTTTTTTTTATAAAATATTTTTACCAATAATATGCCAAAAATATCGCACACTTCCATTTACGCGCTGGTTTCATGCCGCGCAAAATGCACTAAAATTTCCACTTTCACAGAAACAGAAACGTATAATTCAACAGTTACTTGCCTCTAGGTTAGTAATAGTGATAAAATAATGATTTTGAAACATATTGTCATCACTACTACTACTACTACTACTACTACTACTACTACTACTACTGTTACTACAAATATAAATGAGAAGAGAATAAAAATAAGAGAAGAAGGAGTATTACGAATCATGACTAATCTTCAGCTTTTCTGAAATATTCCAGATTTTAGTGAGACAATCCATATCAGGAAGCATTAGCAGGTCAGTGATACAATTAGTAACACTTTCTTTATTAATAGTGTAAGGACATTCGTTTTACTCCCATACCCTTTCAAGCTTGGGTTAGCTTTCTTCTGATTCAACATAAAAAGGAAAGTCCTTGTTTTGCATTTTCATGTCCAAAAAGGTGAGGCATATACATATGTATGTAGTGCCTTTTTCACTTGATTTAAAGTTATTTCATAAGTTAGTTCACCACTTCAGCTATCAAGGAGACATTTTATTCATCCTGTGACTCAAGACTAACCAAAACTATTTCACACAAAGTTTTGAGAATTCTTTGGCTGGTGTTCTTTTATAACTATGGGTAAATGTACTTGTGTTTCCCTTTTTGAAATTTGTAGTACTAGCTACTCTAAAAGAAGAAGCTTCAATTTATCATCCACTTCATCAGGAGGGAAATGCCTTTTCTGAAACCAACCTTATCGATAAGAGTGACCATGGCACCAGTAACAATTACTCTGGTAATAAAAAAATGTCCCTTAAAAACCATGAAAAATAATCTCTGATTCCCTATTGTGAATATCTCTGGTGCACATTCAGGTGATAGATGCTTAAAACAACAACAAAAAACCAAACAAGAATGTGAGTTATCTCATGTCTTTCGAAGAAACTAGAAATGTCGCTATGGCGACTGGTATGCCTCCGCCATAATGCATGGTTCTCCTAAGTACAGTTGTACAATGTCTTGACAGTGTGTGATGACAGTTTCACATAATGAACAAAATATTAAAATGACAGGTTTGTCACCAATGTGTTGCATGTTCACTTTCCTTGAAGTACATATTGTAGGCTGAATTGGATAAATGGTTATACTGTTTAAGAGTGCAGGTATCTCGGGGATTTGAGGACTTTTACCTGACTTTTGACCCTTTTATAAGTTTAAAGAAGAAGTGAAATTTAGCACTTTCACTTGACCTTTGACCTTTTGACCTTTGGGCAAGAAACTTCCAAGAGAATCCAGAAAACTACAGAAAAATCCTGCAGGCATTGCACAGATAAGAGGGAAATAGTGAAATTTTGAGGAGTTGACCCTGACCTTTGACCCATGACCCCCAATTCCCTAGATAATCACTGCAAGTCAGTACATGCATATGTACTAAGTTCCATGAAGATATTTTGAACCATTTGTGAGATATGGAGAAAAAAGCAAAATTTTAACATTTTCACTTGACCTTTGACCTTTTGACCTCACTACCCAAAACTCTCTCTGGAGAATCCTTACTTGGTAGTTCATGTATACACTGAGTTTCAAGAAAATATCTTCATGCATTGCATAAATATTGGGGTAATAGTGAAATTTTGAGCATTTGACCTTGACCTTTTGACCTTTGATCTTGAGCATGCACGCCCGAAAGTTGATAGGCACAACTTCGCCCACTCATATATATACATGCCAAGTTTCATTAGGATACCACTCTAACAGTTTTTTAGATACGCTGTCCACAAAATTGATTACGGACGAAAGACGGACGGAAGGACGAATGGAAGGACGGACGGACTGACGGACGGACAACCCGAAAGCATAATGCCTCCGGCGACACTTCATGGCAGAGGCTTAAAAAAAAAAAGAAACTAATAAAACCCTCAGGTTGTAACTTGAGAAAAATTTGTTGCCAGCACTTAGACAAAGCAATGGACTCCCTATACTGCATTATAAATGACCAAAATGGTATGTATATCGATGATTGCAAGCATGACATGCATTATTGATAAGTGCTCTGATAAAAAAAAACGGAAATAGTTTTGCTACAAATGTCACTGACTACAGACATAGCAATGTGGATATAACAAGCATTAATTCTACAAAGGTGGAAACTTTCTCTCAATTCATTTTTCATGCCATGCTAATTTCTGTGAAATTTGCTTATCTGAGATGAAGTGGAAGGCATCATATTAGGTGACCTAATATCTACAAAAACATTTATTGCATTGGTTTTTGCATTTTGTGCTAAAAAGTTACTGCAACTGCAACATTTGTGGAATTGTTCTCACCATCAAACTTTCCACATTTATAGTGTCATGGAATGTGCAGTAACACCACATGTGAACTTTATAGGTAGTAGCTAAAATGTGTGGTACCAGTATCTGTCGTATGTACAGTATATAAAACTGATGCAAATGAAAACAAACTAGCAATAAATGGTAGGTGTTAGACACATTATATCATAGATATCCAAATGAAAATGTAGCATATATGAAATGTAAATGCAGAATATTAGAATTGGGTGGAAACACACAGTGTGATGTGGTAGTCAGTTGCTATGGAGAAAACTACACCAAATTAGTAACAAAAGTGATGTATGATCCCAACTCAATGCAGAAAACAATACAAACACTTGCTACATGATGTGAGGGTCATACTAAGAATTTACTGATTAGAAAATTCCTAGGGTGTCCTCATCGAAGAGGACTGCCTTTCATCTTTAATGCAAAGGAAAAAACCAATGAAATGTTGTTGAGCACTTGAATTACACATTAGACAGTGAAAGTAATCAAAGACCGCACTCTGCCATAGATCAATAGGCAGTTTCATTTTTATGTTTCAAAAGAGGATATTGCCTCAAAATTTTCAATTACATGATAGCCAGTTTAACTGGATTTTCATTCAATAAAAAGTTGCAAGCTTAGCTGACCTACACTGTCAATTATTAAGTTTCCCACAAAGGGGTGTTCAAAACTACTTGCCTTGGTTAAGACTATTAAACATTTATGCCTGATCAATGCTAGAATTTCGAAAATTGAGGCTATATGACTATATAAAGGCTATACTGGAGGTCGAGATTTGTGCCAGGGTCCCATTTCATGAAGCAGTTTCTGACAATTGCTGCATGCAGTGATGGTTGTTGCCACGGCAGCAGCTGAGCATTAACCAATCAGCTGCAAGTATTTCTCTCATCACCATGGCAACTGTAATTCATTGTAACTCTTGATAATGGTGCCAATGTCTCCATGAAATGGGACCCAGGTATAGTTACCTGTCATCACTGGACTCAGGCGGGCACCGGCTGCGTTTGCTGCCCTCGCTTGGATGGTGCATGGTGTGGACTGAGATCTGAAGGGGCGACAGTGAGAAAGGGTGGGGGGGTGGTAGAGAAGGAAAGGGAAAGAGTGAATAGAGAGAGATTTATGAAATTGCTTACAAACATCTCTTCAAGGTAAAGAATTCTGTGGACCAACATGAGTGGATGACCAGAATAAATGCAATCCATCAGCATGCCGTACAACTACACAAGTTGGTATTAAAAACATTTTGTCATCAAGTATCAGCTACATACGTGTGGTTGTGTGTTTGGGTTCTCCAATATAACAAACTTTTTCTTCTTCTTTATTTAGCTTTTTTTTTTCTAAATTTCTGTCCTCCTCGTCCATTCTTTCCACCTCCATCTCCTTTTTATTTTTCTTCTACAACAGTACCATCCGCCATACTCACATCACCACATTCATGCACCAGCAGGTACAGTGTGCATACACACGTTGCTGTTATCAACTCGTCTCTAATTTCTGTGATGAATAACCCGAAAGACATTCCGACCAACCCAACTTTGGCGGGGCTGGATGTTCGACAATCCTCAACCCTCAAGAGGGCTACAGATTGTGTTTAGACAGCTGATTATGCCGCTGCACAATATACCTTGCCTATGCGTGATCACACAGCTGTCACACGCCTGATTTGTAGTGTCTGAGATTCGTATGGGTTAAGTGGCTACATGATACCCAGAGAGACATGAAGAGAGAAAGAGAGACAGAGAAAAAGGAACAGAGAGAGAGAGAAAAAGTCGTCCGATGATATCAGAGGTGACTTGGATTGGATCATGTGACTAGTGTCATGTGATTCCTGTCTACACCCTCAGGGCACATTAACCTCATTCAGATATTAGTACTGGTAATCCCTTGTCTCTCAAGACGTGGTCATTTCCAAAGACTCACTGCACAGCACATCCACTTGCCGTAAGCAGACGGTTAATTAAATGATTGCTCATTATGAACACTCTTCATGGGACCCATATTGCTTTTCACAAAAGTCGTCTGAAAATTTGATTCACACACACAATATCAACGGGATCATTTTATTCACTCCATCACAAGCCCCACATACCACAGTTCTGTGCTCTGGGGCTGTATGTGTTTACTTCCGACAAATGAGGTTATGTTTTTGCCGGCATTTGTTTATCTGTTGGTCTGTTTGCAAAATATCTCAAAAAGCTGTGCACAGATTTGGGCGAAATTCACAGGTTAAGTTGATAACACAAGGAGCAGATATCCTAATCTTGGTAGTGCTCAAGATCACTGTCTGGATCCAGGAATATTTTTCTATATTTTGAAGGATTCTTTATCATTAACAAATATGACAACATATGAGGGAATTCAAGCTACACGAATTTGAGGTGCGCAAAAATACACTAAGCTAGCTCTTGAGGCATAGCAGGAAGCTCCTTTATAAGACACACTAGAAGGACCCTTTATCATTGGGAAATTTGATAGGACCATTTTCAGCATATTTCTGTATGAATGGAAGTGAGCTGCTTGGCGGAGGTCTGTGCTCTCTGAGTGTGGTATTCATTGTCACTGTCTTATAATGTAGAGTACACAATTCTCTTCCATGTCAGTCCTTCGTTGTCCATATATCATTATTATTCTTCTTTTTTTTTGTTTATGGAATTTTCAAAGCCTCCTTATTGCTGAAATGATAAATTAATCTCAAAATATCACCACATTTTAGAATATCAAAATTCATATTTTTATCTTGACTTGCATCTTTCAGACGGCAGGGGAAATGATGTTACCCTTAATATATACATGTATGTCAGTGACATGTAAAGGATATGTGCATTTTTTTCCGAAAAATAAAATTTTGTGAAATTCTCTTTATATTTTCCTTATATCGTTCTACGCATGTGACATCATACACTGTAGTAGTCTTCTTATCCAGCAGTGACGACGCAGATATCTTTAAAATTCATAACTTTTGAACGGTTTGTCCAATTTTTCCAAACTTTCACTGATATGTTCTACTAATATTGCTGCATTCACTCAATTCACATGTATATGAAGGTGGACTTGTCCTTTAATTTTGCTAAATAATGGTAATGCGAAGAATGCTCATCATTTGTGTACTTTGCTACTGTGATTGGTTGTAACAAATTTTACTTCTTGTGCAGAGTCAGATTTCATGCAAAGGCTTAAATTACATAAATGCTGCTCACCATCAACATCATCATCATCATCATCATCATCATCATCATTATTACTCTTGCATACTTTCTCATCCTTGACGTGGTTGCCGCGGCAGCCGTTGCCAGCTGTGACATCGTGGCACTCTGGGTTAGTGGCGGCAGCACGCCCCCGGAGCTCGGGCCAGGGCTGGCCGTGGGATGGAGTTTGCTGCCCTCACTGGACTGAGATGCAGCCATGGATGCTGGGACGCTGACAGACCTTCCATTTTTTTTTTTTTTGGGGGGGGGGTAGGAAAAGAGATTTTTAGAAACAAATTTTGAACAAACATAAAACCAATGTAACACATGCATGTCTTGATAGGATACTATCCAATAATACATGAATTGGGGCCACAGAATGTGACTTAAAATCATTTTTTCGTTTTGTTTCCAAAATTTCCTCATGAAAATGCATCAAGGTAGCTAGATGAGATTTGCCTTTGAATGTCTGATTCTGCAGAAAACAGAACTACCCATATGACACAGCATTCCATGCACAACTAGAAATATTGAAAAAATAATTAAGTCATATGGTAAACGCAGGTGCAGTCAATAGATTTCTGCAAAGATATCACTCATACAACCTCATCATTCACAAAGGTCAAACTGAGCTAATTCGACCGAAGATTAAGTAGTAAATCAAGAAATTCCATCGCTGTCAGAAAGTTGTAGGAAGCAGATGACTAGAAAATCACTAAAAAGAAATTCAACAATTAAGAAAGTGTGACTTAATTTGTAAACACTACGGAAACAGCTTGCTGGCAAAAAAAGGTGTTAATCTAAGACTTTCAAAGATGAAATCTAACAGACTTATCACACTAGAATGTCATGGCACCTCGGGAGGGTTGTTCTTCCAGCGCTGCCGGTTGATGAAGCCGCTGAGCTTGTACTTGCAACGTCTGCATCCCCCGGACTGGTCCATGCCACGGTCGCCTGGACATCTCTTGTCGCTGCTACCGCTTTCCTGGATGATGACCGCTTGCCATGCAACCGCTTCCCTGTCCTTTGTGTTCCTGTTCCTGTTCCCGTTCCCGTGGTTGCAGGATCGATGACCTGAGGCACATTTGGCGTCGTTGCAGCCGAGGCAGGGCTCGGCGAGCTGGCATTGTCCGCTTCTTCGATGGTGTCTGTTATCGACAGAGAGGTTGGCCGTGATAACTCCACGCCCGTGGGTTCAATGACCGTCACTTCGCTCACCATCTCAATCTGACAGGTTTCCAAGGTTACGTCCGCATCACCATCACCACTACCACCATCATCACCACTGCCACCACCTCCTTTGTCATCAACTTCCTGAGTCTGTGCCAACTGCTCCACCATGCCCACGGTAACATCCTCACTTTGGGGATTGTTCGCCTTGGGGTAGGCGGTGTCGAGGACCACTCTGCGCAGTGCCCTCTTGAATCCTGAAGTCCTGCGAATCTGCATCATCTGCGTGAAGTCGACGGTATAGGGCAGGTGGCACTTGGTCTTGGAGAGGTCCACCAGGGGCAGCCGGTTGTTGTAGGCGTCCTCCATGATGGTGCTGGTGTCGAGGTCGTACTGGATCCAACCTGAGGAGTCTTCCCACTGCCACTCCACTCCCTTGCCTGCAGGGGAGCTGGCTGGGAGCTCCCTGCGTCTGATTGGTCGGGCATTACCTGACAAGACAATTTGAAATGAAACAGAAGAAAGAAAAAGATAACAACATCTGAAACTGACAACTAATCACTTTACGGGCCGACACACATTGTTGCAACTTACAAAAGCTATTTTACTGGATTTCAGTTGATCCCCATCAAACTTGACCTCAATACGAAGTTGGACAACCACTTCGGTTTACAACAATGTCACAGTCTTTCATTAAATTTCCAAGATGATACAGCACAAATTATGGTGATTACTTGACCACATTCATTGACAGTTAGATTCTGGATTTCTGAATTATTTGAAAAGAAGGAAGCCAGGTGATATGCCAATCAGCGAACGAAGTACAGTAAAGGTTACACAAAGTGTGCACTTGTTTAGGTACACCTCATAAACGAACGAAATAGCTACATGCCAGTATACTGACAGTGAATAGTGACAATGCTATAAACTTTGTATTTTGATATTTCAATTATGTTTTGTTCATGTTATGTTTGTAAACGATTTTTGGGCCACAGCTCTTTCTAACTGGTGATGAAAAGGCACTTTATAAATATGACTGCTAGGTTATCTCAAGTATTAAAGTAACTCAATGACTAATCCTGTCCGAAACACTTTGCAATCTCTTTTTTTTTTCCCCACACATCCCTCCCCCGACATCTGGGTTTGAACAATGAATTTGTTTGCGGGTCGCGATGAATATCCCAGTCTTAGGTAATCTAGTTTCATACACATCCAGTCACCTCTGATTATGTGGCTGTACATTGCATTCATGCAACAAATTGTGCATCATTTGAAATTATTCTGTATTGATCGTAATACCCAACAGTACTGGTGCTGTTGGAATGTTGCCATGGACAGAAATTGTAACACACAGACTTTCCTAAACTATGATTCCCAATGTCCAGATTCAACATGATAGCCATATGGAGAGCAAAAATAAAAGTGTATTTCTGTGCTGTTCCCTTTGAACTTGTCACTTATTTGTCCTCCTGCGTTTCTTTAGTCCCTGCATGCCAACATACCTATTTAGCAAAAAAGAGATGCTATTACTGTTTGGATGACTTTTGCCAAGTTTCGGGAGGGGGGGGGGGGGGGGGGGGGAAGAAAAGAATCTGCACATTTTCTTTGTCCCTGGCTCTCCTTCCCCTACGTACATGAATCACGTCACAAACTGGAACAGAATAATTACTATAATAGAAATTGGCAAATGAGCCAAATCAGAACTACAGAGAGACAAAACTGGAGAGTAAAGAAATTTGATGATCCACTTTTGACCAAAAAAGAGAGGAACAAATCTTTAATTGGAATATCCAATAAAGAGCTTCTAATTAAAAGTCTGAATTGCTACCAAATTTCAGCTCAAACACAATGGAATTACAATAGAGAACTTCAGTCCTGTGGTGGTGTATCTCCCAATTAAACATGGCAATCTTTGGAAATGTACTCCCTGCTGCAAACTGTTAGATCTCACAGTAGTTTTTCATGCTACGATGTACATGATCACATTGCTCATCGCACATACAATACTGTATACAACTGAGGTAAAGATCGCCAAGCTCGGTGTAAATGCAGCGCAGCAAATTTTCACCTCTGCTGACCTACAGACGTGGGGGGAAAAGAATTCAGCAACAACCACACCGGAATATGATGTGAGAATGACAAAAAAAGCTACTTGGGCTTTGATTCTTCCCCCCCCCCCCCCAGTTTTCCCCATTTTCCTTGGCAGCATTATGAAGAACATGTCTCCAGGACATTCCACGAAATTTAATTTCGGTCTCGCTCTTCCCCTCAAAACTCACTTTCCATAGAAATAATGATCCATCATAAAACGAAAACAAAAACACACACAAAAAAATGTGAGAAATATCCGGAGGAAAGAGAGACGGAGAGAGAAATTGACAAATACATTATGAGTGAGTGTATGTGTGTGTGTGTGCGTGTATGTCTATGTGTATGGGAGAGAGATAAAGGAAAGAAAGAGAATGGAAAGAATTAGAGAGAAGAGGAAAAACGGAAGAGCAGGAGCAGCAACAGACCGAAGGGTGTAAACTTGAGCTTGGACCTGGCTACCAGGGGACTGCAAGGGTAACCTTTTTGTATGACACTGGACTTCAATCACAGCCAGCTAACCTATACTGTTTATTTTTAACTCCCTCCTCGATATTCGCTCTGATTTGCCCAAGAGATTCCCAGCAATTCCTCCTTTCTTTTTGCAAGGACAACACTCTCGTTAAAAAAATAAAAAATAACCGAAACTTAACCCCCACCTCATCCCTGAAAACACACACACGAACACATATTCACACAAACACACTTATGCACATTTATGCACAAAAGACACTGATAGGCAATATCTTTGGATTGATCAAATGACATGCTCTGTTAGCCCTAATCAATATATGTGACCGTGCACCACAAAACGAACAAAAAGTCGCACACACTGATTTTGTGTGAGGACTGGAAACAGGTGAAATGGGTCAACCGAGCCGATCTTGACTTTTTCATATTTTCTGCAAGAGCAAGTCCTTTTCTACACTATGGTAAAATTTGGGATCATAAAACAGGCAAAAAAGTGTGTTTTTTAGCAGTTTCTTTCGAACATTTTTGGCAGAATAGTTTGATTAAGTGTGTCTTTAGAGTCCTCTTTTTATTTCTCAAAAATCTTGTACACACTTTCCACTTTCAACTCCTGTAACTTTTGAAAAGATGATGCTTCTGCTTTGAAAGTTGGCATTAATTAAGGACAGAGTGTATCAATAAGGCATGCTCAATTTCAGTTTGATCTGATAATCCTTTCATTGTTGCTACTCCAGTGGTTTACATCCTGTTTTTTGTCCCATTCATCGCACAGCCAGCACGGCTTGGTAAAGATCATGTGCTTGAATAGACACTGTACTTCAGAGTCTCTTTTTTCAGTTCACACTTTTCCTGAGTGTGTGCTTTCTTTCCAATATTTAGATAGGTTAGGTAAGTCCATTTGATTTGAGTTATACATCATTTTAAGCTTAAAGTCTGCTCTTCCATAATATGCCGTTAACTAAAATTTCATGTCTGGCGACTTTATGTTTGTTTTGTGGTGCAGGGTCACATATGCAAAAGATACACACTCTATATACCACAGATTTTGCAATCAAGCACCAAAGTGACAGAATCAGATTATATGTTCAAAATCCCTTTTCGAGAAAAAAATTCAGTGATTTTCTACCTTAGATACAATTAACAATGCATCTTTGTATGGGTGGTTACATTTTTGCAAGGTGTTCATGTCAAGAATATCAGCGGTCTCGCAAAACTAAAAACACCATAAAAATTATTTCATGTATGTAGCAATTAACATTATTGCCATGAAATTTCTTCAATTTCATGCAGAAACTTTGCAAATCATCAACTGTGATCGTAATATATGCAGAGTTGCACAAAGTAGACTTGACGTACATGTAGACAGACGGGAAACTAGTTTAGGATGAACATGACAGGATTTAGGCAAAGTCCACATCTCTAGATGCTCTATACACTAGAGTACTCCATTGCTTTATTTGCAATGAAGAATGCACATTTGTTTATTAAGTTGTTAACTTGTTTGTTTAAAAAAAAATGTATTAAAGGAAAATACACTTTGAGGTGAAATGTTTTCATATTCCGAGCAGGCGCTGACACACAGCAGATGATAACAGAAAACATAATGGGGAAAAATCAGACAAACATACAAAAATTACAATCTAAACAAGTCATCAAAATTTATCATCAATTGGCCCTCTCAAATGAGTCACTTCGGTCAAAGAACTATGGCATAACTTACAGAATACAAGAAAAATGTGTTTGCATACAAGGTCATCTCCTACAAAATGTTGTTTTAAATGCAAACAATAATGTCTTCAGGGCTACACTTGAGATACCAGAGAAAAAACGAACAACTTACACCCTCTCCATAGCAAGGAGGCTTGATACTTTAAAAGGATGGTTTAGTTTTGGTGGAGATGAGAATTGAGCTTATAAATATTTGTGAGAAAAAAATTATAAAGTAAGACAGAGCATACCATTCTAAGAGGAATTCAAAATCTATCAGATGACAATTAGTTTTCAAATGGCTGAGACATCCAAAAATAAAGTAAAACAAAGCGATCCTAAATGAATGGTGGGTTCAACCTTTTATCAGGATTGCTCTGTTTTGGATATCTCAGCCATTTCTTAACCAATTTTCATCAAATCAACATTGAATCCCTCTTGGAATTACAAAAAGAATCATAGGGGGGGGGGGGGTGAGATGTGTACATGAGGTATTCGGAAGTCTGCCCGCCCATCTTAAAGATAATGAACAAATTTAGAACAGCTGAACATCACCTTGGGGACAAGTGAGGTAGGAGACATATTCTATACAATTCTTTACCAAAAAAAGAAGAGAATTTTCATGCTGCTTGGTGAATCCGTGAGAGCATTGCTCCGAAATGTGAGGCTATAGATCCTCCAGGAAAACCAGCCAAGGAGATTTAATTGAAAAACGACCTCAACACCCAGACGACCATCATTCATGTTGCATCTTCGGGGAAGCCTCAGGCGACACAGCATACAGAATGAAAAGACAAGTCAGATATGATCTGCGAGCAAACCTGACTTTTTAAGAAAGGGAGAAAAAAAAATAGTTTGAATCCTTGAAAAACAAAGGTTGGAGAAAGGGGATCATTGGTGTAATTGGAGATAACATTGCCTTCATCCACCCGCCCTATAACACCTAAAACACGTGTGATGGATCAGGTTACACCTCATAACGACCCGACAGCATGGTATAATTACATTCCTCCACACTCTCTCTTACTCTCCCTCTCTCTCTCTGTCTTTCCCTGTCTCTACTTCACTCACTTCTTTCCATCTCTCTGCTCCAAGCGACATGCAAACAGAGAATTCAAAGTTGAGAGCGGATGCAGAGAGACGTAACAATGACACATGACACGAGCCATGTCGCAGAACTGGGATGGGAGACGGCAATATCAGTATCGTGGATTACGTTATCTTCTCGCCCAGGGACGACTTGACTGCAGTGTGATTAAGGCTGCGTTTATCTAACTTGAGAGAGAGAATCACGTTTCTAAACGCGTTTGGAACGGTGTTTGCAAACGTGGTTTGAAACGCGATTCTCGGGGTGCCGCGTTTATCTAACCATCATACAATCGCGATTCGAGTAGTGTCACTGCACAGCTACTTTGTGCCAATTGACCCGGGAAGTAAAGGTCAACTGCATACCACCAAACATGCCTCATCAGTCACACACAAATAATGGGCAGAGAGCACCACCGGAAACAGGTGGGATTTGACCTTGAGATATAAACGCGTTTCAAAACGGCATTGCGTTTATCTACTCACAGAACGGCGATCGTGGTCTCAAACGCGTTTCAAAACGCCCTTTCAAAGGCGTTTCAAAACGGCATTCCTAAACGCGTTTGAAAACACGGTTGCGTTTATCTAACCCCCTGAAAATGCCTCAAACGCCTTTAGGATCGTGATTCTGCCTCAGAAAATTTTTAGATAAACGCAGCCTAAAACTTCTTTGATTCCCTTGTGCCCCATTTGACATACTTTGTAAGCTTCTCTGATTTTCCTTGGTCAGAACAGTGTTTCATTATGACACTGTCCAATGCAATAACATGTGTCAGAAACCAGAGATCTAACAAGCAAGTCCTTTCTTATTCTTCCTCTGAAAGAAAACACTTTATGGTGTCTAATTTCTGTCACAGATATTGATGATTCATCGCTTATTTTTTCTTTTTTGTATGTGAGCTAAAAATTACAAACAACAACATTACAATGAACTGTTTAAACAGATAAATATAAAAACAGAGAATAAAAACAAAAACCATACTGGATAAAATTGTATGACTCCTCCCTCTTCCTACCCCTTACCTCCATCTTACTACCCCTTCCCATCTATCTACCCCCTCAATCTCCATACCCTTTCCTTCCCTCTATCTACCCTTTTCTTCCATCTCTCTACTCTTCCCTCTCCCCCTCCATCTACCTGTCCCTTCCTATTAACCTACCCTCCATCTCCCCATCCCTCCAGTTCCCTATTCCTCCCCTTCATGACCCTCTCTTTCACGTCCCTACCCCTCTACCTTGCTACTTCTTCATTTCTTTACCCCTCTTCATCTACCAACCCCCTCCCACCATTTTGCTATCCCTCTATCTCCCTATCCCTCCCCTTCATGTTTTTACCCCTCCACCTTGTTACCCCTCCTCATCTGCCTATCTGCAGGGTTGCCAAGTTCAAAAAAAATTTATGAGTGAGATTTTCATGACTCGGCATGCGAATGTGTGCGCGAGTGAGGGTGTGGGAGGGGTTTTTCCCCCCTGTGGCCTCCCACGGTAGGGAACTTTTTCAATTTTTAGCTCTTAATGGTGCGATCAGGTGCATACTTAAGTGACTATTTTTTACTTATTTTGAAAGACAAAAGGGAAATATACCTTCATTTGCAACTATCACTTTAATCTTTTGAGCTATATTCATTATTATAGGCCCAAGTTGCAGACTTGGCCCGATGCATGAGAAAAATGGGTGTCATGCGTGAGATCGTGAGATTGCCCCTAAATGCTTGAGTCTCACGCAAAATGCGTGAGACTTGGTAGCTCTGTATCTGCCATCTCTCTACCCTTCCTTCTTCATCTCTCTACCTCTCCGTCTTGCTACCCCTTCATTTCTTTACCTCCCCCTTTCATCTTCCAACCCCCACCATCTTGCTTCCCTCCATCTCCCTACCCCTCCCCTTCAGCCCCAACCCACCCCCATCCTCCATCTTGCTACCCCTCCTCGTCTACCTACCTTCCCTCTCTTTGCCCATACGTCTCCCCCTCCATCTTGTTACCCCTCAAAGTCCCTACCACTCCTCTCTTCATCTCCCAACCAGTCCCCTCCATTCCCCTACCCCTCCATTGTGTTACCCCTCCATCCCCCTACTATCAACCTACCTCCTCTTCCCCACCCCTCGACTCAAGCTAATGGACACTGCCAAAGGGCTGGGAGCCAGACAATTTTAATACCTTCAGTGTGTCAGAACTCATGATTTATGCATGTTCAACACAAAGAGTAGCTTTATCATAAGCATGTATGCTCAAGTGATATTGCTGCTACAGTGCACAAGCCATTGCTTTACACACATCTTATGTGCATATATACAAGTTACTCTGGAAAAAAAAAGTATGTAAGATTGATCAACGCTATCAAAAGCTTTCTTGTGTACCTTTGGGTCTGGCATACCACTGCGAGTGCAAATGACCCACAGATCTCAGAGTATTCAAGGTAGATTGCCATCAACTCTATTAAACGTACAGACAAAATTGACTCTGGCTAAGGTTTGATCTGACACTAGCTTTTTTGTCACCCTTTCTGAGGACATGCACCCAGCCACAACCTGCATGGCTCTTTGAAGTTAGCATTCAGTTACTTTCTTCCCTTCCAAATCGACTAAACACAAACAAACAAACAAACAAACAACAAAATATCAAACTTAACTATAATGTTATGTTTAAAATAGACAAAGTCACTTTGGTTGAATAATGCGACAGCCACTCACAAAGGCGGCGGCTGCCACACAATACAGCGTAATGAATTAAATGATCCCTGTTCAATTACAGCTCAGTTAAGTGTGGGATGTGTACTCGTTTGACCATGGAGAGTGAGGACCATGCAATAGACTCGAAAGAGTGCAGTGCAGGTTGCAGGCAATGATTTTAATGTCTGTTGATGGTCAGGTGTATTAACTAATACCTTCTAAATAATTTTGAGATGGTTCACTCAAATCATCCTTTCCAGCCCTTGGAATAGAGCATGGAAAGGGTGAACCACCAATGTACAGTCAGACCCACTTCAGCCACCACCTGTCCTTAAAGACCACCTGTCCTTAAAGACCACCTGTCCACTGTCAGAAATGTTTCTATCCCTTCGGAGCAGTTGACATCTTGCTAAACCTATCAGTGAAAGACCTCTCTTTCTATCTCCCTAAGGTTGGTACTTGGTAAAGATATAATGTAACTTCACTAAGCCATTAAGTCCTGAAGTAATTTTCATGCAGAAATTATCATCTTGTCTCCATTATGTTGGAGAAAATTTTGATAAAACTGGAAAGATTCATAATAATGCACAAAATAGGAATAAATATAAGTTACACAAATTGTCAAATTAGAAATAGAATCAATATCTTTAATCATCTAAAATGTATCATAATTACACCCCATTTACACTAAGCATAAAGGAGGTTCTGAAGCCTCACAAAGCAGCCTTGAGCAGCCTTTCAGCTCAGTATAAACAGACAAAATGCAGAAAAGGAGGTCCGGTCAGGTCAGGCTCTGAAACCATCTCCACGGGGTAGTTTCATAGCCTGTTATAGCAGCCTCAAAGAGCCTCAGCTGTACTATCAACGCTAGGGCGTTCAAGAAGCCGCTTTTTCGCCAACCCGGAAGTTAATCACTGAAGGTCACCGTCAGCTAACACAAACAACCCAGCCGTCATGGCCAGCCACCGCTGATAAACGCCACACAACTTGCACACTTCCGCGCTCAATCACGTTTGCGGTTATGTAAGAAATTCAAAAGCCTGCACCGCATATCCAGAGAGGTGGGAAGAGACAAGGGACCTTGGTTACCATGGGAACAGAGCGCCTGCTAGGGCCTGCTTTGGGCGAAATCAGCTCATGCAGTATAAAGAGACAAGAAACTGCTTTTGCCAACCTCCTCTAGGAGGCCTGAAAACCCACTCGAAGATTAACTGGGGTGTTAGTTAAAAATCTAGTGATTTTAGAGGATTTGTTAAATCCACAACTAAGAAAAATAATGGTATATGATCACAAGAGGGATCAAATGAAAGATAAATGTTTGAAATTCGTCCTTATGAAATACCAGCAATGAATGATGAAAATTACAAATAAAAAGGTTATGGTACCAAACCACAGCAATATGGGTGCTGCAACTTATTGGGTTAAAGAACGGAAGCTAATACATGTTAACACACTGAACTGGTATGTGTTCAGTGCAGTACTTATAAACAGTTTGTCTTTTTATAATTTCTATGTAAAGGTAAAACCATTTGGCTGACCAATGAGGAATACCTTAATTTCAAGATAGTATGCTTGATTAATCAGCCATCCATGCTATACTTTTTATGTCCCATGTGGTCATTGTTCCTACTAGTATCCAAAAGGGAAAAATATGAAAAATAAAAAATGCTTATCATCACATGATGATAATGACGACTGTTATATGGGGGATGCTATTGCTTGTTTAGGTGTACTATCAATGCATTATCTGACTCCACTAGACTTTGGTGATTGATCACAATAATCGCGAGGTATTGTGCATGTTCCATGCAATCAAAGCTACAGTCTCCTGTCCAGCCTTTTGTTCACTGAAGGATGATGGATCACCCCATGAAAGAATGATCATAATGTAAGCATGTCTGAATGAAAATATTCACTCTGCTTTCATGGTTTTATTGTTAAGGAAATGATATATCAGAGGGGCAGTGGGGGGGGGGGGAGGAAGAGAGGGGGAGAAGGGGAAAGAAAGGAGCACATGAATATTTGTCCCTCTGACGTCAAGCAACATTACCCAGACAATGCACGCTGCCGTCAAAGTGCACATCACCTCTTCCCTTGCCATTCAGCTGGAGAGAAATGTTCGACTAATGCCTGCCAAGGTTCTTTACATTAACGTGTGCCATCGTATCCCGCTACTGCTGTATATTCACTTCCCAAACACGACGGAATACGACCCGACATTCGCCACCAAGGCCCGGGACATTCGTGCAAGCCCCCCGGTATAAAGTATGTGCGAGATGAAAAATCTCTGCATATGTATACACGAACACACTCATATGGGCATCTGCGCCTTTTCCCCCGAGACACGCTAAGGGTACCCACGAATTTAGCACAAGCTGTCCCCGTGATAACAATAGAAAGTGGTATCCATGCCAACAGTGGCAAGGAGGTAGCAACTCTCAGTTCTACCCTATGCCGTATATCCGATGGCGGCACACACATACACACGCAAGGAAAGAAAGAAAACACACAAACACACACACACACACACACATACATGCACACACGGGTGTGTTCACACATGTAACACAGGAGCACACACACGTATGAACATGCACAAATGGGTTCCTACATGTACATTGACAAATACATACGGACACCGACACACAGACACAGACACAGACACAGACACACACACACACACACAAACACACACATGAATGTTCTCTGAATTGCAAATTATTTGAGTGACTGCTTTCGACGTGCATGGAATGTATCTCGCCATCATCATCATGCACATTGTCAGCAGCGCACTCGTCACAAGTATGAAACCTGACTGCTAACAACGGCCAGGAGTTACGACCCGCATGCGACTCGAAAAAGTCAGCCAGAAACAGAGTGTAAATCTGTGCTTGTCTATTCCTCCCACATGAAATGTACACATCTTAGACATAAAGGAAAGTATGAGATATCCATAGATTAAAAAAAAATTGAAAAATGCCTCATGACAAACCTCCTGAAGGGAACCCACTATACACTAAGCACATACACATGTATACACAAACACACACAACACCATTAGTCCTACACATATTACGTATCGAGATGATTACTCATGGGAGAAACATCTGCAAGTTTCAGGAACATCTGCTGAAGGTAACCTAGCAACAACATCCACCCTTACACTAATGCTTGATAAAACTAAAGAAGAGTTAGAAATCAACCTCTTCTCCAATTAACCAAAATAATCACAAAACACTGTCAGTAAAACAAAAGAACACAACATTTACCTGTGCCCAAGAAAACCTTGAAAAAAGTTGATTTGATATTTTTTTCTCCCTGCATAATATGATAACAAAATAACTTGGGGGAGCTTGTTATTAAAGGCTAACATCATGCCTTTACAAAAAAAATACTGATTTGAAAAGGCAATAAGATCAATTAATAGAATGATGAGTTCTGAAGTTTTTGACAAATCCCCCACACAGTCACCTCTTCCACCATCTCCAATACCCATGGATGCCCCCTCCCACAGCCCCCCCCCTTTCCTCATGACTTGCAGCCAATGGCTAACCCTCACAGAAATGGGTCAATAATACAATATGAGGAATTCTACCAGCTTTGCATACAATGGGCGCAACCAATCCAGTACGAGGAACAGTGATTAAAGTTGTATGCGCTACATGTTGAGATACTGCACATATCTCTGCTAGTTGACAAAATGTGATATTCTCTCACAATTAAGAAATGTATACCCATGTTGTTGTTGTTTTTTAATCACATGATCAATGTTTACTCTGTGGAAATTACTTTGTTGATGGTACGTCATCACTATTTCATTCCACTGGTCTACAGTTCTGCTTTGCTTCTACCTTTTTTCTTTCCCTTTTGAATTGACCAAAAACACAGAATTTTAAAGAGGAACACATTCATCCATCTATCACATCAGTAACAATCATCGTCAAAGCAGCAGCAATCATAACAATCAGCATTACCTTTATCTGGGCTCTCAAAATAATAAATCAGCAGAAATAGCTATAGCAGCATAGACGCACGGATGATACAGGTATTGGAAAATGATCATAATTACCCTCATTCCAACAGGATTGACTGGGAATGAAACTAAACCTCATGATTAGAAATAGAAGACAGAGATAAGAATAATACATAACCAAACATATTGCCCCCTAAACACCCCCCCCCCCTTGCACACACACAAAAAATAATAATAATAAATGGGAGTGATCAAGCAGGCTTTGACAACTGCCACTCTATAATCAGCATATCACAATATCAAATGTTTGTTTACAACAAAGAACATGCTGGCCTTGCTTCATAGAAACACCTCACGCAAACGTATAAAAGTGGAAAAATGAGCAAAGAAAATGGGATTCTATCGGAAGTCGAACCTGAGACCTCCGGATTGCTAGCCCGGTGCTCTACCGACTGAGCTATAGAAAACCCTAGTACAGTGTTTGCCCCAGAAACCCTTAATTCTCAATGCTCAAATTCTCAATGCTCTACAACATATAAAGTGTAATATAAACATATGATATATATCAGGGTTCTCGCCAGGAATTTCTTCACGCTTGTCGGCATTTCTGCGCGCTGTTCTGGGGGTGGGTACGGGAGGGGGGTTCCCCCTGCCGCGCGAAGCGCGGAAGCCTTCGCTAATGCTCAATACAACACAGATAAATTGCCGCTAAAATGCCACTAAATGCGACATTTTCACGGAGATGTAATGAACGTTGTGAGGGGCATATTCTCACAGAAACAATGCAGAAACTCCATACCTTTTGTTAGCGGCAGTTCCTAAATAATAAATGAAAGAGAAGTAGGTGCCGATGGTGGAGGTTCCGATTTCTTTTAGGCCTTTCCTGTTTCACTGTTATAATAATTAGCCGCCTCTGCATCGCAACAACGCGCGCCGTGTTGCTTTCTCGCCGTCTGCTCGACCACGTGGTAGGCCTATTGCATGCAGATGCGCGAGAAGCGATCGAGAACTTTCGGGACATCGTTGCACTTTCATTTCTGGGTATACTGCGGTAGTTTGGCCGTGACATCAAAGAGATATCATACAAAAATGTAATGATGGTCATTATTCCGAATGTTTGTTTAATCATAAAATGAAACGATTCATTACTGAGTACTTCGAAGGTTTGTAATCGAAAACAACAACAACACCAAAGGTCGGTACTACAGATGAATGTTCAAAATAAAACTGATTTCGTTCGAAGATTAACAAGCATTTTTTCTTTATTATTTTCCGATCAACGAACCTTCAGAAAGGAATCTATCATCTATCATCGTTATTGTTTCAGAATAACAAACCTTCAGAATAAGAAAACACCCTTTTGGGGCCGTTGTTGTATTCCGAAATTACACTGGCAGAACATTCGAAACAACAAAACTGATTTCGTTTGGATATAAACGAATATTTTCTCCTTTATAATTTTTCTATTAACGATCATTCAGAATTAAGAATGTAGAGTATTATTTTGCCATTATTCTTTCGGAGTAACGAACCCTGAGGGTAAGAAAACTGTAACCGTTTTCATTTCTTCTTTATCGTTTTCCGATTAACGATCGTTCAGAATTAAGAATCTAAAGTATAATATCGTTATTCTTTCGCAGTAACGAACCTTCAGAGTAAAAGAAAACTGTAACCGTTTTGGGGCCGTCGTTTTATTCTGAAATTTCAATGACGGAAACGTTCCAAATAACAAAACTGATTTCATTGTGAAATGAACGGACATTTTTAGAGTCATTTTTGGATTAACGAACCTTCAGAATAAGGAATATAGTATTATTTTTTCATTAATCTGTCGGAGTAACGAACCCTAAGAGTAAGAAAAGTGCAACTGTTTTTTGGGCAGTTTTATTCCAAATTTCACTGGCAAAACGTTCGAAATGACGCACTGATTTCGTTTTGAAATTTACGGACATTTTTCTTTATTCAATTTTCGGTTAACGAACCTTCAGAATAAAGAATCTATTATTATTTCATCATTACTACTTCTGTCGGAATAACAGACCCTTATAGAGTACGAAAACACGCTGTTTTGTGCCGTCGTTTTATTCCGAAATTTCACTGACAGAAACGTTCGAAATAACAAAACTGATTTCGTTGTGAAATGAACGGACATTTTTTCTAATCATTTTTTTGGATTAACGAACCTTCAGAATAGGGAATCTAGCATTATTTTATCATTAATCTGTCGGAGTAACGAACCCTCAGAGTAAGAAAACTGCAACTGTTTTGGGGCAGTCGTTTTATTCCAAAATTTCACTGGCAAAACGTTTGAAATGACGCACTGATTTCGTTTTGAAATTTACGGACATTTTTCTTTATTCAAATTTCGGTTAACGAACTTTCAGAATAAAGTATCTACAATTTATTATTTCATCATTACTACTTCTGTCGGAATAACAGACCCTTAGAGTACGAAAACACGCTGTTTTGTGCCGTCGTTTTATTCCGAAATTTCACTGGCAGAACGTTCGAAATGACAAAACTGATTTCGTCGTGAAATGAACGGACATTTTTTCTTAATCATTCTTGGATTAACGAACCTTCAGAATAAAGAATCTAGCATCATTTTATCATTAATCTGGCGGAGTAACGAAAAAAAAAATGAATCCTGGTGGCGATAACTGATGCTGGTGTAGAGAAAAACAAAGACAGCTCGCTCAAAAGATGCTTCCTTCTTTGCAGTTTATTTTCTCCCCAGTCATTCCTATCGTTCTCCTCCTATGAACCCCTGCCATGCACGGACGATGAACAAAACAAAATGTTACCGATGCTGCAATGAAAAAAGAAGAAGAAAGAAACACTCCCTCAAAGCAAATTATCTACACTTTTCAAGTTGAACAAATTGATGTTCGTAATGAAGAATAAAAAAAAAGCACGACCTCAAGCAGTGGGGAAACTTGATATCATGGCTTGTGGAAATTTCCATGATATTTCCACGAAAGCCAGGTGTCAGATAAAGAATGTCGCGCGTACTGCCACCTTGCTTCAGTGGTCGTAAACAGCGTGTACATAGCATGTAAACCAACTGGGAACATTGATGAATGATCATCATTTATTTTCTGCCCATGAAGGCCCCCTAACCCACCTTTTAACAAACCAAGCCAGAAGCACGTGGAGCATTACGTATACGTTGAACTTGAAAGACCATCATGACAGAATTACTATAAATTTCGGCCCGGAGAAGGAAAATGGAATATTCACGAATGACGTTTACAAATCCATAGAAATTGAAAAGGCTAAAATGGAACGCATGGCTTTTTAGATTTAAAAAAAATAACCCACTGAAACTACCAAAACCTAAATAACAATTTGCATTTGCTTACTCCATCGCACGTTCTTTTTTTCTTTTCTTTTTTTAACGAAAAATGGAGTTAATTTTCTCTCTGCGGCAATGCTTTGAACGCATCTAATTTTGCGTCATTGCCGTTGGCCAGCTTCCTAAAGAATTGATACGAATCCTTTCAAATATACGAAACAGTCTAAAGATCCTGGATCCTGGCGGTGAATTTCGGTGGTATTATAAATCCTGCTCACTATCAAAATTTAATCATCTGTTCCTTGCGCCATTTTACCAACCAACTGTTCCTGAAAATTTCATCCGAATCTGTTCCCAAATTTTGACTTATTTTGCGAATAGAGAGACAGACAGGCAGACAAACTAACAAACAAACCAAAGCAGCAAAAAAAAAAAAAAAAAAAAAAATACAACCTTTGGCGGAGGGGGGCATGCATTTCATATCGTTTGTTTTTGCGTAACCCGACAACAAGCGTGACAACAAGCGAGCACGTGTCAGCCTTCCTCAGCCTCCTTCGGCCTCCAACCCTCTCTTTCCGTCCTCTCTCTCCCTGTCACAATACACTGTACCGTTGTAAACGCACAGGCGGCTGGATAAGTGGCCGGCTGGGTGCTTGTGCATGTGTGTGTGGATCCCAAATCAGAGCGCATGTGAGTGAGCAAGTGTGTGATGTGTTGTGTATCAGCAGGGAGGTGAGACCTCCCTGGTATCAGCTAGTACGTCGCTCTGTTGAGCCGCGTTGTTGTGATCGGTGCGGTGACTGCGTGGGTAAATTTTTGCGCTTGTATAAGTATGTAAACTGAAGCTGCTTTCAACATCTAGCTTCTTTTCTAGCCAGATAATAAAGACTGAAAAAGGCGAGAAATTGGTCCGAACTTAGCTCGTCAAGCAAGTTACCCTTGTCGGCAAGTTCACGCGTGGTGTTACCCTTGTCGGCAAGTTTTACCCTTGTCGGCAATTGCTTCTTCAAACCGCACGCTTGTCGGGGCCGACAAGGGTGATATACGCTGGCGAGATCCCTGTATATATATATATATATATATATATATATATACATATATATATATATGAGCACTGTGGTACATCTTGATAAAAGGAACTGCATGTCAACATCTTTATGTCCCCAAGTAGGCAGCAGTTTCCCATTGACACCTTGCTCAATGGTTCTCCCTCTCTCTCCCCCAGTGTCTACCCCTCTCTCTCTCTCCATCTTCCTTAGATATCCATCGTTCTGTCTGCCTCTTGTCTCCCCCCCCCCCCCCCCCCCCCCCGTTTCTGTCTCTTGGGTATCTATCCATCTTTTTAGTTACCTTCTTCTTTCTCTGTCACATTTCTGTGTTCATATCTCCTCAATGCCCATGCGTTTTTCCCCTCCCTCCCAATCTCTCTCCTACTCAATTCAGCTATTCAATGTCTTGTATATATCACATCCACCTTTCAGATTCTCCCTTTCCTCCTCTCCTCCTCCTCCTCCTCTCTCTCTTACTCTTTTATAAAACAGTCTGAAATTTCATTAAAAACAATTTTCTGAACCAAATGACCTGGGAATGAGTCTAATTCTCTCTTCCACATATTAAACGGTCTTATATTTCCCCTCATTTCTCTTTTCTCCCTCTTATTCGTCTCCTCCTCCTGTCATGACATTTGGATTGACTCATTAAAATCCGCAAACATCGGGCATCTTTTCCTCTTAGCCGAATGCGTTCTGAGCCTCTTAAAAGCAGCTCACAGGTGCATTATAGTTGCTTCCCGAGCGCTGCTACATCTCCCTTCCGCTGCCACAGGATTTGCCACGCCAAGTCTATTATTTCCTCTTCGTCTAGGACTGGCTGTTTACATTAGTCGCCACGTTTGTTGTCCTGTCTGCCCACTCAAGTACATTGTAGATGGTGCACTGTGGGAAAGACAGAGGAATATCTAGTGCAAAAAAGGGGACAAATTCCCACTCCCCCCCCCCCCCTCCTGAAAAAGAAAGAGCAAAGAAACTAAGCCCGGGGAAAATTGTCTGCAGATATGCAATGAAGTTATAACTGCTTGCATTAGCATATCATCTCATATCACAACACCCTCATATGAGAACCTGATTTTCTTTTTTAATCACTTTTTTGCTTTCTCCTATTTCACTATCATCCATGATTTCACCCTTTTGCAGGGCCTTATGTCAAACTAGCGTATCAGGGCAATAACCCCCTCCCCCCAACAATTAACCTCCCCCCCCCCCCCAGCCTCAATGCCTGGCTCATATAGCCCCATCATTCCTATTTTGTACTTCAATTTCCACAAACAAAAAGTTACTTGTCGAAACCCATTCACATTGATTTCAAATCCATTCTTTTCTTCAGTGAGAGATTGACATTACAAGATACCTTCAGGGTATGGAGGGTTAGCCCCTTCATGACCCCACAACTTCTATCTTCGTTATCGATTATCAATCATCATCCTCTAGCACTGGTCCCAAGAGGTCAAAGTTCGTAAGATGACATTCTGGCAGGACCTTGACCGGATGGACAGACGGTCAAGGTATCCAGCGGGGAGTGTCCTACTTATGGCTCCTTGCTATACCACCCACAAGTTTGGGATGACACAGCCAGCTCTCGAGGCAGGATGGCTTGAGACACAGAGGGAACCAGACGGGAGGAAGAGGCAAGAACCCTCCTGTCGTCTTATATGTAAGGAATACGCTCTGATGCCGAGACTCCAGCCAGAATTGCATTCATACTGGAATAGATTTTGCCAAAAGGCAGTGGATGCGAGAATCCTCTGTCCTTGTCAGGCAAACACGGAGGCACTCAGCTCGCCTTGACCTGCTCAGGCTCAAGGGCATGTATGACCTTTCTTTTTTTTCTTTTTTTCTTCGCTGCATACCCACAACGACCATGCTGGAATCGATTCACCCCCCCCCCCCCCCCCCCCCCATGGAGGTTCCTCGGCAATGACGACGATGGGGTGCATAATGTTATGTCGAAGGTATCAAATATTACTGTTTGTGATCAAACTGTGTAGCAATGCAGACCACGGAGGAATGACACTGTCAATGCAGTTGCGGCTACCATACATTGCTGTACAGGCACTGCAGAGATTTTTTTAATGCTACTTCCCATCAACACAACATTGGCTGGGCAAGACATTGACAAATGACCCTCAACAGAACAGTGGCATGAGCCAACGTGAGAAGCATACCAAGTCTTTGACCATACGATCCCCCTTCACTTGCCCATCAGTTTCTAATGACTTTGGCGCTTTGGCTAAAGCAAAACAGTGATTAACTCTCCCTTACAAGTGCATTCTAATGAGAATAAGCCTAAGTACCAAACTATGGCTTTGGTATTAAAAACGTGTCACATTGTTTTTTCTCCGTTCAGCAAAGATCACTTTACAAATGTGAATATACATGCATGTATGTATATATATATATATATATGTGTGTGTGTGTGTGTGTGTGTGTGTGTGTGTGTGTTTGTTTGTGTGCGTGCATGCGTATCAATCACAGCCATATGAATATTAAATTATCCTTGTATGTAAAGAGGCCTAAATTGAATGTATAAGGTGATATCTACTATGCTAATCATTCCCAGGCACGTCCGATGCGCCTATGATTGCAAGCGCCGCATGGAATATCTACATTTGAAGGAAATGCATCTCATGCCCCACTGCTCCTAACATCGCATTGATATCACTGCTGTCAGAGAAGCAGAAATGTGTCTTCTTTTCATCACTTTCTGTTTATTCATCTCTCCATTTTTTTTCTCTCTCTCTCTGCCTCAGTCTCTATCTAATCCATTTCCCTCTGGATGTGAATAAAACAGTCTCTCCAGTAATCCCATAAAGCCTGAATGAGGACTGGAATACGATGAATGCAGTTGGTCGATGCACAACATCCCAATTAGGGCAGCGACACATCTAAATTCGCTTGTTAGCATCCCCATCCCCCTTTTTTTCTGTATGTAGCACCACACTGGAGTATGCAGAATCTACTAGTGCACCACACCACTGCCTTCCCACTAGAAATAGTAGGAGTGTGTTCGTGCAGTCAAAGTGCTTACAGAGATGTAGATTTCAGAAAAAGCAACCAAATTTTCATGCTTTTATTGTATTTATGAAATATAAAGTGAAGATCGAGTACAAAATAGCACAGAAACGAAATAAGTTAAATGCCCACTTCAAGAAGTGGTCCTTCTCAATACACGATGTAAATCAAGTCTGACCTCAACCTTAGTTTGTTTAGTTCTCACATGTTAATACTATATAGCCACTAAACTACATTATATATATGTTTCACTCTACAATTCTCATGTGTTACTACTCTTGTGCTTCAATCCTTTTGTTAGAAACTGTGCACTATTTTTGTAAATAAGTTACTCATCATTCTTCTTGTATCACTCTATGTTATACACTGTATATACGTTAATAAAAACAAAAAGATAAAAAAGTGCTTCAGCTGTAAAATAAAAAGAGAGAAAGGGGGGAGGGTGGGGAGTGAGCATTCCCTTTCCAGAAAGATATAGCTCTATAACACTTTACCTCACCTGAACAATATCGGTAAATCTAGTCAACTGGACTTCATGTAAGTCCAGTTGACTAGATTTACCGATATTGTTCATGTGATACTTTACCTGGATGACTGAGAACATTCACAGACTTTACCTCACGCTTTCTCTCCTTCTTTCTTCCTCTCAAACACTACCTTTCTCATTCTTTCATCTCACATTTCTAAATCTCTCTCAGCATAGATACAATGAAGTAGTTAGTGAAAGGGGGAAATAATACTGAAAGCAACGACACAAACAATATACCTCATCCACTTACAAAAGAACTGTGAATGAACTCTCTCACTGTGGCTGACAATTTGTATTTGTCCAATGTCAAATGGCATATTGGTTTGATGACCAGTGAGGGTGGAGGTATATACAGTTGCATATACGACAGTATATTTCATTCCATCTAACCAACCTCTAAACTGCTGTATATACTTAACAAAGTGATGATTCCTCAACAGTATATAAATCTAAAGCTGGTTTTTTGTCACATTACTTACTAGTAAATGGTAATACATGTTTTAAACCTCTGGCTTAAGCAATCAGCAACTTTTTTTCCCCCCAAAACAGAACATTTTTCTTCCCGAGTTGCCCTTGATATCCAAGTCATATTAAGGATACCAGAAAATCTGTTATTATAGGGTATTTTGTGATGACAACTCGATGCTTGCTCAAAATGATAACATTACTGTTAGTAGCAATACACCCTTTTGAGTCTGTAACTCCATTGTTAGCAAATTTCAAAGTGGCACTAAACATACAACTCAAATTGCTGTAAACCTGAGCACTGTGTCGCAACGACCTCCTACCCTGTACATCCTGTTTGTCTGACAGTTCTGCTCTTTCTCCGAAAATCATGTGATTTCAACCCTCTGTATCAACCTTCACAACCTCACAAAGCATATTGTGTAAACGAGAACATCTTGTCGTGTACACACCGGGAGCTTGCAAGGGTCGGAAACTGCATCTTGGGTTGTGGAGATGACGCAAATACACCGGTGGCTATTTTTGTGGATCACTTCCCTGCTCCCCTCTTTTCGGAAGATACACTTACTTGAAAAAAAGAAGAAGAAAAAAATCAAAACAGAAAAATGAATCTCAGCCCCTACGTCACACACAGCACAACTTATATTGATTGAGAGCATGACATCTGTACACGTGCAGGACTTATGTAGGTAGGGGAAAAAAAATAACCCAGAAACAAATAGGATAAGATCAACCCCACCCTCAACTACCACCCCCATCTCCTTAATACACTTGCACATTGCCTTGGGGCAGAACGAGTTCGTGGCGTCATCAGTGTCGTCGACGACACCGGACAGCAGAGGCACCGTAGGAGTTAGATGTCGATGGATCGTTACTTTCCCTCCATATTCCCAGAGTCCCCCCCCCCCCCACCACCCAATTCACACTGAGATAGACCCATTTCACATTCAAACTACATGAGGAGTTCCGTATAATTTCTCTTACCTGTCATGACTCATTGCACTATATACACATTGCTTCTAATAACCATCACATAATTTGCAGGTCATCGTTTCGCATTTGATAGGAGACAAAATAAGTACAAGCTCTTGAGTTCTGAGCCAGAATACTCTTACAAAACACACAAAATATTGCTCCCTTGGCATGAATAGCACGATATCTACAGACTATGGTAATAGACCCCATGGAAATTCAATGCCAGCAAAGCTCAACTTGTGCCTGGTGAAATTGAGTTGTTTGGCAAATAAGGTAGATTCTGCTGGTCTCAGGCTACGTTTATCTAACTTGAGTGAGAGAATCACGTTTTTAAAACACGTTTGGAATGGTGTCTGCGAACCTGGTTTGAAGTGCGATTCTCGGGGTGCAGCGCTTATCTACCCATCATACAATCGTGGTCCCAGCGTTGTCTCTGCACAGCTGCTTTGCACCGTTCAACCCGGGAAGTAAAGGTCAAATGACGTTTAAAATTTGCATTTCTAAATATCCTTTGAATGACGTTTCAAATTGGCATTTCTAAATGCGTTTGAAAACACGGTTGCATTTATCTAATCCCCAAAAATGGCTCAAATGCGTTTAGGATTGTGATTCCACCTCAGAGAATTTTTGATAAACGCACCCTAGGGATCTCAGAAGCATGACAGTTACACACAGTGCAAACTTAGGCAGAAAACAAAACACTTTCAAATAAAGAACTCTGGTGTAATACAACAGAATAGTTCAAAGCAGCATTTGAAAGAAGTAAACTTGACATTATGTGAGGTCTGTAACTGGGTGGAAGGTAATGACATGCTGTCACTCCATTCAAACCTCCTGAGATATCAATAGCTACGTTCAAACGGTGATCCTTAACTTCGAAGTTAAGCTCACTTTGAGGAGAAGCTTGTAGCTACATGTAAGTACCATGTAGACACACTGGAAGTTAAGCTAACTTGACGTTAACTCAATGACAACCACAAGATTCTCAGGGTTCATGCACAGTCCATGAACCAAGGGGGGAGGGGTCCTCACTTAAAGCTAAGCATCTTGCAGACACAACTCTAAGGTAACCGTGACCTCTCTGTAAACCTCCATTCCCTTTAGCTTCCAGTTCAACCTCCCAAATATAAATACAGTACCTCTCATACTGGGGTCATCACAAATTTTCGGTTCTGTGGTTTTGTCATTAAGTGGCAAGACTTGCTTGAAGTCACGGGGACAAGGAGCTTTCTGTAAAACGAGGAATGATTGTGCGCATTTTAATTTTGCGAATTTCGCGAGAGCCAAGATTCGAGAAATTAAAATGCATATGAAAGTTCTTGTCTACACTATGTTGTATCTGCATTAAATGTAAAAGGCCGTCGGCTCCAATTCGTTAAAATTTCATGCCATGAAAATATCATGTTTTACAGTATCATCGATAAGCTACCTTCAAGGATAAGCTTCGTTGTGTGGACGCGCATCGCTTATCCTCAAAGGTAACCTAACTTTAAATTAAGCATCACCATCTGCACGTAACTACATGTATCGACTCTAAATGCCGATACCACAGAGTACAAAGATGGCCCTTTTGGCAGCAACACACGTAACCATGGTGCAAAAAGGGGTTCAAGTAAAATGGGGGTCAAAGTTCATCCTTACATCTTCATTTAGGTCAGAATGACCTATGAGTGTACTGGTTCTTCTTCAGTATAATGAAAATATGAAGAGGTCTGTGCACAAGGCACACCACACAATGGGTAGTCCACAGCGGCCACTGGATTATTCCTCTAAGGGTACGACTTTGTTGCCGCTTACTCACAGCATGAACATCGTAGGGAATCCCGGAGAACTGACAAACTGACAGACACACATACAACAGCACACAACAAACACACACCTTAAATGATGAAGTGATTCATAAACAGTCTGCTATATACATGGCACTAAAATACACAAACAAACCTCCTGGACAGGAATTCTTGAGTGTGATAAATGTAAACTGCTCCAGTACTGTTGTTCAAGTGTCAAAACTGCTTGCAGGGAGATGCCCCTTTGACTGTGCAAAACTCATTTTGGAATCTAGATCACAACCCCCCCCCCCCCCCCCCCCCCCTCAGTGACAAACACATTTGAGAAAAGAATGTTAGTTGTCATATTTCCATAGCTTGACTTTACCAGCTCTTATCCACAAGTCTCACTTCAACTTCAAGTCAGAATCGTGAGAGACATGTAAATGTAAACATAGAACTTGAAAACATTGGACGAATATCGCACACCACGCAGGATGTTGACAAAGTGAGAAGAGTATTATGCTTGAAATATCTGTCCTACTTCAGATCGAATACTTGAGATTTATGACCATATTCTTCAAACCTCTGCTTGCATGGAAGTGAATACTGACCCGTTTCCTCTCTGCAGAAGAGTTTTCATGGAAATACTCAGGATTTGAGAGCCATTTTGTTAAAAAAAGATGCAGAAGTAATATGCAACATTACGATACACTATTCTATCATCCAGGAATACCAGCTTTGCAACAGGACAGCAGTAATCTGAGAGCTAAAAGGCCATTATTTTTGCTGGAAAACAGTATTATTACCTTTCCTGCAATCGCCATGTGTAATGATACCATATATGGGAAAATAGTATTTTTCATGAAACCTGTGATATCTTTGGCAAATAAAACAATACAAATACTTTCAAGAGTGATAAGTGGTATTTCTGTATTATCTGTCTGACAAAGACTGGTGAAGTGATAATGGTTTCTTGTTGCCCATGCAACATATTTCCACTGTCTCCCATGGAAGCCCCATGAGAAAACATGCCATGCATTTTAAGTTGAAGCAAAGTGGAGTTTTTAACCCCTGCAAACATCCGGAATGGATCTCTTCGTTAACCCTAGTCCCCCCCCCCCCCCCACTCATTGCCATCTCATCCTAACCCTTTTCCTCTCGTCCTTGCCCTCTCCCCTTCTTCCACCCTGTCCCCTACACCCTCCTCTCTCCCCTCCACCTGTACCCTTTCCTCACCCATCTATCTTCTCTTTCTAAAACCTTTCCACTCTCCCTCTTCTTTCCCATTATCCCTCACTTCTCCACCATCCTACATTTCCTCCCAGATGTCTGTCCTCTCCTCCTGGTCATACTGCTACCCTCCAGCCCTCTTCCTACCAGTCCTCTCCGCCTCCTATTTCTGCCCTCTTCTCCTCTCCATGCTTTTTTTCCCCCTTCACCATCCCCTTCTGTTCTCTGCTCATTACCTCCTGCCCTAACTGCCCTCTGCTCCTCCTATATACACTCTTTCTGTCAACCTGTCCTCCTCCCTACTTCCTTGCATCCTCCCTTTATTACCACCACCACCTCCTCCTCCTCCTTTTCCCTATAATCCTAATCTCTTCCTCTGCCTCCTACCACTCCCCCTCCTCCTCTTCCTCCTCCTCCCCTTCCTCCTCATCCTTTTCTATCTCCTCCTCCTTTTCCCTATGATCCTAACCTCTTCCTCTGCCTCCTACCACTCCCCCTCCTCCTCTTCCTCCTTCCATCCCTTCCTCCCCATCCCTTCCTCCTCCTCCCCTTCCTCCTCCTCCCCTTCCTCCTCATCCTTTTCTATCTCCTCCTCCTTTTCCCTATGATCCTAACCTCTTCTTCTGCCTCCTACCACTCTCTCCTCCTTCCACCCCTTTCTCCTCCTCTTCCATCTCTTCCTCGTTTTCCTCTTCTTCTGCCTCCTCCTCCTCCTCCTCTTCTTCCATCTTCTCTTCCTCCTCCCCCTCTTAATCATCCTTTTCTCTTCCCACCCTCATTGCCTGCTCTCCCCTTCTCCTCCTGCCTTCTCCCTCTCTCTCTCTCCTAAAGTCTTGCCCTTCATCCCCAAACCACCTCCCCTCCTCCCCTCACCTCCTTGGCCCTCTTCACATGGGGTATGAAGTACCATCCTGACAGTGTGTGACAAAGCAGCCTAATGACATGACAGAAATGTGCCGCTGTACATCCTAGGCCTAGCCAACCATGGTGCGATGAGACCTGATGGTGTAACCCATACAAGAAAGTATCAGATCATGGATTTAAAATGTAATCAGAACTTCTTGTTTTGTTTCTGTCTTTTTTCATGGAACAGGAACCCTAACCACTGTTACCTACTTTTCTCTTCTTCTTCTTTTTTTTTTTTTTTTTTGGGGGGGGGGGGTAAGGGAAGCATTTTGCTTAGGTTTCACATTGATTATTTTTGTTCTCTTTCTGGATACACATATGTATGAATTTCACATAGTGCTAAATGCCTCATTTCTTTTTGATCAATTAAGACTGCTTGATTTGGTTCTGAACAAATTTCTGCCATTGTAACTTGTATTCCATACATGCTTATAAATGGACAACAAATACACACTGGGGCTGGAGCAATCAATGTCAGGTATTTTTACAGTTTTGTGGAATGATTAATCATGTGAAAAAAAATCTTTCTACCACATTTGACACTTAACAATGATCATACAACATAACTGTATGAAAAAATGTGCTCATATGCAGGAACAGCTGTCAGTGAAATAGAAACCTAAGCAAACCTCTGATCTTCTGTTGCTAAGCAAAAACTTACTCAATAATGCTCACGTTTCTAATTACACAGCATGAAAAAATTCATATTTACTGTATAAATGAGATCCCAGAAATACATGTATTAAAGGAGATACTTTCTTCTGCTTTTTTGCCTTACAGTGCTGAAAAAAATAAAATGAAATTGTTGTGCACAATGAGTAAAAATATGCTAGTTTTATTTTACTGAGATTTGATTAACTGTGCAATAAAATTACTCTGCAGACTGGTATACAAACACATTCTATTTTTTTAGGCAGGCATCAATTCCTAGCACAAATCATTCCTGTTATTAACCAGAAAGGTTACCAGTCTTGCCAAACATAGTAGCAACTAATGCATGCACAGTGCATTCTAAGTATTGGAAGGCACTTGGATACAGGTGGGTAGGACAGCTCGTTACTTTGGTCTACAGATCAGAGGAACAATATCACACAATTTTACACTCAGTATTAAAACTGGCCTACTTTCACTACTTCCAAAGAATATCCTGCTCAGTATTTGATCATGTCCAGTGCAGAAAAATTTATGGACTGTTCTATCAGGTGTACGGAGTAATTTGAAATTCATTAACTCTTTGCATGCCTTTTAACCCTAAAAAGACTGGGCTATTTTGGTAGCTCGAAAGACTGGGGGGGGGGGGCCTAAAGGGCCCCCCCTTAAGATTTCGGCCGTGGATCGCGCGATCGCCGCGAAAATTTGCACAATGGTAGTGTGCGATGTAATCTACAAGATAGTATATTCAAATTTTCCAAAATAGTCTTCTTTTACTTTATTTTGATTAATTATGCTAATTTATGCGAGAAATCAGACTCTTTGATCTAAATCAGTAAATAAAGCTCCAAAAGTGCTCATTTTTGGTCTAATTATTCTTTGTGGCATTCTTAGCAAATGCACTTGAAAAAAAATTCGGTATCAAAATTAATTTCTTATTTATTTTATTGTTTCATGAATTTCTTATGTATTTCTTTGTTTTTTTGACCTTTTGTTTTTGTTGTTTTTTTAAACAAAATTTGTGGCAGACACTTTTTCAAGCATAATACTCCTAAAACAAATTGATTTTAGCCATTGAGAGTAAAAATAAGCATATTTATATGAACCATGTGAAAAAACTCAATTTGCATTGACTTTGTACACAAAATCACATTTTTGAGCCATTTTCGGCCTCACATGCATGTACAAAATGTTATGTAACTTCAGAATCGTACCCCCGGGCGTCACAAATTTGGTGTCAAAATGTGCGGGAAACTTGAAAGAAAAAAGTCATAGAGCATCGCGGCGAGAGCATTGCGTGTTGCAGAGTAATCGCGCGAAATGTCGAGGGGGGGGGGGGCCTTTTAGGCCCCCCCCAGTCTTTTTAGGGTTAAGGATCTTCTTCTGTTTTTCAACCTGCACCCAATCCAATTTGTATTCATCAATCATTGCTAGTTAGAAAATGGCGGGACAAGATTTCTAGTTGCTGTGATAATTAGATCTTTTTATTCTCAGTGTGTGCATATGACGCTCTTTAGACAAGACAATATTTAGAGATAGTTATGCATTCTTTATACCTGGAAGAACTTCCTGGGCACCACAGCACCTGGTGATGTTCGATTCCAACGGGCTTTACATACAGTAAGTCTCCTCTGATCGCAGCTGGTAATAATGAATCCTGCTTGTCGACCCACTCATACATTATCTCCAGCGACAGGTTAACAAATGCTCTGGCTGATTTACAGACACTTAACCCACAGAAGACTAGTCCCATGTATAATCAGGCATGTGTCTATGGGAAACGTATGTTGTTGCAAAATCAGTTCATATTCAGTGGGTTAATCACTCACAACCACGTCAGCCATTTTAGCTGTGTAATACAAATGATGTGTGTTTTGCCACTCTTGGCTTCCCATTACCGCCATGTAATGAGCACTTTTTTCCCCATGGACTAATGTATTGACTTATGGAGTATCTTCGGCCTTGCAACAAAGTAAAGAAATAGATGGCATGACTAAAACGACAAATATTGATGATTTAGGGCATGCTAGCAAAGCTACAGTATGCACAGAATCATGTGTGTACAGTATTCATATTATTTTTTGTTTTACTAAATATAACATGAATGTATTTCATGACGATTGTGGCAGCCTCAAGCAGCTTATGATTTGTGCAACTGACAAAAAGCATTTTGATGAAATTCTGACAGAGGGCTAAAAAAAAATTATTCATACTATACAATCATTATCAATGATGTTTACAATATTGGAGCATATTATGATTTGACAGGATATGGGGAGGGGGCCTTAGACTAAGATAAGCAGTATCACATTCAATGCCACCCCATGATAGTTTCACACTATTTGCATATCTCATTATATTTTCTCTTACATGACCTCGAACGATGGTTCTTCAGTGAATTTCTACCAGCAGAACAGCCGTGCTTCACAAATCATATGTTCACCCTCAACACTTCTGCCCATCTCTCGTGTTCACGCTGTGTTCATTTTCCACCTTCCACTTTACCTTGTTTGGCCCATGTTACCTCGGGTCTTTTCAATTTCCTTTTTGCATTGTATTTCCCTACCTGCTGGATGACGTTTCTGCCCCACCCTTCCACCTCCTCCTTCTCCGCCTCCTCCCCCCCCCCCCCTCCTCCTTCTCCCCCCTCATTATTATTTCCTACACTTTCTGCGACATGTGCACCATCTAAATGTATGAGCCCAGAGGAAGCGAAGGAGTATTTTTTCGTATTCTTGACGAGTATCCTCTCCATTTCATTCCAGTCATGTTCTCAAGACACAATTTTCTTCCTTGTGTGCAAGTGTATACATGTTACATTTAAATATTTTTCTGAAGGGAGGTGAGTGACCCCATTTACTGTTGCACTTGCCTTACAGATTGCAATTGGATACAAATTGGATAGTTCATGGTTGTTTTTGTTTGCTTTCTCCGCATTACATCACAACTTTAAAACAAAACAAAACACAGAACCAGAACCTGACCTTTCAAAAGCACTACTGCTAATTTTTTTATGAACTTCCATCTATAAGGGGGTTAAAAGAGTCTTTAAATAAATGCCTTGCCAATTCTAATTTCAAATTTATCAAGCTCTGGAAATGAGATAAAATATAAATCTGCCTTTGTGAAATGGTCCCACAGACATTTTCACACAGCACCTACATTCAAAGCACTGACATCCACAGAAGAGATTGTTCTGAGAAGAAGTACTTTACACGAGAGTCATCATTTTCGGCAAGGTCTCCTGTTAACAGAGTAAAAATAACAATGCTGCTTGCTTCGGTTATCAAATACAATTGTCAGGCCAGAAACATTCATGGCATGAAACTTACGTGAACTGGATCCATCAGCCTTTTTCGCAGCATGAAACTTTCGTCAATTACTGCCCATGCAGAAATTACGAGCAAACTGCATGTACTGGATTGTACACAGAAATACTGTCATGAATCATGGCTTCTTGCAAAATTTGTGAAAGTTTCATGCACTTCAAAATTTTTGGTTTTACAGTATAACACTCAAAATCATGCTTGTAATGATCAAGCAAACACAAAAGAAAAAATAATACACCCTAAAACTAATGGAATAAGTGGCTTCAACCCTTCAAAAAATATAACAATATCAGCACATTCCCTTCAAATTACATTTTAGTTATCAACAGCATACTGGGTCCATCAGTAGAAAGGCTAATGAATTTTGATATTTGACAATCATGGAAATTAATCTTGTATTGCTCTCACTTCACTAATCAAAATGTAATTTGCAATATGTACCTCTTGGCCTCATGATAGATGAAATATCCTGCAATTTTGCTTATTAAAATGTGCTTGCTTTGAAAGAAGGCTTCAACAGTGACACATTTCTGGTCAGAAAATTCTATCTAGATTTGAATATACAGGTATTCCATTTGCACTGTGGATACAGCTATATCTTGTCTACTCATTTGTTTTTTGTTATTTTTTTTTTAATGTGTGATATTTCACTGAGGTTGGATTTACATCACTAATGTGTGATATCCCTAACATATTGGCACATCTCCAGGGAAATTCTCATTATCTCTTTTTTTTAAATCAAAACGGAAAGCCCTCGAAAGAAAGTAGACAAATATCTGACAGCAGTTTTCACAACAACAAGCCCTTGAAAATGTCAATTCAGAAAATCTCTGTGACATTCACACTGGGCTGGCTCAACTCCAAAATTACTTGTCAGTGACTGACTTTGATGATAGTGGATCTACAAAGGATTTTATATGCTGGGATTGTGTGAATGCTCATGTAGTTCAAAAACTTTGGCTTGAAACCTCAAAGTTACAGCCGTAAGTGCATGCTCTTCACCACAAGATTTCATGATCACTGTAAAAGTGGAAATTTTCGCGCATTTTGCACAACCAGACACTAGCGCAAAAATAAAAGCTCGCAAATACTTTTGCTTGCTTTATGTTGCAGTAGCGCATGTCTTGACTCTGCGGAATCAAAAACATGCTAAACCAATCTTACCCGGCCGAGCGTGAAAAATTACACACACAAAAATATCCACTTTCACAGTAGTTTGATTAGTACTAGGTGTTTCAAAAAACATTTCCCACTTTTGATCATTAATAGCTCAAAAATTATTCATCCGATAAAACTGTCATTGATATAAATGATAGCTGAATTGTGTACAATTTGGTTGGAGGTAATTTGAATGTGAAAGCGTAAATCAGTTTCATTAAATCTAAGATTGATTTTGAAGTAAGGTTTCAGATTTTGGTCAATTTTTAACCCTCTGTACAAAAATTGAACCTTGCACAGGAACCAATGATGTGTATGTGAGTGTGTGCTGACAATGGCCCTGAACAATGGACATGCCTGAACCACCTGTTGACTAGGCATCAGTCTCGTGCTCCCAGGCACATGAATGCTTAATCAATAATTCATGTGGATTGCCCTGGGCACTGCTAGTCTGGATTCATGCACAGTAAAGGGTAAACTGCATGCACATGGAAAAAAGAAGCACACGTTTCCATGTTCTTGCAAACACCACATTCCATTCCAGCCGGCAATATTTTCAATTTTTGCTTCACATATCACTGAATTTGGGATATAAATAAGCATAAATGATCTAAAGTTCCTCATTTTAATACAACTGTCTACTAATTAAATAGTCTGACAAATTTTTCGCTTTTTGATAAAAAGAAATCATTTTTGGTAAAGAGTTCAGCAGCATTTATCATTGGGGCGATATGTTTCACAGTGGATTTATTTAAGGCTCCATTTACACAAGTGTATACTCTAATTGATTTTCTTTGCTTCCTGTCACCATGTTTACGATAGAACAGAAGGTATTCATTGTAATTTCGTTTGTCAGAAGTAGGGAGAGCACTGTCGAGACCCAACGACAGTATCGGCAGGCGTTTGACCTTACACAGATATTGCCAGAGGCTGAATAAAGACTAGTTGTAATAGTGGAATTTCTCATGAATAAATAATGAAGCATTCAAACCCTAACCATTGTTTAGGACCATTGTCAGGGTGTTAACCACACACTCCCATACACACCAATTGACCCCTGTGCAAAGTGAAATTTTGTACAGAGGGTTGAAAATAGAGCAAAATCTGGAACCTAACTGTAAAATTAATCATGGATTTCATGAAATCGATTTATGTTTTCATATTCAAACCACCTTCAATCAAATTGTACACTATTCAGCTATTACTCATATCAATGACAGTGTTATCTGATATATTGTTTATGAATTATTAAGAATCAAAAGTGGGAAATGTTTTTTGAAACACCTAGTATTGAGAAGTCATGGGTAGTTTGATAACAGGGATCCCCCCCCCCACAACATCATAACTTTAGTGCCAAGTGTGAACACAGCCATCAAGGAGCTCTTTGTCAAGCCCCATGTGTGTAAATACTTTTTTAACTCTCTGCAGAAGAACATTTTGGCCATTTACCACTCACACCAAAATACTGTGATCCTTCAAGATTCAAGCAGTTTCACTTTCAGTCTTTCCAATGCGAACACAAATCTTCCAATAACCAAAGAACATATACACACAAATTTTTTGTAGCCTTGTGTGTGTGAATTTGCACAATGTCACAGAGTTTCTTCATGTGGGACATATCAACACTTGTGATGACATCTCAAATCGGAGATGGATAAGCAGTCAGTACATGATCAATCTACAGTGAGCTTTCGAAGTATCACAAATATTTTCAAGAAGTGAACAGAGGACTAAGACCTTGTCAAATTTAATTTTTGAGGTGTTTGCACTCGAGAATGGCCCTATATGAACTACTGTATGTTAAACTCTGCATTGAAAATTTGAGCCAAAACTTTGACACGTCTACCAACATCAAATGCAATCTTGGACGGATTCAGCAGAAAGGGCCATTCTCACTCGCGTAACCTGAAAACTAAGTTTACCCAAACCTAGCTACCCAAACCACACTCACCTAAAATATTTTGGTGTTGAAAGGCACTATGCAAAAGAGGTTACACATCCATCCTGAAAAAAAAAAAAAATCCTTTACCTATGTCTGAAAGTTTATATTTAGAAGTAAGTGTTAACAGTCCTCGCATCGACTTTTCCATTCAGCGGTTTGCATGAATTCTCTCCCTCTTCATTTCCGAACTAACCTACAGGCATCATCACTCACAAAGTAAACCGCTCATTAGCATATTGATGGGAATTTTGCTCTCCGTGAAAACCACAGTGGTGGCCTAGTTTTGAATGCACTCCAGGGGTAACTCTTTTGTTGTTGTTGGGTTTTTTTTGTCTACCTAAACTGAAACATCAGTTGATAATAGCCGTTGTTGTCAGCCTTGCTTTTCAGTATTATTCATTTTGTACAGTACATGCTGTACATAGCACAAAACCAAAACAAACAAAAAACCTTAGATAAGTGTGAAATGTAACAATAATCACATTTTCAAAGTCATATGAAAAGGTACAAAAGGTAAAAATAAAATCATCTAAAGAACATAGAAAAGGTGTACCTCTGCGATTACTATTGGAATCCTAGCCCCAATGACGATCAGAAGTTGGTTTATTTGTTCAATGTATATTATTTCCAGGCTATGTCACAATCAAATTAAAAACAATAGTGTAGCGTAACAGACACGCTTCATGCATTAGCCTTGACTTTGTTTATGATTTTGTTTGATAATAGCCATCTTGGTCATGTGACTCTGATGTAATTTTTTTATAACATTAACAAAAAGGGACCAGCAAATGCTCTTTTGTAGATTTTACATGATGAATATGGCTTCTTTGCCTTTAAGAATTTGAACCAAATGTAGAAATGTGTGCAGGTTAAAGTTTCCACTCTAAATGATGCAGGGTGAAGTATAAGCTTTTCTTTTCATTTTTTTTTTTTGCAATCCTCACAAAAAGAGGAATAATGTACATTTGAGCATACAAAACATGGTGATTAAATATTGGTGCAATGGTGATATTGTTTTTCACGCTGTTATCACACACACATGTAGCTATAATGCACTAAAATGTCTGCATCCCTGAATATTCCATCTTAAAGGTTCTGTGATTCTGATATTTTATCTAGAGCAAATTGACAATTTTGCTGTCTTTTTGACAGAAAATGTAAATTGAGTGCTATGCCAAGTGGCCCGCCAATGAGAGGTCTGACATTAATGATGTCATAATCATGTGACCAAGATGACCCTCTATGACAAAATGGTCTCATTTGACTGTCAGCGTGTCAGCCATTCTCAAGAAAGGGATTTTTTCTTAACAACCCTCTTGACGCAGAACGAGGGCATTCATTTGCAATTCCCTGAATTTTACTTACAGGAGCAACGACTCACTGGATGAATGGATTTCCAGTTATTGCCATATTATGCTCCACTGTGACAAGTTATTGTATCTTTGGCAAACAGGCCCAGTATCTTTACTATAGAAAGACTGAAATCCTCATTTATGAATAAAAGAGGCAAAGAGTCTTGACTATAGGTTAGTGAGAGTCTAGAAATGATTATTCAATGAGCTTTTATTGCCTGCATATATACATGTATCATGATGTCAAGAATTCTAAAACTGCCAAAGCAACTTTAGAAGGAGTGAAACATACGGGATGATCACATTCTTGTGAAATCAGGGAGGTTCTACAGAGCATTCAGGAACATGCTACTTGTGTGTTACATGAAGTCGGAAGGAATGATTCCAAATCAGGATAATTTTGACATTATCTTGTCAGGATATATAGTGAAAAGTACATCTGCAGGAAGAATCCTACAGAATCTGGGAGAATTGGATTATTTAAAGCATAGCATTTTATAATATGTAGCAAGTATACAGACTGAGCATGTACGCATCCAAGTCTCTGACATTACCATCATCAGGAATTGAATTCGTTTTCATATCTTGATGCGTATTTGAGAAGACAAAATTGCTTTCTGCTTGTCACAAATGGGTTGCGAATAAACAGAGTGATATGGAACCAATGCGTGCACTTAATCCACATGAGGCTCCTCAATGCATGTATGCAAGTCGATGTAAACGCTTCTTCGCTGCCGATTTCATGCACGCTGCCGGCTTACCACAATTCCTGGAATTATGTCTACGACGATGCACTGCTGTCTCTGACTGAAATGTCACACGAGGATTTGGATGTGAAACCGTCTTGTTTTCTGCAAAACTGCTTGAAAGGCACACTAAATGGCTAATAATGCAGTCTGTTTTGATTGCTGCCTACATACAGCTTCCTGGAGCAGTATAGGGCAGTGGTAGTCGGTGGTATTATCAACCTTTTCCCTGTAAGATACTGAAATCTTCATAGACTTTGAAGGCACCCCACAAGTTTCCTGTACACAAAGGGGCGAAACTTTGGAAACTGAAAGATGAAAATGTTTTAGTGTAACATAGAAAACAGGCTTGTTCATCCTAGCTAGCAATCATTATTTACACAATTGTAATAATCAAAAACAATTCCCACAACTCCAGGGGGGTGTTTCATCAACGTTTGTCAGCGCTGACAATTTCAGCAAAATCCTTGGTTTTGATCGGCTGAGATGCTCTGGTCACTGACTGTTACTATGGTGATTCAAGTTGTCAGCACTGGTAAACGTTGATGAAACACCCCCTAGGACTTTTCGTGGTATTAAACAGATTCAAGCAAAATCCCAATTATCAAGCCCTCTCTAGGGAGAAAAGAAAAAGATATAATAAATACAAATCAATAAGACAGCTCTCGAAAGAGACTAAACTCCAAGCAGGTGAAACAACAGCAACAACAGCTATTTGGTAAAGGCTGACAACATTCCATGACCTTAACCAGGACAGCCTACTTTATCCTAACCAACCGACATACATACGTGTACTTCCATTGTACACTGTCATGACAACCACAAAGGAGTATTAAACTAGGTCCACGGAGTATCTCTTTATCCTTCTTCATGAATCTCGTGCAACCACCTGCCAATCGCTACAAAAACTGAGAGAACCAAACAATATCTATTTCCTGCCCTATATAAAAATGTCCAGTTCAGTGTATTCTGTGCCCCGGGGTAGTTCTGTCTTCATCTGTCCATGGACTAACTTTCATTGAGTTTCATCTGTACAGAGTGGGAATGACAGGAAGTTCTCAATCTTCATGGATCTCAGTTTCAGCATTTTGTTCAGAAGTCCTTCTTTTCCCGTTTGCTTTCCCAAACACTAAAAAAAAAAAAAAAAAAAAAAAAATACACACACACAATCAATCTGAAACAAATCTTGTACAATCAGGAGGAAAGTTTCAAATGGAATCACAGTCTCATTTCCTTTGATTCATTAGCCACGGTCACACTGGCAAAAAATTGTGAAGTTTAAGATGCAAAGTCTATGTAATCTTTGGTCATCCATCCACACTGTAAGCCAAACTTCTCAATATTTAAGTTCTTGAAGTTTGGGTCACTAGTGCATGTGCATAAGAAAGAAGATAGAGTTCACCTTTTGACCGTGAATGATCGTGACATAACAATGCACACAGGTACATCCCACAGAGGCACTGCCCGAAAACCATCGATCGATGGCGCAAACAGGTCATGGACTGGTCATGTGACAAACTGTGTGAAGTTTCAGGGGTGAGCGTTCAAATATCAGGTCCCTAGTTTAAGTGGGAACTTTTGCAAGAAGTTTGTAGTCACACTGGCAAAATTTTGAGTGAAACTGTGTCACTGGTGTCACTGTGACAAATATTATTTTTTTAGTGAGAGCATGCTCAACTTTAATAATTCTACAAATTTCTCAATTTCTGTTTGGTTTTCATGAAATCTCCACAGTTTCCATGATATGAAATTCCTTCATTGACTGCTAAATTTCACAATGAACTAGGAGCAGATTTTTACTCTGTTATCATTATAACAACCATGAAATTGGTGATGTACAACAAAAACCCCATTTCAGGTCATGACATATTTGTGTGTGTGTGTGTGTGTGTGTGTGTGTGTGTGTGTGTGTGTGTGTGTGTGTGTGTGTGTGTGTGTGTGTGAGGGACTTTGATAACTAGTGCTTTGATCAAAATGGGGTCTAAAGCAGACATAGGCATGCTTACCTGGTTTCTTAGGAATGATCAAATGCAAAAATCAATATTGGGGCATTTTCCACCAAAACAGCTACAGGCAATTTATGGACCAGTAAATACATTCACAGATTTGAAAATGCTGGTAGCTTTTTCCTTCTTTTTGTTTTCTTACTCATTGGTTTTGTATCTTTGTTGCTCTTATTCATTTGGTTTTGTGTCTTTGTTTCTCTCACTCATTTGATTTTGTGTCTTTGTTTCTCAAGCAGAGGTAAGGACTCCCCTTTAGCGCTAAACATCATGACTTATTGAGAGAGGCCCATAGAATCAGCTCTGACTAAATATCATCAGCCTACCAATCATGAGAGCATGATGCATTCAAATACAGCCTGTATAGTCCCATCTAGTTGTAGCACTTCCCAAAGAATCTCATGCATTTTGAGCCAAAGACACTGGTTAGGGGCCTATACCCTGCTTGTAGACAGTGAAAGCTATTTGCTCAAACCAGGGAGAACTTCTAAACACAGCAATGAGTCTTGTTTTTCCCTGAAAGCATTAGTATGATAAGCATTTTCAGAGTAAATTTGGTTAGAAGTACTTTTGAAATAGAGTGTATTATTCAAAACGACCACACGCTGATTCCTATACCCCCTTATACACTTCGTGTACGGGGGTATGTGGGGGGTATAGAAATAACCTACATTTTTAACTCCTGAAATGTGTAAATTTTTCACCCATACAGCCAGTTTGTGTAATCAAAAAAAAAAAAAAAAAAAGACAGTTGGTGCAATTAACAAAGTTGATTTTGGTTAAACTGCATTCAAATCAAGATTCCCAGCTCTTCTTTTTTATTGTTTTTCCTTTTATTTTGGTCTAAACTAATTCTCATCAGATACTTTACCATATTTTTCCCCCTTCCACAGAAAAGTAGCACATGAACAAACAAGCATAATTTACTCAAAGCAGATCTGATAATGTGCATTTCGTCTTTGTTCTTTCTTGTCTCTGCAGCGATTTAGCTCTCCCTTGCTTACAAGGAGAAGGTGACTCGCGCTCTGACGAGGAGGGGAGAGTTTTACGACTTGCCATTAACGCATTAAGGTCGCTCCTCGCAGAATCCTCTGCTGTCCCATTTTATCGGCGCAGGGAAGCATCAACGCGGTCCTAAAACAAATCCCGCAAATGCTAGTTCAACACAGCACTGGAGAAGAGCAACATACCACTGCTACGAACACCAGCAAGGTCACATGACTACCCGGTAATAAGGCGAAGAACGTGCAAGGTTTCTTTCTATTCATGGGAAGGATGTCTCTGCTGTAAGTGAATGAAGCACTTGCTTGGCGTTGCTTGAAAGCCAAAAGAAATTCATCCTAATCTCAAAAGGTTGATCAGACAGGGACATCATATGGTAGTTGGTAAATCACACTTCAAATTCAAAGTTAATTTCATTCAAAGCTTAAAGCACATCTAATGGACAGTTAAGATTTTATAAATACAATTGTACATATACGTAAACCAAGTTTACCTTTTTATCACATGGAAAATATTACAGGGTTATCTTCCTGTTTTTTTTTTGTTTTTTTTTTGTTTTGTTTTTTGGTGGGGGGGATGGGAGAGGGGTTGCTACAGACTAGGGTATGGACCATGTCACAGCAAACCAAAATGTAAGAAACTTAAATACTGTAAAAGTACATATTTTCATGCGATTAATTTTTCGCACTTGGCCGGGTGAGAAGAGTTTCGCATGTTTTTAATTCCGCAGAATCAAGACACCAAGTATAGGAACATACGACAAGCAAAAATATTCGTGTGCTTTCATTTTCGTGCTGGTTTCTGGTTGCACGAAATGCACGAAAATTTCAACACCGCGAAAATTTCCACTTTTACAGTAAAACTTTATTTTCAAGGGAGACAGAATGGTACCAATTACTCAAGAAAGAACACAAGCCATTGGAGGTAAAAAGCTTTGAAACTATACACTACAATTTAATCATTTAGTCATTTAGCCATTTTCCAGCTTCATCCACTCTAATTCACAAAGTTTCTACCGGGCAAGTTGCAGACAAGCTTACATGTAGTTTATTTTGAAAATTACTTTAATGACCATGTCCTTTCTCTGTATGTGCAATGACCCAAAGAAAAGCCGAGAAACTCCCTAATTTTCGAAACACCAACTTTAAATCAATGGAACATGGGACACAGACGGGATGAAAGCCTAACTTTCGTATTTAAGTTTACCAATTTCAATATGCATTCCAGTTTGTGACAACACAGGAATTCTGAAGTTACATCATAATTATATAACATGGAATGGTGAGTGTTGAAATATAATTGGTGAAAAATGTGGCAAGAAATTGCAAAATGTGCTCATTTGCGACAGCTATTTGATACTTGAAACAAGCAAAAGATACGTGCGTACCTATACTATACTCAAATCTTGCCCACAGTCCCAAAAGTATTTGTTAAAATGTTACCTGTTCAATGCTTCTTTCATTTTTTTTCTTTTGATCTAAAGGAGGTAAGTTACAACATTACATGCTCAAAATTATCAAAAAGGTATCACCTGTTCAATGCTTCTTCCTTATTTTTTTCTTTTTCTTTTGCTATAAAGGAGGAAAGTTACAACATTACATGCTCAAAATTACCGGTATCTAAAAAGATGTTGCCTGTTCAATGCTTCTTTCATTTTTGTTCTTTTCTTTTTCTTTTGCTCAATAAAGGAGGCAAGTTACAACATTACATGTTCTGCTTGTGACAGAATATGAGCATAGTGAATAAGATGGAGATTTAGGCTGATAACTACATCATGTATGAACAGGGATCATAATGAGATATGCTCTCTTTACTCACTGTCTGTCTGCTCTCTTCTTTGTATCATTCGTTTGTCTTTGTTTGTCTTTGTTTGTATCATTCGTTCCCTCTCTCTCCATCTCAGATACAGCACGTTCTCCCCCACTCTCCTTCCCTCGCCTCTCAAAGTTTCTTGGAGAGTAGCAGGAGGCAATGACTGCTGAATTCCCTTGCTTACGTCACCGGAGGTATGTACGCGAGAATCATACCATTTCTATCTCAACCCCTCCCCCTTCCCCCCCCCCCCCCAAAAAAAAAAAAAGGGAAAAATCTTCATAAACATTCCCCTTACTTTAGCCAGGCTATGTTTAGATCCAAGACTTTCAATTCAAGAGGATTTTTTTTTTCTTTGTCTTCCGTTTTCCCCAGTTAATCAGTTTTTGTCCGTTTCCCCAAGAGAGGAAGTCAAAGACGACATAGAATAGAGGGAAAGTGAAAATGGGGGTGGAGGAGGTTGGAGGGCAAAAGCTATTTCTATTCTTTAAGAATTACTTGCAGTTTCAAGTGAGGTCTTAACGTACACAGCACAAAGTTCAACAGTGTTATCGTACATATGAATTCACTTCAAGTCAGTCCGATCATGTGTTTCTTCTCCTATGCAGCGATACCACACGACTACAGTAATCCCTGCATTTGTGGCTATAAACACCCTCTCTGAATAGGAAAAAAAGGCAAATTAATTTTTGAAATGCATATAAATTTAGGAAAAAAAATTACTTCACTTTCACATCTATTGAATAAAATAATCTTCCTTTTGTTTACCTGATCTTGATATACTTGGCAGACTTTCAGAGTATCACAATACAACAGTGAGAGATTTTTTCTTTTGTTCAAACCAGACTCAACAGACTTTTGAGACTTGACGTAAACATTCCTGATTAGAACAACTTTTGATTTCAATATGTCGGATAAAAGCACACGGAGCTAGAAGGCAAGCACAACTTTATAGACGAGCGCAATTTTAGAACAAGCAATACCAGTCTCCATAACTATCTAAACTAAAAAAAGAAGAAGAGTATTAGCTAAAATGAAGGTTGTGTGTACGGAAGTTCTTTGTTTGATAATCAAGTCAATCACACACTGGAGAATCTGCCATGCACACAAACCCTTTTTTCGCTTTTGCCAGCAACATCTCGTGTGCTGGAGAGGCAGAGGCAGGTGATACCCACGGCTGTTTTGAAACCGACGTCCCGAATCGATACAGCCCACACTCTCAGCCCCATGGGCTATATTGTATAATGTTCTCCCGCTCTCCTATCGACGAGCAGAGAAAGCCGAGAGTAAGTTATCTCTAACCCCCAAACACTTAACCTGGATTCCCGGGGCTGACAATATTGCTTGGAATTCATCAGTCCGCAGAATCGACATCCCTTGGTCTACATTATAATGATAAGAAAGGATGCCCGATGGGTTTTAATTTTTGTGAAGATAAAGAGCCCCTTATTCAATTACAAAGCGTACACAGTATAAAGACTGAACCATGATTGCGGTCTACTCTTAATCATGTTTTTGCCAAAAGTATCTATGTGCTAAATGCCATTTCTTATGTAATTTTTTTTTCTCTTTGTTGCACAACAGAAACTGAAGTTTCAAAATAAAGGTAGCTACTGTAATGAGGGATTGGTATACATAAGAAATGCAACAGAACATACTGTCCTTGGTTGAGCATTAACTTTAAAAAAATTCAAAATAGATAGGTACACTAAAAAAATGCCACTTCACTACATGCAGTATACATCTGCAAATAGAATACAAAATAGCTCTCAAGAATAAGACTTGAGTCAAGAATAGTCACCAAACGTGGACTTGACAACTTCTTGTCACTGCCGTTCAAATGAGAATTAAGGAGCTCATTCCCTCATTCACATTTTCTCTTTTTAAGAAGAAAAGTCCTGAAAATGAAGCAATATTTCAAAAAAATTAAATGATGTTAGCATACGTATCATGCCGGAAGCCATACAAATGATGCTCAAGGACAATACAATTGTTGACCATGGCTATTAAACCGAGTGCTGTTTGTTATTCCAAAGGTTCGCTATTCCGAGGGTCGTTATTCTGAAGGGTCGTTAATCCGAAACACGCAAATTCCCTATACCTACAGGTTCGTTAATCCGAAAATGAAAAAGGGTTCGTTAATCCAAAAATTTGTGGCGTTATTCCGAAGGTTCGTTATTCCAAAGATTGGATAATGTGCAAATGAAATTCGGAACAATGAACCTTCGGAATAACGAATCTTAGGAATGAAGAGCCTTCGGAATAACGAATCTTCTGAATAACGAGCTGTAACCTAATAACCTACAAAATACTGTAGATCATACAGTACACACAGTATACAGGTAATAACATACACACGTCTGTGACTAAGAAGGAAGAGCTGCATAGTGTGTAATCCATCCCTATAGCTGTGAATGTGAATGACACACTAACCATTCGCTGGTACACTCCCCATAGAGAAAATGATATCAAAATAATCTTAATAAGGTATGCAAGGGTCTGTTGTTAAATAGGCTCTATCATTTCACATTTTTGTGGCTTAAAGGACAAGTCCACCTTCATATACATAAGGATTGAGAGAATGCAGCAATATTAGTTGAACACATCAGTGAAAGTTTGAGGAAAATTGGACAATCCGTTCAAAAGTTATGAATATTTTAAGTATCTGCGCAGTCACTGCTGGAAGAGAAGACTACTACAGTGTATGATGTCACATGTGTACAACTATATATGGAAAATAAAAAGAGAATTTCACAAAACTTTACTTTTTGAATAAAGTGCACGTTTCTTCGACTTGCTACTGACGTACATGTATGTTAAGGGTAATATCATTCCCCCTGCCTTCTGAAAGAGAGAAGTCGAGTGTTCTTGTATTATGCGAGAAAAATGGAAATATGTTGAATTTTCTTTATTCTTTCTTCATATCGTTGTACTCATGTGACATCACAAGCTATAGTAGTCTTTTCCTCCAGCCATGACTGAGCAGAAACTTCAAAAATTCATAACTTTTTAACGGATTGTCCGATTTTGCTCAAACTCTCATTGATGTGTTCTATTAATATTGCTGCATTCACTCAACCCACATGTCTATGAAGGTGAACTTGTCCTTTAATATTTCCTCAATTGTGTCTTTGGCCTCACATTAAACATAAATTAACATTGTATTGTTCTGCTGCTCTGCACTTACCCATGGTGTAAAACGAGGACACACACACGAACTTTACATTTAAACAGTCTGCTTTTGCATGCTTTTGCATGTTCATGTTTGTAGGTCCTCGATTAGCATTATTGTAATACATCCAATTGTAAGTCCTCGGTTGGATGGTAATATACGAATGAGTCCTCGGTTGACAAGAGTCCTACTGACACACAGGTCCTCGGTTATGTGGTAAAATTCTTACGGGTAAAACGGGTCCTCGGTTTCCACCGTAGATGCGTATCATGTGTGTGTGTGTGTGTGTGTGTGCGTGCGTGTGTGTGTGTGTGTGTGTGCATGCATACATGTACAAACTACATTGTATATTTATGTGATTGTATGTGCATGTGAGTACTGTGCACACTCGATAATCAAGAACTGCTTCAGTGGGAATGATACTTCTCGGTTGTAGGTGTAATGAAATTCAATGCAACAATATTAATTACGGCAGTATCACCACGAAGGTGACCCTCCCTGGTATCACTTACCAATTGATAATTGGCATCATAACCGGCTTTCAATCTAAATCGGGACAGATTTCGGCTGAAACACTTCCAAGTTTCACTGGCCGTCATAAAAGTCTACAATGGATATTTCAATCTAGGGAAAGTAATTACAGGTATTTTTCCCTTTACCAGAAGTGTTACTTTTCTCACTAACTATAGATTCTGTGGAGGACGCTGTCTACAAATCTATCATTAGGCAACAGAATGACCACACTGCATTGAATAGAGTTAAAAACACACTTCTTGGCTGTTGTCCACTAGAGTACACAATTTGATGTAAAAATTGTATACCATAGTTGCAAAGAATATACACAGCCTTGGATGCTTCACAAACCTCCATGACCTAAAGGGGAAAGTGGCCTAGCAGTCATACTCTGGTATATTTTTAATGACGCATGCAATATAGTAATATTCAAAATAAATTGAATGTAGGGGAGACTATACAATAAGCAAACATACATAATTTCATTAAAAGCACACAACCCCAAATGCTGAATCAAGATGGTTTCTTGCAAGGTGTACACTTATACTTAAAGAGAGAAGAATTACTAAACAGAGACCCCTAAGATGGTATACTAAATGTGACAAATTTCAGGAATCATAGTAGTCAATGTAAACAAACAAAACATGTTCCCTATTAGTATTAAGAAGAAAGACAAAATCTGTGCAGATAAACTAGCAGGCATGTCATTTCCAGGGATCTGCAGAGCGAATTCAACACACACAACTACATTCTCCAGGCAATCCATACTGTATAATCAATCTACTGCTCTCTGGTTCAAACACACATACACACATACACACGTATATAAACACTGGTGGTCGTAAGGCAGGCGACACTCACACGTCAGAATTGGGAGGCTCCAAAAAGCAATCAGGGCAGAACTCATTTGTTACATCACTTTACATACCATGCACATAAATAATAGAAAAATGACGCCCAGACCCCAGGAGGCCCATTCTGTATACGTGTCAGAACATGAAGAGATATTACACACTAATCAACGAAGTTTCTCGGAGCCTCATACAGAATCAGGGGGGGTTGGGCAGCTTCGCTGGCTGATTAATTTTACATCACTAAAATTGAAAAGAGTGAAAATTGAGAGAGCGATCGCCTGACAATACAACATGCACACATGTGGTTCCACTTCACGACGTACAACACATTGAACACAAATTGCAATATTAATTAATGACAATTTTCGACTAAATGATCCCCAGTCCGATATCGTAGTGATATGCGTGGAAATCAGTTACTTTCTATTTTTCATTCTAAAACAAGATAAATCACTACATCATGCAGTACTGTTTTATTAGGATTACTTTGTTTTGGATATCTCAGCCATTTCAAAACAAATTTTCCTCAAATAACTTTGAATTCCTCTTAGAATTATATGCTCTTCCATATTTCATAAGAAGTTTCTCATTTGTAAAAAAAAAAAATCATCATAAAAAAAAACTGGAACCTAGAAGCCCCATCTAAAATGAAACTTTACTCTCCCTTGACAGGGACATACATTGTATCAATCATATTTCTGTTGGTTCTTGGAAATATGTAAAACCTATCAGAATGACACGAAAAGAAGGTGATGACATCATCTTATCTCATTTGCATTTTTAATTCTGTAAAACAAAAAACAAAAATTCTTCAAATTCATGAAATTCTTCCATCAAGACGGAAGAATTTCATGAATTTGAATAACTAAGCAGTACCCGCTGCATGCTATAAGGATTAGAACCAACACTTGCTGTCGGGCGAAAGCTCGGTGGTCTAGTGGAGATGACGCCTGTCCGGTGATCAGGAGGTCGTAGGTTCGAATCCTGCTTGAGTTTGTGCACCCTTGATTTTTTATCATGGCTACTACTAAAACACTGATCAATTCAGTGCTTATCTACGTCGATGTAGGGCAATTTGTCAATCAGTTGCAAAAATTTTTCTCATGCACGAAACTTTCGTGAATTTCGCGAGCCAAGATTCCCATACTACAGTTAATATGCACACAAAAATTTTTGTCTACATTGAATGCCAGTACAATGCCGTAAACTATCATGGTTGACCATGATTGGCCAGGCCACTAAAAAAGCCAATAGCTCAAATTCACAAGAGTTTCGTGCCAATGATTGTTTCTGGTTTTACAGTAAAATGTAAGTCTTCTATCACCACCTTATTAGTTGAAATGTAATGTTATTAGTTGAAATGTGAAACTTTTTTTGGTGTCAAAACTTTCCTAGTTGTGTGGTTTTAGTGAACTCCTACCAACAGCTGCATTCACATTTACTGAAGTTAGCAGTCATCACATCTTCTATATCATGTCTTCCTCAATTATTTGTGTTTATTTCGATGCATGTAAAATAGGCATATTGCTTTTCCTTTCTTCATGCTATGTTTTGTACACCAACACTCTTCGTTGAAAATGAAAATAAATGCAATCAAATCAAATTACTGTATACGTTGTTATTTTCGCGTACAGATATTTTCGCGAATGACGAGGTCATAGACATTTTCGCAAGATGTTTTTTTCGCGATTCGACCCGACGCTTACCTTAATGCACTATTAACAAAGCAAATGGAGGCATTTTCGCGTGTTGTTAAATTCGCGATCCAACTATGATTCGCGAAATTCGCGAAAATTAAACCCTCGCGAAAATAACAGCTTACACAGTAAATGCATCTCAATGAAAAAAAAAAATCAGACTTATCTGCTAGCATTCACATACATGGCAAAAAAGAAAAGAAAAAAGATAATAATATAATAATAAGTTGGCTGATGACTGCACATCATGCCTTAACAATGACCAGTGGCAGAGTGTGATCCCAGGCATCTGAATTTGTGGACCTAATGTAGAAAGTTGCATTGTGGGATTTTTTTTTTTCATGTGCCCTTCAAACAGGCTGCAAAAGCAAATTAACAGGAGTTTCAACAACAACAGCAAAACATTCATGATGGGTATCATGAGAGTCAAAGATATTTCTAGTGGTTTTCATACTGCAGCCAACCCCCCCCCCCCCCCAAAAAAAAAAAGATTTTAGAAAAAGCTTTCAATTTTGAGTGTGTATCTCTTTGTTGCTTTTGTTGAATTTAAAGGCACATGGTCCCGGTGGTTTAGTCAAATGCGTACACGGGCACACGGCGCAAGTTTCCTATATAGAGACCTATGCTATCGACTCCTCTTTAGCGCCTATGCTGTGACCCACTTCCCCGAGTCCGAAGAAGTTCGATCCACTGTAGTCAATGGTCCGATCACAGTTCGGCTCGTGATTCGGCTGAGAGGAATGACAGCTTCAGCAAACTTCTTTTATGAAGTCATAATAAGAAGCACATATGCACACACCCTGACATTACTACAGACTGCGTGATGCGCAGAGAAGACAACTAAGGCAACGTTACTAAGCAACACCTATGCACTTTACTCTTGATGACAGCTCAACTTCGCTAATCTTAGTATCAATGCTAATGGTGATCGGCAGTATCATCAACAGCGCCCTCTACACTACTGGGACTATGCGCCTTTAAGAGACAACTTGAGTATGGCGAGGCATTTAACTATAAGCAGAAGCTTGATAGGCTTGCACTTCCAAATTAGTTTATCAAACCTTGTTCATTCACATCTCATGTTTTGACGACAGGGATATTAGAGGCTGGTAATTATCTGAGATATTGGACCTCGGCACAACAATAAAAAAAAATAATAACAATAATAAAAGACACATCAGCCACGAGAAAAAGAGACAGAGGAAAGCATTTCCAGAGAGAGTGAAAAAAGACGAAGAATGAGGAAGGAGACAAAAAAAAAATTAGCAACAGCAGAGCATGGAAAAAAGAAAAGGACTGAAGAAAGCAGAAAAAAAAGGAAACAAACAAAAAAAAAAGGAATGCAGAAAAAGGGCAAAGAACAATAGGAACAAGAAAGAAAAAGAAAGAGAAAATCAGAAAAAATAGAGCAGAAAAAAGAGGAAAAATGGTGAGCAAGAAAAAACAAAAATAGAAGAAACTAAAAGTAAATTAAAGCTAAAAGTTGCAACCTTTGCAAAAGAAACAAAAAAAAGAAAGGTTCTAATTTCATATGACAGATAACTAACTGTATTCATGGTTCCTCTGCGGAAACAAATTCCTTGAATGATCAACCAAACTGTTCACTGGGGATGAATAATAATGGAGCTTTCAATCTCAGATCTACCACCCACGATCTTCATCGTGCCAGATTGCGGTATAAATATTTCACAGCAAGTACATAAATCATTCAAACTGGAGTTTTAACCAGTACAGACCTTTCATCTCCAAACCCAAACTCCAAATTTCAAGAACATGTTGTGTCATCTTTGGAGTATGAAACAGGTAGGTCCTATAGGACATACCGCTGTATAATGTCAAATGACTATTATACCCCTTTCAGGTAATCGTGGATGCGGATAATAGGAGCAATAAGTCGTAAAATTTTGATTACATGAACGGAGAGGAGTAAAAAAGTGCGCATTATTTTGATGCTGCTATTATGCGCATTATTGCAGCAAGAAGAGTTGATCGAGAATACATGAACGCGTTTTACGACTTATGCGCACTAACATTCCACAGTTCGGTCAAAGGGCACTCGATTTCCCGCCGCACAACCGCTGATTGCTGAGCTTGAGCGAGAGCTGTGCATACACGTGAGTATAATCACCGGAAACATTGCGTCATTATAGAGGCGTGCCCAGTAACCATGACAAATACTCCCGTCTTTCGCACCGTTATATGAACGGGCGCTCGTAAAAGTAGTGCGCACTTCATGGGATATATGAACGCGATTTTGATTACTTCATCCGCATTATTTGGATGCGGATAATTGAACCGCGATTACCTGAAAGGGGTATTAGTTGCATATATGTACTGAGCTCTTTGTGCCTTCTTTTGACATCCAAGAAAATTTCATTGCAGATCATAATAACATGGTCTTTACAGGGTGTTAACATTCAGCTTAAAAGACTAATGCCATGTGTGGCTGCGGGGATGAAGAGTGTTTGCCATGCAAATTTCTTTTTTATTCGGCTGCAATACGTCTGTCATACTCTGACCCCGTTCCTTCCTGCCTAAATTGGTCTTAAAACAGTCGGGTAGAGGTTTCATTTCCATCACATAATTGACCTGTCTGAAATTTTTACCTCACTGGTGAGAAATCTGACGCTATGAGCTACTTCATATCCATTTCTATTTAAATCTAATTAGTAGCAACCCCCATTCCTATAAAAAAAGAAAAGAAAAAAAAAAGAAGCTATTACTTTGACTGAATTCAACAAAATCTGAAGTCCAGTCTCGGATCTTCATTTTAGTTTTTGTATTTGTTTCTTTCCTGATGACACACAATTGCATGCTGGGAATTGCATATTTCCTGAGCCAGGATGGATCCGTGTATAATGTGGGGTATAATGTGGTTGCTTACAAACCAGGACATGCTCCACCATGAAGGTTAGGTTTCATATTGGTCACCCTCACGTAATTCCACCAGTAATAAAACTAATTTTCAAATAACACTCACACTTAAACCTCGAATATGGATCCCTGTCTGTATTATTAATGCGGTAGTTTGCCAACCAGGACATTCTCTACCACAAAGGTTGGGTTTTATATTGGTCACCCGCCTTGAGTCATTCCACAATTTAAAAAATGATTTTTTTTTTTTTTCAAATTACATGTACAATCATGCTTTGATTAACTCTAAACGTAAACAAACAAATCAATTATTTGACCAGAAGTCTCAGCATAGTGGCAGATGAGATAGTGAGCCACTCCCATTTATTGGGCAGCACCTGAATTAAGGACTTCCAGTGATTGTATTTACGGCTGAGCAGTTGACCACTTAATCGGGTACTCTGGTTAATTGGATAAAGTCTGCACTCACTGATCCTGGATGCAATTAAGTATAGAGCACTGGACACAATAATATTAAATGGAAACAAAAGACTTGTCTGAAACATGGCACTGTATACAACAACAACAACAACAAAACCCTCTTTATGTAGACAAAAAGCATGTCATACACAAAGACTAAACAATAATTACAATCCAGCTCCATTATTTAGTATAACATATTGTATAGTAGAGGAGGATGCTGTTTTCTGACATTGAACACTGTGGCATTTCTGACATCCATTATGATAATCCACTGAAACCATACACATTTTGTCCTTGAGCATACAACTGTGTATATGCGTGCATAGATCGCTATTTATGTACAAATGTACATGTACCAAACAGGGATGACTGCTATGATTTGCTTGTCGACAAGTCTTATTGCAAAGATATCAATACTGATTGGAAAAGTTGTCCTTGAACATCAGCAACACATCCTTGAAAACCACCACCACAGATATGCCATGACAGAGACTCATCTATATTGCCATCACCACATGGTCTGTCAATATCCATTCTGACATGTCAACAAGATGGAATAGGCAACAGTATACTAATTGCAGAGTGCCAACGCAAATCAACAAGGACACATACAAACTGTGACAGTGTGTGAGGGCGATGAAATGCTTGCATGGACAAAAGAGGCCACAAATGATTGTGATTCACAACTGAGACTTGTACCCCTTTCAGTAACTCATGCATTTTTGGCCAGCTCCTGGCCCGAGCTAAATTGGCCCGCGCCAAGCAGTAAAAATTGCGTTCAGTAACTACAGCGAAGCAGCACTACTTTTACGATGACCCATTCACGAACCTGGCCACGTAAGGGATAACTCATACCATGGTAACTGAACGTGCGCTCTGGCGGAGGCACGGCCAGGAAATTGTGACCTTTCACCGTGCAAGGACTTTTGGCCCGCACCTGGCCCTGCTATCGTTCATAAACTCTTCGATCGGCACCAGGCCCATGCCTGGCCCGTGCCTGGTGCTAGGCTGCTGCAGCACCAAAATAGTCCGTGCCTGGCGTGGGCCACTTTGCCCGAGCCAGGAGGGTTACATGAAAGGGGTGTTAGTGCACTTATGACATCGTAACAGCACAGCTCGACACTAACTTTTTCTTTTGGTGGTCCAACACTGATATTTGGTGACCCCATCAGGTCACCAACACTATATCTTTCCTTAATAAGTGGTGGCCTGGCATCTATTTGTCAAGACCTTAACAGATATTTGTTATCATTTTCTCTTGACTGAAAAACTCTGGGTGCAGGCTATGCTTTCTTCTTCTGGAAGAGAGCAAAAACATAGTATACGAGATTATTTCTACACAATATTGTCATCATAAAAATATGACCAATGACAAACGAAGCGGTCAAGATTGACCAGGGCAAAACCTGGCACAGTTTTCGCCAATATGCGCCGCAGTAGCTTGGCTTGCAGCACGTTGTACAATTCCTATGCAATATGCGCGTTCTCTGCGATCTTCAGCTGAACGCCTTCATATGGCTTGCGAACGCTGCGTAAGCGCCAATTCCCATTGTGAAAGCATGGGAAAATAGCAGGCGCACATGCACGGTGACTGACTGCAAACAGGGATCGCAACTCTGGTGGTGTTGTTGATGTCTTTCTTGTGTTTTTCCGATTTTTTCGATGGTAACATCCACTTCCAGAAAAAATGGCGGCCCACAGCGGCTCGCAAAAGTTTTATCTTATGTGAGGATATGTTTTCAAGATCAACGAACATCGGGAAAATAACAAAATATCCAGTTTCTTAGACCCTTGTTTCCTAAGTGTGATGTTAAGAAGTACCGAAAATAAAATTTTGGATGTGATGTTGTCATTTAGGTGAGAAAATTTCACTTTTGTTGGAGATTGTGCCCATATTATCGGTTGTTTTTTGTAGATTGGTAGTGTCCTAGTATATGTGTGGTATGCATGTATGGAGTATGTTGCCGTGTTTAGTGGTACTTGTATATTACGGAATATGTTGTACCTGCCGTGAATGTGCTCACGGTCGCATACTGCCAAAATTACCTCCAATTTTCGGCCAGCCTCAAAAATTCAGACGCTTATCACTTATCACAAGCCAGCAAATCATATTGTCACAACACACATATATCACATTGTTTCACATACTGGCACACTCGTTCACCACAGGAAAGTGCCCGAGTCACCTCCAAAAATCCATCTAAAATTCCAAATTTTGCTGTCAAAAACGCAGAATCGCCGCAACTTTTCCAAAGCGCGCGCGAATTAGGTCCCGTGTAAAGAATCGGGGTTGCCAAAAAAGCACTAAAAATTGAAAAATTACGCCGTTCTGTTGCGAGATTTTTTGCTTATCGCAAGCTCAGATAATGGTATCCTCAAAAACACAAAAGAAAAACAAAATCTCCGCACATGCTGATGCAGTGAATAACTGTACAGGGGCTGAATGCAAGTGCAGAGTCCCCAAAATTTGGACACGAACAAGCGCCGCAACATCCCCGATGCAACCTTGCGCCAACAAGGTATAGCGCGCGCTCATTTTTCAGAGGCCTTGTATGCGTATTGACATTGCGCGCGTGTCCCAATTTTGGAGAGGCTGTCCGAATTTTGGGGAATTGACAAAGTGATAATATTTGGGGATTCTGTGAAATTTTATGATGTATCTAACAAAATCAACATTGGAAAAAAGCAGGTTGATATATCTAACATAAATTATAATAGATATGCGCGCGTGTCCCAATTTTGGAGAGGCTGTCCGAATTTTGGGGAATTGACAAAGTGATAATATTTGGGGATTCTGTGAAATTTTATGATGTATTTAACAAAATCAATATTGGAAAAAAGCAGGTTGATATATTTAACATAAATTATAATAGATATAATTTTGCAGAGTATTATTTGAGTTGAACAAATGTTGCAAAAAAGTTTAAGTGTCCAAATATTGGGGGTTTTACTCTATATGAAATTGTATTTAGGTTGGCTAAACATTGGTAGAAGTTCCTGGTTGCAATAACTTATATATTATCTGAATTATGCATTTCAATTTCGTGAGAGCCAAGATTTTCAAAATCAGAATGCACGTAAAAGTTTTTGTCTACACTGAATGCTAGTGGCAATATGCGAAAAGTAAATGTCTCAAAAAAGGCTGTCAGCTCCAGTTCACAAAAATTTCATGCCACGAAAATATCTTGCTTTACAGTATAACAATCTTTGAAACCTTCGTGAGCTTCCCCAGCTCAATGACAAAATATCCGAGTGAGTGACTACACGTGCGTGACTGAGTGACAGTATCCGAGTAGACTACCTAGATAGAATTCTACTTGACCGAAAGATCGGTCTGTACTGTATCTGGTCGTCGGGAATATGTTCCGCGGAGACTGCGTCTGGCTTCATGGATCCAGCGATAACGTCAAAAAAATAAAAGACTCCTCCAGGACAGACGGATCTTTCTGTCTAGAGTTCTACTACATAGCTTCACTCGACTAAAAAGCAAACAAACAACCATACATCATCACTGGAATCACAGGCAGAATGAGCTGAGGTAGCCGAGACAAAAATTACTCAATCAAGCACAAAGAGACAGACTTGTAAACACATCTACGTAAACAGTTCTGATAGTGATACTCTTTATCACTCACACGTCTCACAGGTAAACCTACGGCCTACACTGCAGCTAGCTGTACTTCATAGACATACATCATTCTCAAGATCTCATCCACACACTTCGATTACTTTATACGTGTGTGTGTAATATGTGTGTGTACTGAGCCAAGGGCAAGGTACCTGTACTTGTGCGGACTTGCTGCATCGCTGCGAAGTCGATTTCGTACGATGACAACGCAGGTTCGATGTCCCCTAATGATACGGTCTCGTCTCTTCCATACGCTGCCTCGAGTCCAACGACGACGGCGGGATCGTATGCCCGCCACCGACCATGGTCGGAAAACCATTCCCACACGACTACATGGCCGGTGTCCATGTTGTTTACGTTCTTGTCACCTTCGTTTTGTTGCACCTCATTCATTGCCACAGATTTCGCCGATCCATCGCTTTCCCTTGCGGTGTTGCGGCGAGGGGATAGGACGGGATCACTGCTGCTTCGGAAGCAAGCCGTAGTCATTGCTTGCTCGGCGCTCGTACGTACGTGCAATGAAACGAAGTCGACTGCCAGTACAAGTCTCGACTAGATACTCGCATTTCAAAACAAGGCAATCGGGACAGCGAAATGAATTGCGCAATACTAACGGTGGTGGCACTCTTCCGTGTTCAACAACAATGCTGCTTGAGCAGCTGCAGGTTGTGAGCTACGAGTATTATGGGTAGGGCCTATATGTGTCTGGATTTTAGCAGGGAGGACCTCCCTGATTTTAGCAAGATCAGTGAACCCAGACGTCTTGTTTCAGCTTCTTACATATTTTTCAGTTGTCGATGATCACAGAACATACGTTTTGTCTCAAGGAAGCCAGAACAACGTATGAACTTAGTGTATTCATATTCTGAGACTGTACGATTGCTATTACATGACTATATTTCAATTCCACTTCCAAATCCAAATAATACAGTCATGTACAATTTGTACATTGTATTGAAAAATTAAGCATCCAGTGATACTCGATCTATAGTAGTTGTATGTTACGATTGTTTGGTCGTATTGTTCATACGATTAGTTAACCTTGCTTGCCAATTTGTATATCACTGTATATATGTTTAGTAGGTATAGACTATTTTATATACATCATTGTAATATATCACAAACATGTATTCTTTGTCATTGTAATGACCGTATCTTGTATTTATGTGTTGTACTCTCATACCCCGGAATGGGGTCGGAAGAGTCAATAAAATCTCTCAATAAAATCTCTATTGATGCGGCGGTATGAGTGTAAAACAATTTGATGGTGAAGTTTGAGGAAAAACTGACAATGAATCCTTACAGAAGCAATTAATCTTCACAGTTTCCGTGTCATCGCACCATCGCTGGATGAGATGATTACAGCTTGGACCTCACTGCAGGACTCATGTTTTGAACTTTTGAATGGATTGTCCAATTTTCCTAAAACCTCACTATTGTGTTGATTTTGATATCACAAGTCTTCTCTCAATATTGATTGCTGCATTCACTCAATCCACATAATATTTGGTTGCGCTGATTTGTGTGTGTGTGTGTTTGTGTGTGTGTGTGTGTGTTTTTTTGTGTGTGTGTTAGCTGATGAAACCCGGAAGTGGCACCAGATACAACTTGGCCCCCATCACAGCGCATCACCACTCAATGTTCAAATTTGCTATTTAAAAAAGACTACTATAACAAGCCTGCGACATATATCATGCAGAGCGATCTAGAAGGAAAAAACAATATTGCAAGGCCAATATCAAAGAAAATCACTTGTACTTAACCCCAAGGAATATGTTAATACCATATGCAGCATTCTTTTTTTTTTGCAGTACTTAATAAAATGACATTATGCATTTATTGAGTCGAATACATTCTGACAAGAATGGTTACTGTATATGGTACAAAAAGGTGGTGTGCGTTTGCGTGATCAACTCAGATAATAATCACGACCTTGGTTGTTGTTTTTTTTTCTGTAGTGACAATAATTAGAATTAGTTAACATCAATGTCGTCATAACCACCACTTATTTGCCTCCTATTTGCTCCTATACAGGATCCTTGTATAGGGTAATCACTTTATCAAAATAGACCCCTATAGGCCTAAGCATAATTATTTATACTATAAGGTAGTATCGCTTACAATGACAACTATGATCATAAGCAACAATAACCACAGTAATTATAACGGCACTGTCTTCTTCTTCTTTGTGAGTATAACAGTCAGCCGTTGGCATATTGATATAGAACTTTATGCTTGTCTATTGTCCATGTATACAGTGCAGGTTAGACTCTTCTACTTTACTTAGAAACTATGCGCTTCAAATAGGCCTAACATAATAGCAGTAGCCACTGATATGCCAGAGCCTTCTATAAGGCTCTGTGATATGCAACAACGGGGCGACCTCATCGGAGAAAGGAGACATAAGCGTCATACTGAACCAACGCACTCTGTTTCACTTTTTTGTTCGTTTTTCAGAAAAGTTATAGGGATTTATCGTTCATCTGACGGATCAAGAGCTCATTCAGACATTAGTGTAATCAAGAAAAAGCCTTTCGCAATAATCCTCACCGTCTCATAATGCATTTCTTGCCACTATAGAATGGTCCTAAATCAGAGCTTTGTTTGTCTTATTTTTGTTTATGAGGGAAAAACGAATAAATAGCGCCTTATTGAAAAAGAATTTGCCCCAGACAATACTGAGATCGAATCAAGAGATATCATAAACACCTCAAACGTTCTTACTATGCTAATGATAAGGTCATCAAGGGGGTGCCTCATATCTAACGTCTCCACGTGGGAGCTCGTGATATCATCCCAAGAGACTGACACCAACGAGTCATACAGCCCTCGAGTTCAACATTGAAAGCAGGTCCATGGGTCATACAGCTCACGAGTCATAATAGCCCATGAGTTCGACAGATACAACACGGGGCTTAATGTGTCGGTCTCGTGGGCCTTGTTAGCTTAGTGTCGAACTAATGGGCTGACTCGTGAGCTGTATAACTCATGGGCTGTATGACTCGTAGGTGTCGGTCTCGTGACATGCACCCATGATAAAAGTGGGACTGAGCTAATAAAAAACAATCAAAAAATACGAATCTCATTCTTTTTCGATATAGCACTGAGAAACGTAAGAAACGACGGCTTAACATTATGCCAACAGAGGCGAGATCGTGCGCTAAGCATTCAATGAGCGCAATGGTGGGCTATTAATGCATGTGACAAATCATTATGATAACACTATCCTGAGAGAAAAATTTCTCCCGGTTTCTTACGCGTTGGAGTTGTAATGGGTTAGGTATGTTGCATGTCCTACAATATCTCACCTCAATGATCACAGTATACTTCTTATTTAACATGTGGGGAATTGTATACTTTCATGTTTCTGCGTTCATCGCTATTCTCTATGTCGCTTAGTCGCCATCTTTGAAAATGATTTAAACACATTCATCTTGTACGTATTATATTATTTATATATACCGAAAGTCACAATTTCTGTGTCATGCAATGGCCGTTAGCAGGAGATCGTTACATGAAACTGACTATGAATACGATAAGGCATCTTTCTGACGATTTTTTTTTCTTTTTCAGTTTGATATTGCAAAATGATGAAACAAAGAATTTCTCCAAAAGAAAATTCATTCAATGATACCTCTTAGATTTCGTTTTCGTCTCTTCGGAATATGGTGATTTACTTTAATCTTATGATTATCTTTTCTCCTCCCGGTGATTGTCCAACATAAAAGATATCATTACTCAGACAGAAACACATTATTTTGAACAATAAACATTTTATTCGTGAATTTTCCATGGATACAGAATTTCATCGTAGAGATACAGACGAAACTAATTAATGATGACTTGTGATACCACGAAACAGAGAAAATGATATATCAATCAACAACACTGCTTCGCGAACGTTGATGTTAAAATGAAAAAATACTTGTAATAGTACAGTGCACTCCCGTTATAACAAACACGGTTATAACAAGTTCCGGTTTACAACGAAGTTAAAATTCAGGCCGCAAGATTATCCGCTCTGTGTTTTTTGTGGTTTATTCGTTCGGTTATAACGAAATTTCGAAATAACGAAAGAAACACAGTCACCAGAACATCGTTAAAACGGGAGTTCACTGTCAGAAGTTGTAATACAGGAACGGACATGGGAAAAGCCATCTAACCCTCTCTCTACATCACGACCAATCTCAACACATGTCGTCAATCCGGTTCACAAGAGACACATCTGCAAGTATTTTTGCCTTGTTTTCCTTTGACTGTGATTGTGAAACAATAAAATATATCATTAAAAAGCTGGTCCTATTAAAAGTGGAGTCCCAACTTTAATAACGACCACTTTGTTATTTAAATATCTCAGCCATATCAAAAACGATTTTCATCAAATAAACTTTGTTTACCTTACGTTTTGTCATAATCAAAGTAGTTTCTTATTACAATAACAAAGATAAGATAAGATAAAACAAAATAAGATATGAAGCCCCATCTCAACCAAAATTATACAATTCCTTTAAAGAATTATTGTAACAAGGCTATTGTATTTACAAGATTGTCATAACCGGGTTAATGTATTCAAAAGATTGGGCCACAGATATTATGGTTGTTTCTGTCTGCAAAATGCTTAATCAAAATGATTAAGGCATTTTGCATCGAATATACAAATAAATGTATAGGCCTACACACGTATCAATATTCACAGTGATAGTACTAACGTTAAAATGATGGTATTTACATCAACATTAATATCCATATGAGCTTTGATATCATTAATGATATATGTTTACATAATAACCGCAACTAGAATGCCTCAACACAGCGCATAGTGTGTCATGAGTGCGACTTATACTTCCACTTCTAAATTGTCACAACGCGTATACCGGTATAACATTAAGCGACATTGTGCAGAACTTGACGTACGAAAAGTGTGCATCTTTATCCTTAATTCCCTAAAATCTTACCATTATTACACTGCAAAAAGTCCGGTGTCAGATAGTGAACACCGAGCTGGTGTTAAATTTTCGGTGCTCATTTATGGTGTTAAATTAACACCTCCGGGTGTCATTTCCAAATATAAAACTGTTTTTTGAAGAGTTTCTTAGTAACTGCACTTCTTGTTGATCTTTAATTTAAACAAGACGATCAAGAATTTTACATTAAAATACTAGATTTTTGAAAAAATGTGAAAACAAATTTACACCACAGTAACACCAGCTGGTGTGGTCTCTTATTGAAGCTGGACGGGTATTAAACAATTGATATTAACACCAAAAAATATCAAATCAACACCATGTGGTGTCATTTTTGAATTAACACCAGTACAGTGTCAAAATATCACCAGGTACAGTGTCAAATTAACACCACGAAGTGTCAGGTGAACATTTTTCAACACCATCACAGTGCATTTTCTACACCTGTGGGTGTGGTCCTCTATTAACACTTGATCAGTGTTAAATTTAACACTCATGGTGTTAAATCTAACACCGATGTTTTTACAGTGTATGTACAATGCAATCTCTGAAAGTATTTTCATAAAATAATAATGTAATGTACCAAAATAATTTGACTATAAATTAGATAATGTATAGCACTGCTTAATAACATTCAAATGTTTTCAGCTTATACATCAACAGCGTACTTAACATTATGCCTTCAAAGTAATATTGACATTGATTGATGAGGTCATTGCTTTTTATACATTGTGATGCAAGGTTTAAACGTGATCACGTTTTGCTGCTGAAACTAAAGTAAAATACTGTGCACGAAAATAAATACATCAACACTAGAAGGTGACAAATTGTGTGATTTTTCTTGAAATGCCCTCGGCGCTAGCTTTGAAAACTTCAAATCCACTATATTTGTGTTAATGAGAATTTAGTTAATCGTGCCTTGGCTTCACAGAAATTAATTCCGGGGGCCTGGGGGAAAAAGAGAAAAGGGAATAAAAGAAAAAAAAAATCGGCATACCCGGAAGCATGAACATCAAATAATTCTCAACAAAATGGTAGTAGAGAAAATAAAAATGCAAAACCAATTGAAATTCAGGGAACATTTAACAAACTAAACATATTTCACAAGTTGCCTAAAGTCCAATAAAAGATTATTTAAATTTTCTGCAAAATAAGGAAAATATTCAAAAGTGCCTCTCATTTTAAGGAAAATAAAAAATTCATCTAACAGTTTGAAGAATCACATTCCCATTCAGCTTGTAATCGATTTTAACATATCTGTTTGATTTTAAGGAATTTGTTTTTCAAAGAATACTTAAATCGTGATATCTTTCACCATTGCAACATCTTTGATATGCATTATGATGATGATGCGGCTATAGTGCCTACATATCATAAGTAAATGCAGAGTTTCATCGAAAAACGGTTTATGCGCCATTCTAAACATTTTAAATTAAGTCAATTATCAGATAGAGCAAAATGAAACCTTTCCAATGGTATACCTCCCTTGTTAACAAAGCAAGGAATATTCTTAAAGTTATGACTTTAAAAATCTCATATTTTCTTATCATTCTCTTTGATTTTTTTTTAACCAGCCTAAATAGCAAATAGCTCAAATCAACAAGAACTTTTCATAAAAGTTGGAGTTATCGTGACGATGCGATGATTTCCGGAATGACGCTCTTAGAACTAGCGTGAAAAGCACTCCTTTGTTAAAGAGAATAATACTTTGAGCAGAGACTGCATTCTTCAGCAACAAAATGACTTTCTGCAGTGCCCTGATGTCGAAATTCTTAAACTGATTGTATTTAACAACTTTGAAATTCCACAGCACAACACCGAATTATTTTGATAGGTTTCCCAGCAAACATCTGGAGGCCAAGACTGAGCGCATCCACGACTCCATGCGACGCTTACGTTACATACGTGGTTGCAGTTGGATCACATGTTGGAGCCGATGTGTGACCGTTCGCTGAGTCTGCAACCTCGGCGCGGGTCTCCCTCGCGTCAGCTTTTCTTCGTTCGACCGCGGGCGCTACGCGATTCGCCATCCAGCGCGCAGACGATCGTCCGACCTTGGCGCATCCTAAGGCCTTGAGGACGCCCTTGCGGAAATCCCGGTTCTTGAAGACGTAGATGAAAGGATTCATGCACGAGTTGCAGAGGGCGAGGATGACGGAGAAGTGGTACGGCGGCTTGGTGAAGTCGACGTTGGCACCAAGGTTGAAGGCAAGAAACATAATCTGATTCGGAGCCCAGCATAACATAAATGTGACTACCACGACAAACAACATTCGCTGAACGTCCTGTACCACTTTTAGCTGCCATTTCTCGGACAGCACATTACCTCGACCTGTTGGTTAGGTGAAAAACAAAAAGTGAAAAGGCGTCAATTTACTTGCACTAGTATAATGGTAGGCATATCAAAGAACAGGTTGTTTCTTCTTCGTACGAATGACTTTGTAAATATGACTTTGCTTTTATCAAATTGCTCATTGATCGTTTTGATATGATTCTACGTGACTATGTTCATTAAAATTAGGATACTAGTTCACAACGCATGAAAACCAAATCAAAACAAACAAACAAGCAAAACCTCTGCAGGAGAATTGCACTAAGATGTTTGCTTCTAACGATTTCTTACAAATCTTGTTGTCGCAAACCTAAACGGTGAATTAGTTCAAATATGACACTTTAAACATTCCACAAACCTAGCTCACTTCTGTCATGATTTAGCATGACGGACTTTCAAACAGTCTGAATCGTTCTGTAGTCTGAATTTCAACCTGTGTGTTTTAGGTTCCACACCTGTGAATAATTCTCCTTAGACGAAAAAAAAAAAAAAAAAAAAAAAACCTGCATAGAATGCACGAAAGATTCAATGTCTTTCGTCTATTTTTCTCCAGCTCTGAAATTTGCAGATTTTTTCCCTTCAAACTGTGCTCAGAGGTCCTTTGTAACAGTTTTATCACTTAAGAAAAAATACGTGTTTTCTTGATCCCCTACGAAAGAAATATAGTTCCCATTACATCTTTAAAAAAAGTTTACATCTATACAGCCTTCTAATGAGGTGCATTTTGTAGAGGGATTCACTCTCATAAACCACACCTATATAGCATTCAACAGGCTCGATTGGCTTATTTGCTATATTTTTCCGGAGCTATTGTCAGAATCTTTTTTTTTTCTTTTTTAAGTGATCGGGGTTCTGCTGGTCCTCTTTATAAAATGTATGTGTCACATCATAATTGCAAGTTTTACCTGATACACATCTATTACTCTTGAGGAGATAATTTTTCAACTTTCACTCTCGTGCTCCAAACAAAGCATTTTTTTTCTATTTGTCACAAAGTATTCTGTTGTAATTACTGTAATTTATTTATAAGATATTGCTCTAAGTGTAGAAGAGAAGAGGAAAATTACTTTTTATTTTTCCAACCAGAAGGTAAATCGGAAGTAATTTTCTCTCAATGAGAGATAATTGCATTTAATTTAGATTTTCATATAACTCCTCTAACGTCAAACAGCGGCAAAGTCCATACAGGCAATTTGTAAAAAGAGATTGGGAGCTAGGGAGAGCCAGCTGCAATCCAAGGCATTGAAATCGTCTCAGCAATGACATAGAGAAATATCAGCCAGCCTTGATTTACATTTCAGGTACAAAGGGAAGGAGAGCAGAAATCCAATCAACAAACTGACAAAGTGCGTTATTTTTGGATTGAACGATTTTTCAAGTTTTCGTGCTTGCGTTTGTCGTCTTTTGAAATGTCGATTAAAAAAGCTAATCGTAACAGAATTGGCATACATAATAGTTGAGCATAATGATAAAAAAGTCCATTATTTCCTCGTCGCAGAGAAGTATGAGAGCCCACTGCAGAGGCAAGATCGTCCCTGGCTAGATTTTACGACGCGATCGAGTAAAAAATCGAGTGACACTCGAGAGCTGTTTATGACAATCAAATACGTATTTTAATATTCCGAATTTTGTTATCGTGCGAAAGTGGATTAGACGTGATCGATCAAGAACCAGTGCTGCTAGGTTGCTGGTGATGGTGGTGGGGAGGAGTTGTGTGCAACGATTGTATCCCTATTACTTTCAGCGAAGAAACCACAGCGTAAAATGGCAATAACATGCCAGAATCTTGAAGTAAAGGGCCTCAATCTCACTGGAGAAGACTTCACGTGACTCTAAGACCAAGAAATGTCTTGCTCTCTCAGGAAAAAAAAGCGACGTCAGGACGTCGTCCGACACGTCTCCGAATCAATGTGACAACTTATTTGAGTTTACGTTGTCATGACGCCGCTGCGACGTCTTCAAGACGTCTTCTCAGTCGCGGAGACGTCTCCGCGACGCATAGGTTGCCAGTGGGTCTCCACAAGGTCGCGGAGACGTCTCGGAGACCTCGCGGACGAAATTAGTCTCCGCGACTTTGCCGCAACTATGGAGACGTCGCGGAGACGTCCTCGAGACCAACTATATAGAGACTGGAAAAGTCTCTGAAAAAAACAGATAAATCGAACATGTTCAATTCTCTCGCAACTCCCCGGATACCATGCAAGTATCCATGCGACGTCGTGGAGTCTTCGCAGAGACATCTTCGCGACCACTGCAGTGAGACTCGAGTCGCCACCATGTCGCCACCTAACCTCCAAGCCAACTCTCTAAATTCCTTAGATTGAGATGGGGGACAAATCCCAAATTAGATTGAAAATCTCAATCTGATAGCTGATTTAGAAGTCAATCTAATTTTAAAGTCTAATTTTGGATTTGTCCCTAACCACAATCTCATGGGTTGATTTCCAAGCTAAGGAATTTATGAGAGTCTGTAAGATACCCACTTCAGTGTGTAATATCAGGGAGATGGATCCACCACCCTTTGTAATAATTATCATGAATAGCGCTGTTGGCATACACGTCTACGATCCTGAAAGAGCTACATGAAATAATCATTACCAGTCTCCATGTGGCCGTCGAGAGAGTTGGCCTGCGCCCTCAGTGTCTTGATCATTTTAGCGTGGCACACCAGATTCAACGTGATGGGAATAAAGTAGATGAGCATGAAGATGTACACGCCAATAACCTTCGAGTATGAAAGAGAAAGAGAGAAGAGAGAGATGGGGTAGGGAGGGAGACGGAGGGATGGGAGACAGGGAGAGAGGAATACAAATATAAACGAGGTTTTTTGTCATCAATTTGATAACATGTATTGAGCTTTTGTTAGTCACGTTCTGAGCACAGCCGATAGATTTAAAGTGAATGCTGCGCTCCTACACCCAGTGAGCATAGGAGTAGAATCTTCTTTTCACCTATTTTTTTTTTTCTGATCCTTTTTTTTTTATCGGTGTTCATTTCATCCTATGAAGATGGAGGTCATGTTAATATGCCATCATAATATGAAAAGGTTCCGTCAACTGTAACAGTAACAAATGGTTGGACGGGGCATAAATCATTTAGTCAACCATTTCATATTTGCCACGTGTGTCACTAACGCTGCATGGGCATGATAATACATTTTCAATCTCGACGCCATTAAAACACACACACACACACAGACACAGACACAGACACAGACACAGACACACAGACACACACATACACACACTCACACACACACACACACACACACACACACACACACACCAATCAGTAATCTATACAATTAAGGTAGGATATGACGGTATTTCATGAGAAATATTGCGTCAAAGTATTGAGGTTTATTGCAATTGATTGACAAAGTATCTTAATTAAAAAAAAAGGTACTGGGTTACAAGGGGGACATGCTCTGGACTAAAATCATGATTTCTTTTAATTAAATCGTTAAATTTGATATCATTTGCTTTGATGTCGTTTGTTTTCACAAACTTTGATTTGAAAGCGATCTTCAGATAATGAAGGCTTTCTGTATATTGAACAATCACAGAGAGGACTATCATCCCCGTCTTTTCGTTTGAATGCCAGAAATCATAGTTATTGAAGACTTGTCAAACTGTCAAAGAACCTGGTGTGCGAGACATTCTTTGTGGTTAAAAATGGGGCAGGCATTAAAACACACACACACACACACACACACACACACACACACACACATACACACACAAATACACATACACACCATATGGAATAACATTGACTGTTATGTGTATGAAAGTATCAGTTAATGGGTCCCTTTATTTTTGACGGAAAGTTGTGACATATTGAGAATGACATGAAGAATCCTATAAAATCTAATTTGCACTGATGTGCTTTCTTGCATTGTGTCGTCATAGCATATTCCTGGTAGTGAACGTCCGAGCCCTGTATATCACTGATGTTCAGCCAGGAGATGAAATAAAACTTCAAATGAATTGGATTTTCCCAGCCTGAAAAATCCTGAATTCCTTGCGAGATGCTCAACTATGTATGTGATAATTATCTTGTCATATTTTCTCTGAGTTTTTGATCAGAAGGAGGTAAAGATCCAAGGTCATGTTGTATATGTAAATGTGAGGATAATTATGCGGTATTAAGGAGTGCCGAGCTAAGAAATGAATAAAAATGGAATCACCATAACAGAGAAGAATTGAATAAAAGCCGGACCCCACCCCCCCAAAAAAAAATAATAACAATGAAAACAAGAGTCTTGGCTCAATAAATATATCTATCATGAGGTAAAAAAAATAGTGAATTAGTAGGCCTACCCTTCACTTCGAATTATTAATGTTGTTTCAGGGATGCTTAGTTTTAAAGGGAAATTTCTTGTAGCTTTATGATAAATTTAATTTACACAAAATTCAAGATTAAAAAAAACTGGGAGTGTTGTAGGGAAATGCCCCCTCTCTTAAACACAGTGTGTATCATGCTTGTGTATGTTTCTCTGTATGTTTGCGTGTGTGTGTGGGGGGGGGGGGGGGGAGGGATTACAACCATTTTTTTTCAAATAAGCCGTGTGTCTCAAAGACAAGACTATGATGATTCTTCAAGCATGCTACATTCACAGCATGTGCCGACCTGCCGTAGCATGTATTTTCACTGCCCCGCTGATTATTAAGTCTTTGTTGAGATTTTCACGTCAGTGAAGCACTTTACTTTCTCCCCTCCTGATATTGATGTGATGTGTACTTTGATTCCCGCGCTTGCATTGATGGCGTTGGTCTACACATCATCATTAATAAGCAATTTTTGTTTCTCCTTTACATGCTTCCGAAGAAAACATATACTCCCTGGGGATCTTATACACGAAGTGGTTGCAAAGATGTCTCCATTAGCCGTAGAATTACCTCAGTCTTTTTTTTTTTCATACCTGCATCCATACAGTACCGCTCTCATTTGATAATCTCACATACGTGAAATGATTTTGACGAAAAAGCATATAACAAAAACAAACACAAAAGAAAATCCAAAACACACATGATATATCAGTACAGCAATTCCGTTTGCTGTCGTTGTGGGCATGATATTATGGTATATGAAAGGAATAACAATGAATAACATGAGATCATCTTTAAGATATACGAATTGTTGGGGAATTAAAAGACGTCGAGAGCAGCTGATGTGTGATCAAAGCAGCTCCGGATCTATTTTTGTATATTCCAAGATGGCTCGTGATGTACAGCAACCTTTACGGCGTCGTATATAAATCTTTGTTGTTACGCAACTCCATTCACAAAGCCTTCTCGCGTCATCAATCGAGGCGATCGATTACGCGCGTAACGATCTTGATAGATCTGTCTTTAGAAGTAAGCGTTTTGTGTATTCTATGTCAACTTTCTAAATATATTCTGTATATTTTGTTTTCAATGTAATACATTTCGATGTTTGTATCTCCGTCTTTGTACTTTTTTTTTGCACGCTGCCGATCTCTCGTAGTTAATTTTACACTGATAGACAAAAGTGGTGATTTCATAACTCGTTATGTCATCAATGATCTTAAACGGCAAGAGATGTCTGGAATATTATATTAAAATGAGCTGAATTTTCCCATTCTATCATGAGCACGAAAATAAACATTTTTGCGAATAGAATGAATGAAAAGAGACTGATGGTGAGATAACGAAAATATGTGAAAAAAAGCTTGATGAATTTCAATGAAACTTTAAAGAGGAAACAGAAGAGGCAATGAACGTACTATATACCATCTCAACTCCCCCCCCCAAAAAAAAAAAAAAATAAAAAAAAATAATAAAAACACCCAAACAAACAAACAAACAACAACGACAAACGGGTAGAGTGTGCAAAAGTGACATGCAAAAAAAAGTTGTAAGCGCTGAAATGCTTTGATAGGCGAGATATCTCGGCAATTAATCATGGATTCTCTTCTTACCTTTTGTAAGTATGTAGTCGGGTATGGCACAAACTGGCATCCCTCCCCGTCGTAGTCGTAGACGTAGAAGAAAAACGAATTCGAAATGGCGCCCACGAGCCAGCAACCGGCCATGATGACGAGGGAGTATCTGAGTGAGAAGGTAACCTTGTATTTGATCGGGTAGACGATGGCGAAGAAGCGCTCCATGGTGACGGAGACGAGGCTGTAGACGGACGCGAACACGGTCACCCACAGCATGTACTTGGAGACATAGAAGCGACACATGAGTTCGCCGGCGAACCCGCCAGGGATTGGAGGGGTGGAGGGAAACAGGTGGAATGGGATCACCCAAAATGACGTCATAAAGTCCGTCACTGCAAGGTGGATGATGAACTGGCTTGTGCGCGTGCGCAGAGAGGGTACGCGCAAGAGCACCAGGCATACGAGCGCGTTGCCCGTCATTCCAGTGAAAGAGATCAACCCATAGATGGTGCGGACGATGGCACTGTTGTCGATGCGGTTCACGGCCCAGCCGGCGAGATCGTCATCGCTTTCAGTGTCCGTCCTTATGGCTGTTGCATTTTTGAAAGTGTCAAACGCAGGCTCCAAAGATCCCGTCATCGTTCGGATTGAGGTTATCCTTGGTTGACGCCACTAGACGGGCATAAATTATGACTAATCGGTCTCCCCGATGCCAACACGTGCAGATGAGCGTGAACTCGCACTACGATTCAAATAGGTATCAGAAAAGAAAAAAAAATCGAGAGTATGACACGTGATGGTTTTGATTTAATCTGCCGTAGTCGCCATTGTCCACGTTTTGTTTTTATATTACACATTTGAGACATGTCCAAAAGTATCATAGGGCGCTTTTTGATTCTGATCAAGACGGCTGTCTTTGACTAACAAACTTTCTGGGCAAATAGTAGTTTCGTTTCTTAATCTAATTATCATAATGAAGTCGTGTATTCCCAATATCTTTCTACATCTTCTCTCCCTCTCTCCTTTCCTGTCTTATTCTCATCTTCCTTAATTAATTTTCTTCTTTGTCATCATTCTGTTTTTCTTATATGCGCGCTCTTTTTACTTGCTCTACATTTGCTGGTGAGTTCAATTAAAAAAAAAAACCTCCAATTGTGAATGCAATACACTTTCAGGGAACAAATCACCAACTAAAGGTCATATCTTTCTTATTTCCAACAGATTAGTTAAATTCAATGGTGTCATCTTCCTTTCCTTCACGTTTTTCTTTCCATTTTTATGAGTAGTAGGTCTACATGTCGGTCAGAAAGGTAAACGAGGGGTTGAAAAGAAATCGAATCCTAAGGTACCACTTTACCTTCAGAGCACAAGCCTTATATTGCAGTTTGCATGAAGAATATTGTTGACGCGCGGTTGAGGTGATATTTCTCTCTTTGCAGATTTGACGTGATCTTCTTGACGTTCCCAAGCTGTAAGGGGGGGGGGGGGGGGAAGGACCAGGTCAATGAAAATTAGCGTTCGGCAAAATACAAACATAACGTCCAACTTTTTCACATAATACTTTAGATCTTGGACAAGCTGACTTCTGTTTCGGAACGTTCATTTGCAGGGTTGAATTTGAATTTGCCCTGTTTACCAGGAGCTCGAATATCTAAGATTGGAAAAGAATGAATTTAAAGAAAGTATACATTTCAATAAGTTCGTTGTTAAGCAGGAATGCGCGAGAACAAAAACCAAGAGATTGTCAATATTGTTCTCTTTGATCACAGGAAGTTTAACACATGTCGACAAAGAACAAGTATGTTAATTTTGACTTCTACGATTTTTTTTAATGCAATTCTCCACCACAGTGATTAGATGACGTTATGGAATACGCATTCCTAACGATGAAGCAGTTGCAAATATTTACATGACAACCAGTGGTACATCCTTTGTCGTCGTTTGAATCGTACAATTCATGAAAGCAACCGAAACCTTTGTAGGGAGCAGAGGGAGATAGAGATGGAGAGAAAAAAAAAAGATAGTGAGGGAGAGAGAGAGAGAATATGAGAGAGGGAGAAGGCGAGAGAATAAGGAAAATACAATAATGACGACGGAGTGAGAAGTGGGAGGGAGGGGGATGGGGGAACAGCTGGGGGTGGGCAGGAGAAGGAAGGGTTGATAATAAATACCACTGAGGTACACTACCAACAGTATGGTATTATGCTTAGAAGGGGAAATTCTGTCAACGTGCTCTACACGATACATTTAGAAGCTGCCCGGTAGAGGTCAGTGTCGTATTGAAGGACAAACGGCGAACGAAATAGCCGTAGACAAAGAGTTAGTCCGTAATAAGGCTAAAGGGGTATTATAAGAAATAAGCATTGTGCTGATCTTGTATTGCGGCTTCTATCAGAAATTGGAGAGGAGATGACTTGAATTATAGTCTGTTTCCTTTTGTTGTCGTTTCTTGCTGCGCAGATGTCAATACACACGACTGATTAAAAGCTCATGACTGGAATGGACATCATAATCTAATAATCATCATAAGGGATGGAGTAACGCTACTCGGTATGCATGAACGCGATGGTGAAAAACAGAAATCCCTCTCCTTCCTCAAATAATAGCAATGTTACAATCATATAAAACAAGAATCTGAACCAAACAAACCTATCTTCGTCAAGGGAATTTGAACATAATGACTGATCCAAACAAATATAATCATTCCTTAAAGCTCCTCAAAACACTAGACCCAATCGTAAGCCTGACAATGTAGGGACGGTCATGTTTTTTCCATTTAAATTGATGTGAGATCTAAACTGTACAAACATTTTCATTTCATTATTATTTTCATTTATTTCATCACGGTATTGGGCTCAGCCAAATACTGTCTTTCGCTCAATCCGTGAACTAAAAACACATGTATAAAACCCGATACAACCACATTACTAAAATACACATAAAACACAGTATAATACATGCACACAACTGAATTCGTATATAATCATATTTCGCACAACGTTGTGTTGTTGGAAAAAAAAAAAAGGAAGGAGAAAAAATAAGCAGGAAGATAATAGGATGTGAGAGGTGGTTGCTCATGCGTCTCCCCCAGCTCACATACAGACACACCTTTAAAGAAAATATACAAATATTTCAAAATGTGAGTTATGAAACCAAATAACATTGAAATTCTTAAAGTAGATTATCTCCTGGATGAAAAAATATATAATTATTCAACGAAAGATCCTGACGCAATCAAACACTCGCAATCATGCTGGTAAGCTTACACTCGAAGAATTTGGGTAAATGGAGCAAAGGTTGGGTCGAAGTCTTGGTTGCCATTGGTAACGAGTAATTCAAGAAATGAATGGAGGACACATTTTGGGTCGTGACTGAGAGAGAAAAGGGGACAAGAAAGAAGGAGAAGAGCATTTTCTTTATGGTATGTAGTATGTGTATACATCAAGGTCGTGACGGATTGACAGAGATGAAGGGGGGGGGGGGGGTGAGAGAGGGTCAGACTAAAGTACGATGCTTAAAGGGAACGCAACCCCCAGGAGCATTGTGGATTGAGTGAAAGCAGCAACATTAGTGGAACACAATCAGTGAAAGTTCAACAAAAATTCACTTCTCTAGCAATTTGAAAGATCACTTGACTAACCGCTTTCAGAAAGCAGGGAGAATAATTGCTACCCTTAACCAGTATCAAGTTGATGGAATGTGTAATTTTCATGAAAAATGAATTTTTGTAGAATTTTCTTTATATTTTCTTTATATTGTTGTCCACTCATACGTCATAACCTCTAGTAGTCTCCTCATCCAGCGGTTCAAACACCAAAACTTTAAAAATTCATAGCTTTTGCAGTGATTGTCCGATTTTCTTCAAACTTTCACTGATCTAGTGTTCTACTAATATTGCTGCTTTCACTCAATCCACATTGCTCTTTGGGTTTGCGTTCCCTTTAAATGCGATAGGCGACTTGTTGAATCTGGCAAAGGCTCCTAAACTGTTCTCGACGAGAAGGTAAGAAAGCGATCTCTGCGAGGATTTCTGACAACTCGCAAAAGCACCAGATGCTTTCATGGTTTAAACGAGGCATTTACTCAAAAGTCCCCTTCCCGCCTTCTCGTCCGGAACAAGGCGCCATGAGGGCAGTTTCAACAAGTCGCTCTCTCACAGCTTTTTGAAAGGTTAAAGGTCAACGTGCACAGGTTTCAAGTCATCGAAATCCCCAAGGAAAACTGATACAACTGTCTCTCTCATCTCATCCCGCATCGTGTTGGACAATATGCAATCATTTTCCTTTATTCTTTTAGATTTCTTCAAACCTGTTCTTGGAAGATAAGAGTAAAATGTTTTTGCATATCCCGGGGCTTATGTCCTTAGCGGATAAGTTCTGTCTATATGCCCAATTCTACATGAGAAATAAAGAATGAAAATTAGCGAGAGAGAGAGAGAGAGAGAGAGAGAGAGAGAGAGAGAGAGGGGGGGGGGGTTGCTGTATTTGATTTTCAGTTGATGTACGTGTCACTCTCATTCTCTGTATTTGTTTTTAATAAATCGATGAAAATGTTTTATGATCACCCTCGCGCAGATGTCCACACTATTTCAGTCGATGCACATCAACAGACAAAAAGTGGGGAAAGGGCGGGAAGCGTGACGAGAAGTGGAAATTGTCAAATCGTTGTCATGTGTCTTTTTCTCTCTTTTCTTTCCCCTCCAAGTTTTGTCGTTCCGTGTGCCTTCAACAGTATTGAATAGCCACCCCATGATGTCTCCGGTATATTTCTAAAGTGAACAATTTCGGTTGACACTTAAAATGTACATTTACAGACAACTGTCATTTAATTGATTTCTTGAAAAAAAAAATCAGGTCGCATTTGATTGGTTACCAAGGTGATTAATGACGCTATTGTTCAGTCACGGCTATGCATCAACTGTTATCAAACGCTGCATTTCAGTTGTTTCAATGTAACGGATATTCACAAACTGATGTGTTGTCTGTTTGTTTTTTTTTTTGTCCACGCTATGCGCCACCCTCCCCACTTCATGAAAATCCTGAAAGAAATACCTTTTTATAGACCATTACATTTCAATTACAGCAAGCAAGACTGTAGACAATATTCGACATGAAGAAAATGGATGGTGAAAAGAAATCTGAAGTCTGTAATGGAACGATTCATGCTTTGATTTGAGTTCTTGCTCAATGTCATTTCACAAGCAAGGAATGTGTACGTTCTTCTAAAATTTATTAGAATGTCTCATGTATGTGCTGTCTGGGGCAAATTATTTGTATAGGGCCCCATTTTTCTCTTTCTTCTTTCTTTCTATAAAACAACAACAACAATGTCTCAAGGTTTGACTCTGCATGAGGTTTTAATCAAGTATGCTTGCTTCTCTAAGATTTAGTTGTAAAAAAAAAGTAACTTGGGCGTTCAGGCAAAATATAAGACGGTCGTGTGATATAGCTCTCATTGAATCCTTCTATGATGAGAATCCATATCACTATTTTATGATAGGCGTTGTACTGTGTCGAGGGACGTACCCTTGGAACCTCACGTTGTTTGTATGTTTGTTTGTTTTTTGGCGTATTATCTTTAATACACGGATTTGATGTCACCCATAATGAAGTTTCTCGGACAACGTTTCTCCGAACACAAATTACCATAAACTAAGTGATTGAAACTCGATCATCACTTCTCAAGACTTCACATTGCAAAGACAGAAACGATTTGCTCAAAGCAACCGGTTTCAGCATTCAGTAACCAATCTTTAGACAAAATGTACATATTCTTTTTCTCTTCGTTGTTTTTGACCCTGCCTGTGTAAAAACCAAAGGCAAGTTGCTTACTTTCAAAGTCAAAGTGAGGCTTCTGACTACTAGTATATCTGAGTTGATTAACGTCAGTACTAGGTTTTTTCTCTCTCTGTTCTGGACTATTCCTTCTTTATTTTTTTACTATTTTGGATGCACGCCCCATCACCATTCGCGGAGATAAGATCATTCCAGCTTTTGGGAATGTGTAGGGCCTTTTTTCTTATCAAGGTCACGATCGGTAAGATTTCTCGCATTCATGTGCAGCTAGCAGATCACACTACATTGCTCGAGTCAAGATATCCGAGTGAGCGACGGTGAGCTGTGCTCACGCACGCGCAAAAAAGGGCCCGGTTGACCAATTCAATCCTGATGGTTATCACGATATAAATCCCCTAGGGAATATAAAGATGACAGAAGAAGACGGAAAAAGAGAGATGGGGATTTGATCGCAAAGGGAAATCAGTTTCGGGTCTCGTGCCGCCATCGAGTGACTATCTATCTATCTACTTGCCTTATTTTTGTTGAACCGATTCCATCACGTTTTGTGGCAACATGTACGACAAGTACCGGGAATGTTCGCGCGTGACTAAAACTCAAACACTATATAGCTGGGTATTTGTTTTTGTTTTGTGTATTTGTTTGTTTCTTCTGCTCTACAGGAGATATTTCATCAGGGGTGGATCCAGGAATTCCGTAAAGAGGAGGCGTGTTTACAAAATTAAATTTATTTTTTCTTTTTATTTCTTTTGTTTCAACAAAAAATAAAGGGGGGGGGGGGGCGTGCGCCGGTTGCGGTCCTCCCTGGATCCGCCCCTGTTTCATTTTGTTTTTATCATCATGTACACCTGACCGAACACGTGCACGAGAGATGCACGAGATTATAGGTATCCACAAAGCTCTTCGTATAGCAGGCATAATATTCTGGATAACAGCCTCCCGCTCATTCAGTTATTCGACAATCCGGGGTTAATTGTTCATCAACAAAGAATGCACGTTCATTGAGAACGGTAACAAAGGATGAGGGAGAGACGAGGAGAGAGGGAGAGAGAAGGAACAAGTGAGACGAATTAGTAGAAACCCACACACACACACACACACACACAATCAAACAAGCATTGTTCATCAATGTGAAAAACCTATCATTAACTGAGAAGATGATTATGTGGACGTTGAATTACAACTTTCAGTTGTTATTCGATTAGTCGGAGACATCTTCTATAATTGTGAGTACTCGTATCATCACCTATAAATTGGTCTGCCGACCTTTCTGCAATATCACGTGATCGTTATATTGTGATGAGTATTTCATCCTCTCGATCAGTTCTATTGAAATTACAAGGATGAAACTAGAGCAGTCATTTAAAATGTTTTTTTTTTCATGTGTGAAGCCCGGTCTTATAATCAAATTAATGACCATCCTGTGCGCATAACCAATATGTGACAGCTATACTTAGGCACTATCTGCGCTTCGTCAAACTATCAAAATGGTATGCAGTATATTCTTTTTAAAGCATGTTTTATGCTTCGTCGTAATCGATTGGTATAACGAAGTAATTGCTTCAGCGACTACCAACGACGAACATAGTATTATAATGTTTGAATTGCCACTTTAAATATACATACATACTAATATATAGTACAGCAGTTGTAACCATTCTTATAGCTCTGTTATCGTTAGTAATACGTATGTGTTGATGACCATTATGACTTGGATTGCGATCCAGAAAAAATTGATAAGTTCTTTAGAGACAAGAATGAACATTGAGTATGATGCTGTCATCATTAGAATTGCAACCAACACTCTCCTGTGGTTGTTTTTCAAAGAAGAATGCATCTTTCGAGAGGAAAATGTAATTTTGCATGAACGTATCTGAGGATACATCCGGGGCATTAATTCAATCAAATTTTCCTCGAAATCAGGCAGAACCTAAATCGACTTAAGGCACGTTAAGTTTGCTTGCATAATGCGAGCATGTCGCATCCGCTTTACGTGTGAACACGTCAAAGCTCCTCCGTCACATAAGGATGATCGATATTTTCCTCACGACTCTACTTCATGATTCCACACAAAATGCACAAAGTGTTTTGTCACATACACAATGGTACACATTATTCTTTCTGATTCATAAACGGAGGACCTGAATTTCTTCCTTTTTTTTGGGGGGGGGGGAGGAGGGCTAGGTACAAAAGAAAAAAAAATCTTGTTGAAGTCTGTTTATATCAATTTGCTATCTGTTTTTTCAACGAACGACGACCTAATAATGTCACTCATAGTTCTGCGGTCCTGCATAAGACACCCGTTTGGCATTCATCCTGCCGCATTGTATACGCGTTTGACGCTACTCGTACTTTCGCCGAAGTATTGTTTTGATTTTGATTCGACATCTACCAGGATTCAGTTAGGGAAGCTATCAAAAAATAAACAAAGTTTATTCTTCAATTGTAAGCTTTCCGAGAACAACATTATGCAATAAATAAATCTATATCTCATTGTTCGGGTGCGTACGTACATTATAGAAAGGGATGATGACTTCACGTCAGATCTTACATTGTGAAGCAAAGATACACGCCAATTTCTTTCTTTCAGTTGACTAGAAATCACAATATTTTTGACCTAATAATCTCTTAAGAGCTCCAAAGGACGGATGTTACTATCGAGGAAACAACTAATGACTCTCGCTTTTCCTTTATAATGATACAATATCCCCAAGCTGTAGTCATAATTGGTTATCAATTAAATTTTTGATTGTAAGTTGTGCAAATATTGACTGTTTTATGAGACATCAGACATGTACATGAATTTGATCGCTTCCTGATTGCATTTATTGATTTTTTTTACACAAAATTAATGGGGGCGGAGAATTGAGATAAAGGAGGGGCGGGATGGAAGGAGACAGAATTATGAAATTTTAAGGAAGGAATCCTTGGAAAACAGAGCCAATTATTTATAATGGTCGGACCAACGCCCTTACAAAAAGTAGACCACGAACATAACAGAGACCGTTGTATCAGTACAACCCACCGTCATGTCAAGCATAATGTCATCACTAATGCGTATTGTATAAACACTACTTGTCGACAGCCCGAATTCAAACCCCACAAAGAATTCTTAAAGACAGTGTAAAACATTTATTAGTTTTGTTTATTGTTTTTCGAGTGACCGCTAAGAAAGCATCCAATGCTTATAAGCAAGCAAACACTGTATCCGAAGGCCCAAAGCTTCCTGCAACAGACTAACACAGACCCCCCCCCAAAAAAAAAACAAAACAAAACAAAACAAAACAAAACAAAACAACAAACAAACAAACAAACAGCCACTTACTAAACAAAACAAAACAAAACAAAACAAAACAAAACAAAACAATACAATACAATACAATACAATACAATACAATACAAAAACAAGACAAAGAAAGCGAAACAAAACAAAACAGAAACAGAATATAAAATAGGTATATTTCGACTTCCAGAAAGGTAACTGCTTGTTTATTATGCTTCACTGACAGCAAAAGTGTAGCCCTCCCCACTCCCCTGCAGCTACGGCCACACCTAAACCGCGAGAACTGGTGAAGGCAAGTTGGAATGGCTGTCAAAGCAGCGACTTCCGTCGTCTCTGCAGTGATGAACATTATTAGCCCGGGGCCCCACCTGCCTTTATATAGATGCAAATGAACGAGGAAAGCTCTGGGGTAACGTCCCTACTCTCACGCAAAGGAATCTATTATGCTGTATCTTAATAATTCTCGTGTTTCCTCCTCCTGTTTTCTATAACAAGAGTGTTGAATTTTCCACCAATCAAGCAGTTTCCTTCAGGCAATAATGTCTGGCGCTCTTGCTGGAAGTTTCAAGCAATCACACGCCATCATTGATTTTAACGTTTATAATAGATTTATACTGAAAATCCTCGTAAGATGAACGGTTGATTTACAGTTTGGAAGTACTAGACTGAACCTTATCTTACCGTTCGCTCAGCGTTTTGTTTGTTTGTTGATCGTTTCCAGTGGTTTTGCACTATATTACGAGGGTGCGAAATCTGAATTTGAAACTTTTCCATCCCTGAAAGCTTTTTGATATCAAGATGATTTCCAAAATGGGCGCCGAAATGGCAGCCGAAATATGAAATTCCGTTGTATTTCCTTTACAATATTGTAAGAATTGTCCTCTAAGGTGATTCAGGGAATCGAACCGTACAAGGTGAAAATAATGATTCGTATTTCTATTTCTATTTACACTGAGCAAGTTTGTCAAAATCAGTCAAAATGGTGTAAAAGATAGTATCCAAAGTGGTAATCTTAGAAAACTCAGTCTTTGTCAGTACAAAATGTAAAGACGTTTTCACAAGCCTCTAAGGGTGCAAGAGTTGTATCGTTCAGATTCGGATTCAGCATCCTCGAAATAGGATGTAATCACCAATGCTTTTCTTTTTTTCACTATTTCTATGGAAATACGTGGGAACTTTATTTCTTGGCGGCTTGGCTTCGAATACTCAATTCAAATGGAATTTTTATAAAACTATCTCGTAACCTTCAAGGATGAAAGGGTTTTATCCTCCAAATTTGGATTTAGTAGTCATATGAAATAGAGTGATGTCAGAAATACATATATATATATATGAAGAGTTTGTTCGCAAAAACCGATAAGTCCATTTTTGAAGATTTTGAAGTACGGTCTCTGTCGTAAAGTACAAAATGATACCTTTTAAATGATATATTGGTCACTACATATAAAGGTACATTTTTGAAGTTATGGTCAAAAGAAGCAAAAAATTTCTTATTATTCTCTTTATTTTTCTTGACCTTTAATCGCAAATATCTCCATTTGCCAAATATGGACTTATCGGTTTTTGCGAACAAACTCTTCATATACTGTATATACTGGGCGGTAATCAAAACAAGGTTAGGCCCAAAATCTGACTTTGATATTCTGTCTGTCAGCGAGTTGTACGCACCACTCAACCTAAAAATTAATCATCTTAAATTGATATCCCTCCACTGCACCACTATATATACATTTATTAGTACTCCCATCTACAGCCCAGTGTTGTTTAGTAGCTTTAGACGCTAGATCAAATCACAGCTATTTATCGAAAAAGACGTGTGTATAAAATGAAACAACCTAAAGCTCACGAAATGACACACTTTTGGCAACTCCCAATAGACTGATGCCAAAACAGACATTCATTCATTCTGCTCGTTTCTTTTAAATCCTTTTAATTATGGTCACATGTTAGTTATCATACAATGTATTTCAGTTGCTATACTAATATCCTTCCCAAAAGCCTATTTTACCACAGGTTTCTCGCGATGACACGGGTCTAGGGCAATTACCCCCTGGACAATTATCCCGGACTCTTCCCCTGACCCTACCCCTAATCCTAATCCTGAATCTAATCCTAACCCTAACCCAAACTCTGAACCATATAAACCTAACTCTAACCCTAATCTTTACTCTAACATTGTAACTAACCAATATTTAGGGGGGGGGGGGTAATTGCCCTGATACGGCACAATGATAAAAACTAACACACTATCCACTTCTGGTAATACATGTACTCCTAATTCTTCTACTACAACTACTTATTATATACCACTACTACTACTACTACTACTACTACCACTATTACTACCACCACTACTACTACCTCTACTTTTACTACTACCTCTACTTTTTCTACTACTACTACTACTTCTACAACGTAACTACTATTACTTATACTCCTACTTCTACTTCGAATACTATTACGATAAATACTTCTACTGCTACTACTTTTACTCTTCAATATCACTTCTATACTCCTACTATTAATACAGTTATTTTTTTTTACTGCCACTTTTATTCCTGCTTCTACTATACTGATGCTTTCCATTGACATTGATAACTTATGTCATAGGTCTAACTGTACTAATGGTAACAACAAACCATTGCAAAACACATGTCAAATTTAGGGCAATGCCGTCGTTGTGCACTTAGGGATGAAAACGCCGACGAGAGAGAGGCGCATAACCCAAATTAGGAAGGTCAGTCGGTGACTAAAGTTTTACTTGACACAGCGAGATAAGAGCCGTTCGTGGCGTGGAATGGTTGCGCCGAGAGGTTCTATAATTTATAATATAGAGTAATGTGCGACTGGATGGCCAACGAACTGCTGAATGTTAATGGTGCAAATGGTGCAAAGACCATAATAACAACAGAAAAAAAGGTAACTTATGATGCATTTCTTGACGCGATCATTACAGCGACATTTTGCAGCTAGAGAGATATAAAGCATAAGAAGAAACTATACGTCCCGAACACGCACACTCACACTCAAAAGTACGCATGTGACGAACACCCCATAACTTTTTAGGCCCTCGTAGCGTCTTCTCTGCAATCTGATGAAGATAGGTACATTTAAAGCTAAAAGAGCCTGAATTATCAGCAATACTCTGATAATTCTCTCTTCGAAACTCACTTTCTCACCTGCGAGGCGGTCCCTGCGTGCTCCCGCTCCCCGGGCTCGTACACAAAGAGAATCTCAGCGTGATGCGGTCATACGCCCGCAGCGCTCCTGTCTGGAGGAAAGTCGCAGTGCGATATGATCCGGTCGCACACCTGCCGAGCTGGTGAACTCCTTAGAGACGCGCGCACAATGCGAGTGATGTGCGGCGCCAGTATCTTGACGAAATAAAGGGGAGACGCCCATCATGCGTCGATATTTTACTTGCAAAGCGTTAATAATGTTCAGTCCTCAAGTACATGCCGTATCGCTCGATAGCAGTCATTGCCGCTTGAAGATTCCAAAATACATACATTTATTCATCTCTTACAGGCGGAAAACAAAGTAAAACGCTTCTTGCTTCATTGTGGTGTCTGGGATTGTAAAATACCTTTAAAAAAGTCTATTTCCGTCCCCCTTCCCCTCTCTCTCTTTTCAGACTTCACTACTGCACGTTCACAAGCCCACAATAGAGTGTACATGATGTTACCAATGATTTGTGCTTAATTGCATTAGTAAGTGAAAGCCATGAGGATAATACCTTCCTTATAAGACCATGGATCTAATACACTATCATTTTATTTTTCTTACAGCCTAAAACGTGAGGTTGTGCTCATACAAACAGTCCGCTAGTCATTAAAAAGAAAATACAAATAAAGACTACTGATGAAAAGGTACGTTGACTTTTGTATGAAATGAAGAGATAGCTAAGTAATAGATGAAAATTAAGTAATCGTGCGCTTTTTGAGAGCCCAAAAAACGATGCTTGATATTGAGATCATGATGTTAAAGCCCGTTATGTTTTACTTCCATATCAATGCTGCCACCTAAACAATAGGGTCTAAACTTATGCTACCCCCCCCCCTTATTCTTTGTCTGTTCAGCACACATTGTTACCAAAGCAATTTGTTCATTTGCATTTTTTTTTAAATGTTTGGAAATATAGCTTTCTGGAGGAATCACATCATAATCAATCCTAAACTGAGGTCTTCGCTATGAAAATACAGGAAAAGAGATGTTCAAAATGATCACCGGAATTGATAAGGGTTATGCACATCCCCTATTACCGATACTCGTAGTGGTGGTGGTGGTGATGGCAGTGGTTATGGTGACAGTGTTGTTGATGGTGATGACGCTGATGTAGTGATTTTTTTTTTCAATGGGAAAGTAAATGGAGTTTTTGATTTTGTACAAAACGAAATCAGAAAACAAAAAAGCAGAACATTGACTGATTATTGGTCCGCCCGGAGTGTGAAGTTTCTATAAACGTCCGACATATATATATATTTTAAAGAATTGATATAAATGTTATAATGATTGTTAGTGTTAAATATTATTGTTGATACTGGCACATTAATCTCATGGATGTTATTTGCATTGTATGTTCAATGTGTACCTGCAATTATCTAAAGAGATAATTGACCTGGTTATGTATAAACATTTTCTTGAATAAAGAAATGATTCAATCAAATAATGATAACGATGATAATGATGATGATGATGAGGATGATGTTGTTGTTGATGATGATGATGATGTTGTTGTTGATGGTGATGACGCTGATGTGATTACGATAATGATAACAATGATGACAATGATGATGATGATGATGACGATGACGGTGACGGTGATGATGGTGATGATGATGATGATGATGACTACAATGACGATGATGATGATGATGATGATGGTGATGATGATGATGATGATGATGATGATGATGGTGATGATGGTAATGATGATGATTGTTTCTGTTCCGAGCCACGTATGTAGGAGGGACGACTCGTGACTGTGTTTAAGCGAAATGCGGTTCAGCGGATAGTGCGTGTCTGAACGTAGCCCAAGGAGCTGGATTCGAATCTTCAAATTTCTTGTAACTGATGACTGACAAATTACCTTCAAATATCGGCATAAATAAGCACTGAATTGATCTGCGTTTTAGTAGTGGCAAAAGAAATCACGCGCATACATATGCGAGCGGGAGTAGAACCTACGACCTTCTAACCACCGGACAGGCGCCTTATTCACTAGCCCAGCCAATCTGTGGCAATAAAAACAAGTCGACAGAAGAATTTCATCAATTCAAATTTCTTATCATCATCATGTGTGAGATGATATTCCCCTGCACAGTAGAACATGACTGTAATGAATGCTGCAAGTGCTGGAGACCCCCCAACCCTTCACTTCTAACCATCAAACAGTGTATTTTGTTCAATGGCTCGAATATCTCGGCATGGTACGAGTCGGTGAAGTTGCAGGGGCGGATCAGGGAATTCTGTAAAGAGGGGGCGCCTTTACAAAATTAAAGGGGGGGGGGGTGGCGCAAACACCCCTCCCCATTTTTTAAAATTTCTTTTGTTTTTACAAAAAGATTAAGGGGGGGGGGGGGGGGGGGAAGGCATCTAGTATGGTCCATCCTGGGTCCGCCACTGAGTTGTCTGCAACACACACAGATACACATCATATCATACACACATGCTTGTGCACTCACACACACAATACACAATACCAACATACAAACACATCCACACCATACATGCAAATCCATTTCACTCAAATTGTGAATAAAGTGCACACGTGAACACGCACATTCGAACACTACACGACACAATCAATACTACCTGCCCTGTAGCACATTTATCATCACAACATCAACATTTCAGTTACAAGACAAAAACAACAACAAAAAATCACCATTATATCGGACACATGTACATGCTACATAGCATTAGATATCACAGAAACTGCATAGCTGAAGACTCTCAAAACAACACAATATACTTTTCATTTCACACATATCATTTTATTCAAGGAAGGTATGAGTCATAAATAGAAAGAATCATATAACTCTGAAATATATACATGCATTAAATGATTAAATTCTTCAAATGGAGAAAATGGAAAAATGCCATCAAAATTAGGTTTCAGCAATTCACTCAACCTGTTGTAAGTGATGAAAATGTAAACTTTATGCAACAACAACAATGAAACAGCATATATGTAGAATGTACATGAACAATTGTACTTTAGGCACTCAAATTCATAAGTCAAGGTAATTGTTTTGAATATCATTCACCCATGTTTGCAAATATACTTCTCTGTTCCACACACACGCACACAATCAAACACACACAAATACATGTACACACACAACGTACAGAACTTGTCCCATATTCTGACATGGTGCTAATTTGTGTTGCTAATTAACTGAATACAATAGATCAATAGATAAATTTGAATATTACTGCCTTGTTATTCTAATGGTACACATCATGTATACCTACAAATCACTGACTGGTTATGTAATCTGGTAGCATCATATCAGAGCAAACTTGACTCCCAAATGTTGCATAGAGCACGAATCACAATTACAATGGAAAGAATGTGGACGGATATCAGTATCTGCTCTTTGGTCAATTTTGTTTTTAATGAATATGCCTCATTTCATACCTTAGATACTTACACAAACAAATGCAGGTATTTCATGTAACCAACAGTAAGGCAGTGCACAGCAAATCATATTCACTGTACAAGAAGTTAAGAACATGAAGATGAACATACAAGATAGCCAAAGAAAATATATGAAGAATTTACAACAAATTTGTCTTACTCTTAAAAATGTAACGTTTTAAACAAATTCCAACACACTAGAATAAATGAAGAAGACACAGATGTTTTCAAATAGGTAGATAGATAAGAATTTGAAAGATGTCAAGCATCACTAACAATATTCTTAGGAAATTAACAAAACGAAGGGCTGAGCAAAAGGTATGTTATGCTGGCTCCAAATATGACCAAGCACGAAGACTATCACATCAGTCAAGGCTTTTCAATCAAAATAACTTCAATCAAAAAAGCACCCAAAAGTAGAAAACACACATTTTCAATGTGATAAAACATATTCTTTCAAGTCATCCTTACGACTCTACCTTCTTCCATTTTCATTCAATGCTAGGTCACATTCTGATGAAAGTACATTTCATTTGTAATCACAACAGGTATCTTCTATAGAACTTACTGTCTCGCCCTCAGGGCAGTGATAGTAATATATCTGGTGCTCTCTCATGGAAGGAAAGTGAAATGAGAAAGCAGCTAAAGACCTTTTTCTCTCCCTTCCTTGGATATGTCTTGATTTAAGCTGCATATTCACAGCTGCCACCCTGGATGCATTCCATGAGGCAAGCCAGTTGTCATATGACACAAAAAAAGGTCATGAACTAATTATTAAATGCCACTATTGACACAAAAAGCCGGTAAAGATAGAGTACAGAAGGCACGAATTATACCATCAAGGTGAGATAGTGATGTAGATACATATAATCTCATATCAAACATATTAGACAAAGTACTCTGAATTAATACAATAATAGTTTGACTGCTTTATACATGGGAGTATATGGGCAACACACACTACTATTGTAAGTTGAATACAAGAAATTTAGTGAGGTACACGGTAGTAGGCACTACGTATTCAATCAAGGTGAACAAGTGATCCCGATACACATCTCATACAAAACACAAATGATTGAGATCTTAGACTGAATGAGGTTTGATAGTCTTATGAAGAGATACAATGCATGTAAAACAAACACACTTTACCTAGTTGTTTTATAAAGTATGTTCCCATCTGAGCCACCCTTACTAAAGACCTATGCATGTACATATGCAAATTCTTGTAGTGAATAAGACAAAGCAATAAGGAGACCACAAATCTTTGGGAGCTAGGTCTGATAAATATTTGCTTGGTATCAAGTTTTCTTTCTTTGCAACTTCTGTGTTTGATTGCCTTTTACTAAGGGGGGGGGGGGGGGGGTGCTACCCCTGAAGCTGAAAATTCTGTTTTTTCTTCATTAAAGTTGTTGGTTTTTTTCTTCAAAGTTTCTTTCCTTGGTCACCTCTCTCTCTTTCTCAATATTCCATAGAATCCTCCTTTGCCTACAGCTATCGGTCAAATGATAATGAAGAGCCCTGGATAGGAAAGGAACTTCCGCTCCTGAATTTCTGTCAGCATCACAATACTGCACTTTTCGCAATCTACCGCTTCTCCCACAGCCATTCTGTTATCGTGTCAATACAGGAGATTGAATTTCTGGTCAAGACATGAAAACTTCTTCAATTGAAAGTCAATAAAATACAATCACAGAAGATAATTTATATCCCCTAATCCACAGAATTGGTGCGCAAGAGAAAACAGAAGGATTAGATATATGATATGTCTCTAAACTATATTTTCGTTCTCTTTCCAGGCAGTGCTATGCAGTCAAGTAAGAATCTCTTGGCTTATGATTCTTCCTTGCCTCTCATGAGATTTAGCCTCACGACGTGTGCGGCTCTCAAATGATTAAGGGATTACCTCTGCACTCGTCTCTGCGCATTATAGACGAGAAAAATCATGACCCGGTGAGGTAATTCTCATTCGTCCTGAAAAATAATCTGCTTTAATAGAGAGAAGAAAATGGGTGACACACAAATGCACACGCAAAACAAAACAAAACATTGACAAACTCACAAACACAGACACACACAAAATATTTCAACTTTGTTTGTATGAAGTCTGCTTATTTCCATCCTCCACAAAGATAATTTCGACATTCAGAAAAGGGTCCTTTTCAATACCTTAATCTGAGGTAAAGTTGTTTCTGGAAATTATGGGTATGATTTTATGGTAATAACGTTCAGCACAATAATTGATGCCACCTATTTTTTTTTTTTTTTCTACTTAGAAGTAGGACAGTTTAGTCTCTGTACGTTTAAACTTCCCTTTGCATAATTCATCCTTTATTAACAAAAGTTTTGATTTTCCTTGTTTACAGAATACCATATCTAAAGCTTATCATTTAAATGAAAGACACTTCCTCTGACCCAATGGCTGTTGAAGAAATGATGTCATATGAACACCATTTGAATAGTGACACTGAAAAAAAGAAAGAAATGCAATCCTTCTTTTTGACTTGTCAATATCTTTGAAAATACATCTCAAGAGAATATGGGAACAGGAAGTCACTTTCTACTCAACAATCATATTCTACTACCATTCTGCTACCACTCTAATCCACCATACCAATTAGGATAAAGATAAATTTTACTCACAGAGTTTTAGTACCTGTATACTTTCCATAACATTACATTTCATTCACAGACTTTCTGTCTTGACAGAGTTTCTGTAGCTGTATACTTTCCTTAATGTAAGTATTCATAGAGTCACATTGTGTAGATGGTGCATCATCAGAGCTAAATGGTAGTTTACTGGTTGAGCAATGTGGCTCCAGTTGTCACGGTAACACTGCCACGCCCAGGAGGGGTGGATGATGGGGCGTGGTCTCTAGTCCGTATTGAGGAGCAGACACACCCCTTGCAGGACCCAGTGTGAGATGTGCTCCGTCGTGGCCAGGTCGGCCTCAAACACCAGCCCCACCCCCATGGCATTGCGGCGCTGGGAGGTGGTGTACACGGGAGTCCGGAACGTGTTCTGAAGCAATGAAGTGAAAATGGACGGTGGATGGGGGTAAAAAACGCCTCCTGTGGCACAGCATACACATTTCAAACACAAACACATAGAGTCCGCATACACGTACCAAAGTATTACACACACACACACACATGGACAGGGGCATGCATACATGCCAACACACGTCCCCATAAACACTCACAAACAATTTCACAGTAAAATGCTGCCTACGTAGATGTTACCCTGTTCTTCTCTTTTCTTTGCAATCATTTGAATTTGGATAACATTCCGATGATGGAGGGAGAAACAAAGGGGGGGGGGTAACTATTCACATTGTGACACTGGTCTTTATTCTGAGTAACTGTAATAGGAATTACACTTCCACTTGTTCTACATTAATACAAAACATGTAAATTACTTGAAAGTTGTCACATCCATACAATTTGATCCCTTTAAAAAAACAAAACAACAAAAAACCAAAAAAAAACATGTTTTCCTCAGAAATTCTAGAATTACATGAAAGACAATTCATAGTAATAATATAGGTTTGAAAGGAACAAAATCAATATCTTAATACTGATTGTTGTTATTTCCTGAGCTTACTTGAAAATGTACTCGATGCTTTGATCTCTGCACATATCCCAAAACAGAAATCATTCATTGCCAAAAGAGATCATAACAGACTCACTGAAATGTTTGCAAAAAATGACATAATTCTAAAGGTTGAACTATGTATTTGTCAGTATTTAAGGTACAAGTTTTGGATTTTTCTGTAAAGACAATAATTTTCACAGCCAAAGAAAAACTCAAAACATTTCTTCTGTATCAATCTTTTTGAATTTTCTCTTCTTTTTTTTTTTTTTTGATTTGGGGTAATTTTGACAGAAAATATTAGATACATTTGCAGAGTTTTTGGAGAGGCAGAAGGACAAAGTCGTGCTTACCTGGAGCTTGAGTCTGTGAGCCTCAATGGGGATAACCTTGAGGATGGGTAGTTCTTGGATGAGGACCTTTGGCTTGGGCCTCATGAGGCAGGCCTCATCCCGGTCCCATGCAGCACCCTCCAGGTACAGACCAGTCACAAAGCAACCTGAGGAGGAAGACGTTTTTTGGCTTAGTTTTTGGTTTCATTTTGTGAGTTTAAGGGTTGATACCAAGCACATTGGGTGGTACTCTGCAAAATTGGAATTTACTTTCCACTTGTCCACAGCAACTGTTCAAGTTGATGGGCTTGAAAAATTTTGTAATCATACTAGAAATCGGCTGTTACTGTAATCAAATCAGTCATCAAACAGACATGCAAAGAGGGAATAAAAAGGTGGAGGGGGAAAAAAATAGCATGATGAGAAATTTTGATTTCCTTTCTAGTTGCTTTCCTTTATCAAATATCAGCTTGTCTTATTATTCCTCCCAAGAAAAAAACAAAAGAGAAAAATCTTGGACAATAAAGCACATAAGCCATGCAGTTTACAAAATACTTAAATACCCATTTCTGCATTCTTTGGGCACATAAATGTAATATACAGGCATTCTTTTATAGGAGAGTTGTTACATGAGCAATGACAAATGTGCACCATTTATGGCAGGCCGGGAAAGGGGGGGGAGCATAGTGTCCTGAAATTCACTCAAGACATTGTATACACATTATCAGTTGCATAATATTACTGTCTTAGACTGTACTTTAGAAAAGACTGCCTTCATTACCTGAATGGGCACGTTCGGTGACCTCATCCGGTGTGACGTAGTGGGTCACTGATGTGTACAGCGTGGACTTGTCCAGGGGCCAGCCGTTCTTGCGGCACGTGGCCTGAACCAGCGCTGTGAGGTAGGACTCTGGGATGTGGAGACCACTGAGCCACATGACTGGAGGCTCCGCCTCATTCACCTACAGAAGAAGTCCAAAAAGTAGAGAGAATGATTACAATAATCATGGTGATCACAAAAGCGATGACAACAGTGATGATTATGACAATGGCATTGATTCATAAATTACACTGAATTATGTGATATTGTGGTACAATGCAATTCCTACATGAAGCTCACTAATTCAATCCAACCTCCATTCAGAAATATATCCAATCTCATATTTCTAGCAATTTGCTTTATTTGGCAGACTGGTGGATAGATAGACAGATTCACCACTACATGCATAAATGGATAGATAAATATTGTATATACATCTATACACAATTACGTGCGTACATAGATAGATAGCTCAATACATTGACAGATAGACAGTGATAGGATAGGGAGAGATAGATACAGTATGTAGAAGTGGATAGGTAGATATAAAAAGATAGCCGGACAAATAGATGTATAGAAAAATTGAAACAGATAGATATAGACAGACAGATGGACATATATGAACGGATAGTAAGATGAAAATATATTGATATAGACAGATAGATGAGCACATAGCTTGATAGAAAAATGATGATTGATAGAAATAGGTAGGTAGAGCCTATGGATAGAAACAAGGACATATATGGAAAAGACGCCATGGCTCACCCATGTGGTATACTGGTTGAAGCGCCTCTGGAAGTGCAACATCCAGTTGCCGAGGGACTTGAGGGTGTCTGGGGCCAGCTTCCTCCAGATCTGCGGGAGCTGGCCGTTGAATAGCGCCCTCGCTACGTTGTCCAGCTCGTTGCTCATACCCACTTCTCCCTTCAAGGCCTGGAGAGGGAAAGATGTCAAAATGTGAGGATACAGTCACTTAGTTATGGACTCAAACCAGTCATGGTAACATAGTGTGAGACTTTATGCACGGAGTGTTCATGTCTCTTGACATGGCTAACACAGGATCAACAAAATAAACACTGTCCAATGGTTATCTTATCTGCGACATGTTCCTCCATTATGCTTATGAAATCATAATGACAAGGAGAGTTTGACTGCAAAATGATTTAACTCCATTTCCGACAACTTGAGATATTTGGGAATAAACGTGCCAAGGATCAATGAAAATGGAAAGAAAATATGGGATATTTTTAATCGCAGCTTCAAAAACAGTTCTTGATATGCAACAAGAGATGTATCGCTGCAAAGGTATTAGCTTGCTCTGTCTGATGATGGATTTACTTTAAAATGTTTACACAAGGTACTTAAACCCTTTTGCAACTAAACTCTTCATGTACTGCTCTCATAAAAGTACAATGAAAATATGCACCCTCACAAGCAATGAAAAGAAATGAACATAAATTGCGAAAAAAGGAGCAGGGCTTACCCTCTGCAGCTCAGCCAGAGAACGAGCCATCCTCGCGATGAGGCGGTTGAAGCGCTCCAGCTCTTGGAGTAGAACCACTGTGGTCGGGCTGACGTCCAGGCCATACTTCTTGCGGATCTTGTCCAGGTCGAACTGCTGCGGCAGCTTGGCCTGGATGTCGGAGGCGATGCCGGCGATGAAGTCGTCACGACTGATGCCGGAACTAGACTCACCTACCCATCAAGAAGTATTTATCAGAACAGAATTCAGAAAAAGTAGTCAGGTATGAGGTCATGTGAGTGTTGGTGTGTGTATGTGGGTTTGATTTAGTTCCATTTTTTTCCCCTCAGCTTCACGAGACATGAAAGTAAGTAAGTGACACAAGTTCTTTACAATCGTGAAGCAAATCACAGGTCACAAACTTGACTAACTTGCTACAATCAGATTTATGAAGGAAGTGTTTATCATACAATTCTTCTAGAATTTTTTAGTTTGGAAATGCATTCACCAATCATGCTTGGTAATGTACAATCTTCTTGAGAAAGAAACACCATGGCACACACATGCACATCAAACAGAATATTTATGAACACTGTTTCAAATTTCCATGAAAAACTTATTAACCACAGATCAATGTTTTCCAAGCTCAAAATGCAATAAAGCCACATAAAGCAAAATAGGGTGACATAGCCATGGACTTACAGGACCGGTCTCTTTAAGCTAATCTATTATTTGATGTTTAATAACGTCCCACAGCAAACTTTTAGAGAGAAATGCTGGATGACTTGTGTGTGGACTAGACTGACCTGTTTGTGGTTGAAGCTCCACTAGCTGAGACCACATGTCTCTAGCTGCCTGGGTGTAGTAGTTGATTTCAGCATTAGGATGCAGTCCAAATACTTCAGGTGTGTTGGCCAGCGGGAGGTCTTCAATCAACTCTGCAGTCAGAAAGCAGGACAGGAAATTAAAAAGGGCAATAAAGAGAAATGTGTAATCCTTCACCCCCCTAAATCACCCCAGCCTTCCCCTTGAAAATCACTGAACCATCTACATTGTATACCCCCTCAAGTCTGTGAGTGTGAGTATATGTGCATGTGTATGCAGAGTGCAGATTATAAATGTTTGTGTATACATTGTATGTTCATATCTTATTGATATCATCTTTTTTTATATTTGTGCACAAATAAAGCCTAAAAAAATGAAGTGAAATGCTTCAGATGAAGGAAAAATCAACAAGTGACCAGATATGTCACATCAAATTCCTCTAATAGACAGTAATAATAGAATAAACCCTTTCAGAAAAGTCTGTGAGGATGGCGATATCTAATCACATGGATATTGAAGATGACAACATGATTTCCAAACCCATCTATGCTTGTGAGTTATTTATTCAAACATCACTTCCAGTAATAATATGAAGCAAAAGCTTACGTGTGTAGTTGTCCTTGGGGCCTGGTTCTGGGATGCAGTAATCCACAGTGTCATTGACGTAGAAATGGAAGGGTTGGAAGGTGTCAAAGATGAAGTCTCCCATGTACTCATCCATGTAGGTGTTGAGAATGCGCCGGTCAAAGTTGTCAATGGCTCGACCTCCGTACATCACCTTCAGAAGAACAATTCATCCAAGACATAAGTGTTCATTATTGCAGATATCTTGAAGTAACAACGTTCAACACTAGGAAAAGGGGAGATATATCCACTATCAAGGATCAACATATGAGGTGACTTGTAACTATGTGACTTTTATTTTAAACTTGGAATTATTATTAAACATATTATAAAACCAGAAATCTCAGTGTGCATGAAATTTTCACAAATTTCTCAAGGAGCCAAGATCTGCAAAAGTAAAATGTACAAGAAAGTTTTTGTTTACACATTGCATTGAATGCCAGTAGCAATTCGCAAAAGTTTCATGCTGTAAAAAAGGTCATCAGCTCTAATTTGCGTAAGTTTCATGCAGCGAATGTTTCTGGTTCTACAATACTTTACGAAGCTTTTCTACTGAAAAAACAAAACAAAAAAATCTACTAGAGTAATGTTAATGTTACTTGGCTTAGGTGACAAAAGTTAAAAAAATGTTTGTTTGGCTGCACAAACTCACCTCTCCAATGAGGTACTTCAAGCTGTTCCATGGGATCTTGGTGTCGCCTTGCTCAAAGGCCTTGGTCAGGTAGGTGTTGAGGATCTCCTGGCAGACGCGGAAGTCGGACTCGTTGAAGTCGTAGGGCACGTTCCAGCCGATCTTGCCGTACTTGCGCCGCTCCTGTACCACGGCGTGGAAGAAGGCCAGGACGAAGATGAGCGGCTTGAAGGCCTCATGAGGGCAGTCCTCCAGCACCTGGGCAGGGATCTTGTGGTAGGTGCTGCGAAGGTTGAGCTTCAGGCCATTGGGAGGCTCCGTCACAACCTGAGGAGAAGAAAGCATCAAATTCACTTGAACTTACAATGAGAAGTATAAATGTAGCCAATCAAATACGCTGAAATGAGTTGCATTGAGTTGTGCTATCTTGCTGCAGGTTAGTGCTTGCCCTGTGTGCGTGCCACAAACCTAAACAACTGCTTTGACTTAGTCTGTCATCCACACGACTGTTTGAAGAGCAGTTCCATTGTACTGAAACACAAAGTTTAAGTAGCTCACAGGCCAATCTTATAACACAAGTAATGAATATGTTTAAGGTTGTGATGTTAGTGGAGATGCAGCATACTCTCGCATATTCACAAAGTAGTGCAATATGCACCTATGAAAATATCCCCCAGTGTGCTGCATCTCCATTAACACAATCTTACCTGTGCATTATTTGTATAGTATAACCTTACTACTGTAAAACAATCAATCATGTATCTATTTACATAGTGTACAAGTATATCAGTCTGTGATAGAAAAGTTGTGTATCATATCATTCTTATGTTTAAGCTTCAAATGTAATTGTGAGACAATCGTAAAACCTAGTACAGTGAAGTTAGAAAAACAAAACAATGAAAACTAACTGAAAATCAAATGGTAAATACAATGTACCTAGATATAGAATATGCATGGACAAATAAAGACAGTGTGTATCACATCAATATCACTGTGCTCATGCCTTCGAGTGCTCCACCATACCTTGAATGACCGCTGGAGGATACCGATGGGGAAGGCCGGGGTGGGGTCAGTGGTCAGCCAGAGCCTGAAGTCAGGGTGGGGCTTGGTGATCTTCTCCAGGGCCTTCTCTAGATCACGCAGCCACTTTGCCAGGAGATGGCAGTTCTGTAGCATGAGCCACTGGCCACGGGCTATGGCTGTCTCCAGCAGTTGTAGGGCAACCTGGAGAAGACAATGAAAAAGACAGAGAGAGCGGCATAAGAGGTATATGTCGTAGACCTTGAATCACACAGTCCTGTCTGAATCCTGGTAGACACAATCATATATTTTCATGGAAAGAAAACGGTGCACTAACTCCATTCAAGGTAAATTGAATGTGAATGCGTCTGCACAAGAGCAATAGTTAACTGTGTCTGTGTGCTTTGTTTAGGGTTATGACAAATCAGTTGGAAAATCATGAATACCTGAATCATGTTTAAGTATGATAGATTTCAAGATTTCAAAGAAATGATGTGGAAATCAACATATGAAAACATGCTTTTGCAAAGTACTGATGTATGATTACAACAAATTTGTTTCCTCTGGTGGACTAAACTTATTTTTATGGCCTTCCTGTGGTTTTGGCTACACTGGAAACTAACACTTGTAGGCATTGCTGCATTGTGAAGTTAAAGAAACAGGAATTAAAAGACCTCCAATCACTAAACATTTATTAGGTGATGCTTTAATTTATGTCATTGCCTCAGTTGTGCTATACATCAAATGTCTAGATATAAATAAATGACTTGCAAATGAACAGAGCTGGGTTCCATTGTTTAATGTTGTGAAAGTATACAAATGAAGGGTGTCTGTTTTCGCTTTTGCCAGAGATCTTGCTATAGCACCAATGGAGCTCACCTTCTCTTGGCCCTGTCCCATGGAAAGGAACTTTAGCTTGTTCCCACCAAACCCTGATCTTTCCGCCAACTTGGTGAGGTCGCTGGCGGGGTCAGAGCCAGGGCTGAGGATGAAGACGATTGGGGAGAATGGGGAACTCTGGTCAAAGATGGCCTCGAAGCTGATGACCGGCGGAGTGACGTACTTCTCGCCCATCCGCGAGGTAACGTAGTCCGTGATGGCACGGTAGCAACGGTCCACCCGGAAGCAGCGCAGGAGGAGTAGGCGCTGGAATTCATTGAGGCCATCCTTGTACTTCATGGGGAAAGGCATCTGTTCTGGGGCATCTTGGTCATACCACTGTGATATCATGTAGAAAGATATAGAGGAAATCATGAATGCATGGCTAAGAAACAGGCATCAAAAGAGACATGGCCTCAATAAATAGTACGATTATCAGTATCGGTACTTAACATTCTTCGTCATCATTGCTTGGAGAGTAGTTGATATCTGTCTGTCATGATATATGCATTCCTTTGCTTGATACCAAGATGTATACATAACAAGATATTTATAAACAGACATTATGTAATCCTGACAAAGAGGGAGAAAAAAACAACAACAGAAAGTGGGCCTGAATACAATGAGTTTCACAAGAAGGTAACAGAAAGAAGACAATGATTGTGTATCCTCAGAAAAAAGAACAAACAGTAACACATATCTATTCTTTACATAAGATTTCTGCTGTGATTTTTTTTCCCCCATAGAGAGTTTTGGCAGCATTTATCCTCTGTATTGAACATGTGGCTTTCCAAGGGTACACGGCATGTAAACAAGGAAAACACCTGATAAGCACTGTAAGTAATTTAGCCCGATCCAGAAGTACTGCTAAGGGCATGGCTCACCTCCTTCCAGATCTTCTCGTTGCGCTCGATGTCGTCGGGCAGGCTGTTGAAGATGTCGCTGATCTCCATCAGCTTCATGATGTCCTCCCAGCCCTGTTCGGGGATCCACTTGTGGGGGCGGCCCCGACGGCTCTTCTCCAGCGACAGGTTGCCCTTGATGAAGAAGTCCAGTTCGTCCTCCGGCAGGTTGTCCTCTGACTGCTCCAGCTTGATGGTCATCTGGAAGGAGAAGAGCAGCTTGTGCTTCTCAAAGAGACCTGGAGGGGATGGGGGTGGGGCAGACAGGGAGATGGATGGGTAGAAGATTGGTCAAGTGGTCAAGTTACAAGTTGTATATGAGCCAAAGTTACTTCACAAGAGTTAATAATGAAGCATATTAGAACTTGATGTACTGGCATGCTGATGGCATAAGACCTCTTTCATGTACAGACTAGCTCTAACACTGACTTTCTGCATTAAAAAAATATCACAGTGTTAGGCCATCAGCTCTTAAAACTCTCAGCTGCAATAACAGCGGCTTTAATTGCAGTTTGCTATAGGATTGGTAGCACTGTAGGGTCTTGTTCAATCGTGTTCATGTGTTCACAACCATAGCCTTCTTTTGCATGTTCTATCATCCCCAAAATGGGACATGCCATAAGATTTAGGGACGAGGGTAAAACTCACCAGTGCAGGCATAGTTGTAGATGTTGTGGGTCAGGGTGTCCATGATGTTGCGCAGCCGCTTGATGAGGATGGAGTCCGGCAGACTCTTCTTGAGGGAGAGCTCGAAGACACCGAGGAAGGCGGCCAGGGAGTACTGGTACATGCTGTTGATGAGCGCCATCTCAGACAGCACAAAGAAGAGGATGGCGCCGCGCTTGGCCGCCGGTCGGTAGCCATCGCGCAGCTTGTCAATGTCCACAGCTGTGGTGGCGGCCAGCTTCAACTTTTCTGTGACCTGTAAGGATCAGGGTGAAGAAGATGATTACACAGATATTTCGATGTACATAATTTTTCAGAAATTTCATTGTGATAACTCTTAAGACATTTCGTTGTGATAGCAAACATTTAGTTGCTACAACTCTGAATGTCAGCTATCACAACTTGAAACATGCATCTTCCATCCACTGAATGTATTTTGTTGTTTTCCACCATGTAATGCCATGAGCATAACTAATTCTGGCAAGCCAGTAAGTGAATCAACTCAGTTATCATGTTAAAATAAATATTTCTATTACGTAAAGCAATGGGTGCTGCAAGTAGTCCATACAAAAATCATGATTACTTTTTGTGTTTTTGCATGCATGACAATTTTGAGCAAGGATGCAACAACTTCTTGAAAAGCATTTAAAATGTGTCTTTATGACCTTTCAGCTATGAGGTCATAACACTTTATTCAAGACAAGCATCAGATTGTAAATATGCAGATGTGGATTAGATCTCAGGACAAGCAAACATCACTAGAATATGCAGATTTCAATTTATGCACAACCAGTGCATATTAACTTCACTGGTTTCAATCTTGTTGTTATTCTAACCTCAGAAGCCTTTGACTTGGTCTCTTCCAGGGTGGAGACAAGCTCCACGTTGTCCAGCATGTTACCGGTGGAGGTAGCCAGCTCCCTAAGGAGGGAGTCTTCCAGGTCCTTGAGGAGACGCTTGTTGTCACTCGTCTCCTGGATCAGCCGCTCCCTCTGCTCCTCCAGCTCCTTGCGCTCGAATCCGACAATGACGCTCAGTAGCTGGTCCTCAAGACCCTGACGAGGTAGTGACAAAATTGAGGTGAAACACAATTTAGACGCTTGCATAATATTCTTAGTTTGATCATGGTAGCACGAAGATTCTCAAGCATCATTTTTCTTATTGATCAAGTGCTTACAATGGGCAAATAATTGCAAATGAATATCACTTGCATTAAATGCTATTACCAGACCTCCAAACCTTTCTGACTGAAAAATAGGGATGATCTGGCTCAAAGGTAGGAAAGAAAGAGCAGTTCCCATAGAAATGTGGAGTAAAATTATCCCCCCCCCCAAAAAAAAAAAATCAAAAAAAATAAAAAAAAATTAGGAAACTCCAATTGACACAAGAGCTGAGAATGGAGAAAATTCAGATTCTTTCCTCCAGTCAGAATGGTTGGTAGGTCTGTATCACCAAGTACGATATGATTGTGCAGTAAATCACATATTTCTACATCACTTTGAAATGTCATGATAGGATAATGGACTTTTGGGGCATAATCTAAATCAAATTTGGATCTTTTAAGGATAATTGAGAATCATAATACCCTACAAATGAAAGACAAATTAAGGGGAATTTCAGCCCACCTTGAGGGTGACGGTGTAGTTGATGACCATGGCCTTGCCAAACACAGCTGGAGTATACTTGGGGTTGGCCAGCTTGGTGTCCAGGTAGAGGCGGAAGTTGGGGTCATAATCCACCTCTTTGTCACCAAGCATTATGAACTCCCTACCAGCAGCACCTAGAGAAAATCAGTCGGGGAGATGATTGGATTATTAAATGCAATCATAATAGGATCACCGTCATATCTACCAGTATGCCACTCATACAGTCATCTTTAGTGAATGAAAACATTTAAAGGACAAGTTCACCTTCATAAACATAAGGATTGAGAGAATGTAGCAATATTAGTAGAACACATCATTGAAAGTTTGAGGAAAATCAGACAATCCGTTCAAAAGTTATGAATTTTTGAAGTTTTTGTGCTGTAACCGCTGGATGAGAAGACTACTGCAGTGTATGAAAAACTTAGATGTCACATGCGTACAACAATATAAGGAAAATATAAAGAGAATTTCACAAAATGCCATCTTTTGAAAAAAGTACACATTCCCCTGACTCGTTACCGACAAATGTTATGGGTAATATTATTCCCCCTGCCTTAGAAAAGAGGCAAGTCAAGAGCTCTTTTATTATGCGAAAAAAGTGAAAATATGTTGAATTTTCTTTTACATTTTCTTTATACTGTTGTACGCATATGACTCACAAGCTGTAGTAGTCTCCTCATCCAGCGGTTCCAACACAAAAATTTTAAAAATTCATAACTTTTGCATCGATTGTCCAATTTTCCTCAAACTTTCACTGATATGTTCTACTAATATTGTTGCATTCTCTCAATCCTTATGTTTATGAAGGTGAACTTGTCCTTTAATAGTACATATAGGAACATATTTGTCTTTTGCAGATTTATGTTAAAACATTTGCACACAAAATAATTCATTTCATGAATCAGACTCATGAAAGTCGAGAAACAGGGCAAGACCTCTCCAGTTTGTTGTAATTATGGTTGGGTTGAACAACTTTTTGAGTTACAGACAGAAATCGCTTAAGATAATGCAAACTATTATACTATCATTCATTATTCACAATACCTTTGATGTTCTTTTCCAGGACATTGTCAATGACAGGGTCAATGTACTCATCAACATCTTGGAAGAGGAATGGGAAGCCATACTTGATGGCCAACTCTAGCTGCTTCAGGAAGTCTGGGTCGTTAAAGGTGCACACCTGTAATCAAACAAACAATCAAAATATTCTCATTATCCTGTGACATCACACACTGAAAGCCTAAATACACACATATTTGATTGTTAAAAATCAAGAAAGAACTAAGGCACTATCAAGGATGTCTGCTTCCCATGTGTTCAGAAGGAGAGGTTGAATGTGGGACATAAAAAGAGCAAATGATGACTGTTTGTATACATCCCGAACAGATTCATTTGGCTAAATGAAATACACACGCATCTCAAGGCACATCAAAGACTTCAACGCTGCCAGCATAGCACTGTCACAATGACCAGGATTTATATTCTATCACAGATTTAGGAGCATTTCCAACATTTTTAGTCTGCAGACCCGAATATCTGTTGGAAGATGTCCAGACAAGAGGCATGGGAGGAGGGGGTTGCCCATTGAAAAAGAACATGGAGAAGGAATGCATCAAAAATAAAATAGCATCAAGTAGTGTCATTTCCTTTCCCATGACAATAGCAACACATCACCAATTGTTTATCTGCCAATCTACACATACAGGCAGATAAATAGAGACATTGTAAATTTGATGTATGGAGGACTACACAAAGTGGTTAATTCTATGTGAGCACTGGGCACAAAGCATTATTTCCTTTGAAGAGGAGCGAAATAGGAATGATGTGAGGAGACCTTGCCAGGCAGGTGCCCACCTTGAGGTTATTGGGCTCCTCCTTCTTCTTGATCCAGTTGAGAGCCTGCTGCTGGGGGTCGATGCAGAGTGGGAAACGGCTGGCCCTGGTGGTCAGGATACCGTTCTGGATGGACAGCTCGTCGGGAGGCAGTCCCTCTGAACCCCACCTTTACAGGCAGAAAAAGAAGGAAGAAAGATAGACAGAAGGGAAGAAGTGGAAGAAGAAGAAAAGGAGAGGATAGGCTAGTGGTTGTATACGTAATGTATTGTCCGCTTGGCGATAGGCAAAGGAATCTCTAATACTGTATAAGCTGTTATTTTCGCGAGGGTTTAATTTTTCGCGAATTTCGCGAATCACATTTGGACCGCGAATTCAACAACACCCGAAAATGTCACCATGCGCTAAGGTAAATGTGCGCTTACGAAGGCCTCTGTGTCAATTTGCGAAAACAACATCACGCAAAAATGTTTGTGACTTCATTCGCGAAAATATCCGCAGGCGAAAATAACAGCGTATACAGTAAACCATACTAATTTATATCAATATCACAGAGCACACAGGGCACCTTGACTTGATTGCCATTGAGTGCAGCACAGACTGCAACAAATACCAGCAAGTAGGCATGCTGGCAGCGCATCTCTGCAAATTAGAATTTCAACAGAAATTAATCTGTTTGACAGTGCAATATGGGGATGCAGTATAAGCACAATGATAAAACCCAACTACAGATACATATGGCAGTGTACATGGCCTTTGCATCTGGAAAAGCATCAACAAGCTCCTGCATGCAAGTACCAATGACATCCTACTTTGCAAAGACAGTGTTACTGCATTCGAGTGCAATGCACAACTTCATGACATTCAACAATCGCATATAGTTTTTATTTTCTGTTACCTCATTAAAAAAAAAAAGGTGAAATCCAAGCACACACATGACTGCACAACTTTATGACGACACCATGACTCACTTGCTGATCTCCACATCGTCGGTAAGTAGGTTCTCCACCTTGTAGGGGTCACTGATGGGGATCTCCCGCTCCTTGATGTCAATCTGCCAGTCGTGGTAGACCATCTTGTTACGGAAGTCCCAGGTGAAGGCCCCCACATAGCTCAGGAAGGCAGAGGATACCAGGCAGTCGCCAAGGAGACGGATGCGGCGCTGACGCAGCTCCTCCAGATCTTTGGTCCATCTGAGGTTTCAGAAAATGATGATCTTTTTTATCGTGATCTATTAACCCATATCAGATTAGCAACTTTTCAAGGAGAAACTTATACCGTGTACCTCCAGCCGAAATATGCACTAATCAGTTTATTAGCCAAAACTTACGAAATGCACAATAAGAGCTTAGAAAAACCCAACCCTGCATCGTTGCTGTAATAAGGAAAAATTTCCAGGCCTATATGACATCTTTCTGTGACTTATCAAGTTTCATATCCTGCTGATAAGCTGGAAATTTAAACTCTGCTACACACTTTTCATATCCTCAGAATGCTCTCAATACATTGTACTTTTGTTCACACAAATTGCATGCTTCTCCTTACTCCTATAATCTCCTTTCCATTTCTCATATGACAACTCAGGTCCTTAGGGCTATGCCACTGGACTTTCTTTGGACTGCAGGACTTGGCACCAACATTACATCCCCTCCCCCTAGCACATGGCAGTGTTGTCATGGCTATTCCATACTGGAGGGACAGATGCCAGGTAGATAAATGATATAGATATGTCCCCCAGGGGTGAGACCCACCTGACATTCTCTGAGCCCAAGCCCGAGATGAGCTTGTCGGCGGCGATGAGACGACGCTCCATGATCTCCGCCTCCTCCTGCAGAGTGCGCTTCTCAGACATGGCATCCTCATACTTCTGGCCCAGCTCGGCCAGCTCCTTCTCCAGCGAGGCCACCTCGTTGTTGATGCGGTCCAGGTCCCGCTTGGCCTGGAAGAAGGTCTTCTCCAGTTTGGCCACCTACATGGGAATTGGGAGAATGACGACATGTTAGCAAACTTTGGCTCTCAGTGTCTGTCATAGAGATTAACCCTACAGTCAGAGCAAAACACTTTCACATAAAGAAGATATATCCAAACATTCTTTTTGCTTCACATGAAGTTTTCAACATTGATGCACTGCTGTAATTTACCACGTCTGGTTTCCGCATACGATGTGTTGATGACAATTTTAACTTTTAAAGTACGCTTTCTGTTCGTTAAAATTCATATCTCTCCTCTTCTTTTGCTTCTTTTTGACAATCACGCAGATAATGACTGAAATTGTCATTATTTACATCTTGTTCTTACTGTTCTGCCTTGTAAGTATGCATCACATATACCATTCACAAGTCATTCTTCAAATGCACTGATGTAGGTTAATCATGCCTAGACAGGACAGCCCTCATTTCATGATATCTGAAAATGCTGCTTTGTGATCATATTTGCTCAAAATGTGTAAGAAAGCACACACACACAAAAGCTAGCACCAAGTGAAACTGTGATGTGATGAGCATGGTGTCTCCTCTTTCTCCCTTGTTGAGTAACATGGTGTACCATCATGAACAAACTTATTTGGCAACGTGTTTTATGCTGAGTGTACCTTTTCTCTCTTGGGCTTGATCTCTCTCGCCACAGAGCAGTAACCAAGGACTGCAGTCACAAACTTGAAGAGACCCGCACCAGCAAATGAGATGGTCTTCATGTCCTCGTAGGTTGTGTCTAGATCCTTTAAGAAGTTCCTGACAGTCTTCACCTGTTGACGTGAGGGAACAGAAATATTTTACAGACAAAGCTGTCGTGGTGAGGAATGATGCTGCAGCTCAAATGCAAAGGAGCTCTTGATAATGAGCTCACTAACATAATTGTTGCCTATTTGCTATGATGTGAATACCTGCCACAAATATCATTTACAATGATATAAGTTTAGACAACTGGGACAGGAAAAAATAAATCCCCTTAGCTGCAACAAAGTAGTCAAATGACGTCCATCTTTATTTTCTCAAAATGTACACTTTATACGAAAACATATATCAGCAGTCAAAAGATGGCTCTTCTACAAGATCTGGTAAGGATGGATGAAAGGATGCACATAAGAGCGGAAGGAAAACCTGGATAGAAAAGCTGACTAGACAGACTGATAGATAGATAGATAGATAAATAAATAGATAGATAGATAAATAGATAGATAGATAGATAGATAGATAGATACACTGTAGATAGAAAGGAAAGGAGGTACATAGACAGTAGATAGATACATGGGTAGATAGGTAGATAAAACAGCAAGTTGATGCATTGAGACATTGATATTGACAGATTAAAGAGTTGAAGACAAACAGAAAAAACAGATAGATAGATAGATAGATAGATAGATAGATAGATAGATAGATAGATAGATAGACAGATAGATAGATAGATAGATAGATAGATAGATAGATAATTAGATAGATAGATAGATAGATAGATAGATAGATGGAAAAATATCTCAAGAGAGATAGAAAGCAAGAGAGAAAAAAAGAGTCAAGCTGGAACCACACCTGAGTTTGTGAGATCCCATCCACATCCATCTCCTGCAGTGACTTGAGGAAGTTGGCCTCAGCCATCATCCCCTTGGCTGACTTCCAGGACACCTCACGGATACCACGCAGCACCACGATGCACTCACACACCATCTGGACAGCCTTGGGGGGCTTGGCAAAGGCCCTGCAAAAAGAAAATAGGTTGGGATGGAGAAGCAGTGACATACCTAAGAAGAGGAGGTATTACGAAGTGCTAGGTAATCTTACGGGAAAATCTGACATATTTGCGTGCAGTTTAGTTTTGCCAATATTGCAAGAGCCAAGATTGGCAAAATTACAATGCACGCAAAAGTTTTTGTCAACACTGTGTGAGTGAATGCCTGCGGCAATTCGCGGAAATTTTATTCCGCAAGAAATATCTTGCCTTACAGTATCATACAATTATACCAGACGAATATACCACAATTGACAAGCTACACATTAATCACAAGTAGAACCCAAAAACATCCCAAAGATATCCCCAAAATCACACACAAAAAAAATGTAGTACTTTAAATACGCTAGCCAACTTCAGTCCAACTAATGGCAACGACATTAATGAATACTTGGACAGTCCTGATGTGTTTCTTTTTTTTTCTCAACCAGTATCTATCATCTGGATGAGATAGCGTGACTGCAAATCAATGATTACTAGAGAGGTTTCATGCAACAATTGGTTGTTGGAAAATTTGACTCATTAGAGAATAGAAAAGTAGATGTAGAGATAGTCCACACAAATCAAAGGACAAGATGAATACGAAGTGTCTCACTTACCTGATTTCAGTGACAGAGGACTTGTCGAGGTCTGACAGCGCTTCCCTGGCTGCCTCCAGGGCAGGCATGGCTTCAGCTAGAGACTCCTCGGCGTCAGCCTGTGTGTAAGGTGCAAAGTGACATCATTAGGACAGTCATTAACCCTCTCTGTGCCGGGGACTTCAGACAGTGCATACAATGCTATGGGGTTTTCTGTGCCAATCAGCACTCACAGTACACGAAGCTTGGACATTGGAGTCCCAGGCTTCTTGTGACATTGCAACATCAGCCTAAATGTCAGATTGAGTCAATACATCTTGCTTGCCCTATTTGATATCAATCGGTGTTATCTGACTGAACAGAGGCTCAGCATTGGCCATCTCATAATTATTTGACAAACACAATCTATGTTTGAAAGATATATTTTTCAACAGCAGCGTAGTTGGTCACTAGAATTATCAAGTGACGATTAAACTCAAGCGTGGGAAGGGAATTCTAGAAGAAAGAATGTAAGGCTCACATAGTCATCTTCAACATCAGGTGTGAATGAGAAGGACATGAATACTTTCCAATAGTCTGTGGAATTAGTGAATGTTTGGTTTTCATATGATGATGAACTAGTAAAAGGACTCTTGATAAATAGATGAATGTGATCTCTTACAATATACCCATACAACCTTCATTACATTGTACATGACTTTCGTACCTACAAGTTACATCTATGAAAGACTTCTACATCTCATCTGGAAGACAATGTCCTTACTGTCAATGCACGATGTCACTGATCAAAAATGAGGGGGAATTCCCACACTGCCCCACCCACCTTCTCTGCTTTGATGACCACACTCTGCTCCTCAATGTCCTTGCCCTTGGCCACGGCAAACTCCTTCTTCTCGGTGGCCTGGGAGGTGCGGGACGTGATCTCCGCCAGCAGCTTCTCGCAGGCTGCGTTCTTCTCCGCCAGCGCCACCTTCTGGACGGCCAGCTTCTCGTTCAGCTCGTTCAGCTGCACGCTGGCCTCGGCCAACTTGGCCATGCCGCCCTCCAGACGCTTGCACTGTTTTTGGGGGGAGAAGCAAGGAGGAGGATCGTGCGTTACTGACCAAGACTGTGACAGAAGCAGATGGCTGCACCAGCTCAAGGATGACATTTCCATTGACATTGTTTTGTTAAATCTGTTAAACGTGACTATGCTTCAAGACACTTGTTGATAGTGACCAGCCATCTACTACAAAAATGTACTACTTAACTATTAAATGGCATAAGTCACAAATTATAAATTCATCATGTGAGGTCAGGCACTGCAGGAACAGCAGCATTGCACCTATTATGTCTTTTCAAAACGGTTGAAAATGATAACCAAGTGACCAGATAAAAAGACATTTTCATATTTTCTTTTCTGTTAAAGATTAAAGAGATAGATCACTTCCTCTCCTCTGAAACGACACATGTGATCCATGTCATTTACTCCCTCTTGCAGGTAAGACGGCAGGCAGGCTCCACAATGAGGTTCTGTGGGGAATTTCATTAAGCATTTTGCCTGACAAAGTTGTCGGACAAATTTGCTCTCAGCTAATCAGATGCAAGGATTTCAGTAGCTTGTAACAGTTTGTCAGTGACATATCCGACCAAAACGCTTCATGAAATGCGCCCCAGGTGACTAGAGACTGGTGACAGTTTTCTTAACTATATACCTGTGCCAGGATGTATTCATCCTTCTCATCCAGCAGCTTCAGGTAGGTGTTGATGAAGTCCAGGTAGTTCTTGGGTGTCACATAGTTGTTCCTGCGGAGCTTGAGGGCAAACTGCTTGCTGTAGTCACTGACAGACTGGTGCACAAACACGACATGGTCCACGACATTGGTCCGCTTGTCATCTGGAATGCTCTTCACCTGCATTTTAAGGAGATCATTGGTTTGGGAATCAGGTGGGTGAGACTCTATAAGTTGGTTTGCCATCGAGAAGTATAATGCCATAATCCCAAACCACAGTTACATAGATGTATGCATGCCCTGCAGAAAGTGCCATGTATTTTGCATCCATCACTGAAACATGCAAATGCATATCAGAGTCATCCAGACGTAAACTCTCACATGCATTGTATACTTTACAGCGCAAAACATTACAAGATAAGAAATGCAGCAAAAGCCTTCTACCAAACGGCCTAAGATCACGAAATCAGTCAAACATCCATCCTTCCTTACAAAAACACCCGACTGTGAAACCAATAGCGCCCTCTGGATTTACTTATTCTGGGCCCTGTTGCATAAAAGCTGAGATCAAAAACAAGTCAGAAAATCAAACATGAGTCTCTGAATACTCAATTCTGATTGGCTGATGATTGATTGATGTTTGATTTTCTGATCTATGTGTGATTGCATCTTTTAATCCAACAGGGCATGCTGTTCATGTTATCTTTGAGAGCAGATATGACTGCGTTGGTAGTTTCAGTTGTTTCAACCAAAACCATTGAATGAGATGTGTCCCTGTCTGTCTGTGCATTTTTTATGTGAAGTAGAATCTAAGGACAATAGATGGGGAAAAGGAAGGGAAGATGACAAAGGTCAGTTAAGGTTACAGTGACTGACCTCTTCATTGCCTAGGAAGACGGTGGCGACGGCCTCCAGGGCCTGCTTGGGCCAGGCCATGAACCAATCGATGCTGCAGTTGTTGACCATGCCGGGGAAGTTGCGGCAGCGGGTGCGCAGCGTGTCGCCCACGGGGGACATGGCCAGCACCACGTGGAGGTTGTTGATGCTCTTCGTGATGAAGTACTGCCAGATGGCCTCGCGGATCGGCGGGATACCCTGCTTGGTGGCCTCATCACGCATCTAGGCATGGGGGGACAGAGAAATGCAACTCATTTTAACCCTAGATATTAAATGGCCTGCTAGGCTATATCACTGGCATTTGTCTCATTCTCACTCTCTCTCTAAAAAAAAACAAAAAACAAAACTCAGTAATAGTGAAAGCTAAGCCAAGCCACTCAGATGCGCAACATGGCTTTTGTTAACTACCAAACAAAACTGCAGATATCGTGTTTGTGGTGGGCTGTCACACTCTAATCCAAAAGCATGAGTTTTGCCTAAAGAGAACCCATCAATGTGTTGTTTGAAAAGGAAGCAGTAGATAGCACGTTTGTGGAGGGCTGTCACACCATCTGACCAGGGAGGGAGACTTCTGCTAAAGGTGAACCCATGCACGTTGTTACTATACAACAAACTCCCTGTAGTTGAGGGCTGCTCCACACTTTGATACATTGGTAAGAGAATTTGCCTGGGATGAAACTCTTTTATCAGGTTTGATGCTCTAGTCCCTTACCTGCCCAACGATGGCTTCCTTTTCATCGTCTGCAAAGAGCGCTGGAACCATGCCTGCAGTCAGCATGTTGTTGATTAACTCCAGGAAACCTGTAAATGTACAATTGAATGTCAGTGCAACATGACCATAATCATAATCCAATAATTCCTCTTAACAAGACACACTATATCATCTCTCAGTGATATGGCAGACAGGACATGCAGTACACATATACAGGATTAGGTGGCGCATGATCAAAGGCATGAGAGAGCACATGTACAGTTTAGATATGAAAACATGGAAAGAGCTGGATCTTTCTGCCATAATGACCACAACTATTCTTTTTCTTGCGTCACTGCTAGACTTCATCCATTTGTTGACTTTGTTGGGCAGAAGGAATTAAATAGGAAATTCAATATGAACTACTGTTGGCATTTAATACATATTGTATTGTATTGTATTTATTTACCTAAGCACAGGAACAAACAGCTTGCTTTCAGCTAAAAAGCTGGTTTTCAGCTAGTCCATACAAGTTATACCTAAGCATTAGCCAATAGAAATACATTATACAGACAAGGAGTGGGACATACTGTAAACATTGATACATTCACGTATTTAATCTTTTATGTTGAGTGGCTCAAAAATATATTCACTGATTCTTGAATTCCTGCTGCGCATTGTCAACCCATTCTTAAAGTGCAGAGAAAATTGTGAAGATATCTTTGTGGGTTTTTGAATTCGCGCTAGCTAAAAGTATCGCGAAATATATGAAAAATTTATGTACCACCAAAATTTCCATGCTTACAGTAATGTATGCCATCATGCTCGACTCTGCTTGACCTCTACTACTGACCTTCTTGCGCCACGTGGGCATCAGTGAAGAGGAAGGTGACCTTCTTGTTCTCGATGCCAAGCTTGTTGTACAGGATCTTGAGGTCCTCCCGGAAGTTGCTCTCATCATAACCCCTGCTCAGGGTGATCTCAAAGACCTCGCAGCCGGCAGTGAAGGCGGCCAGACGGGTCAAACTCTGCTTGCCACTTCCACCTGTAATCCGGGGTAAAGTGTCAGAACCGAGTATTACATACCAGAAGGTGCAGACGTGATAACGTAAATAACCTTTTAATGAAACTGATTCAAACCCTTCCCCATCCCAACCCAATAGTTTAACCTTTGCCATGACAGTGAGAGCTAGGTTGACATATCAAACGATGTATAGTACAATATATCATACATATATAGCATATAACAAAAAATGTATTTGGTTAACTGCAAATATTGAAAACCAGTCTCCTTATGATGACACACTTCACAAGAAGACAAATAATTTCAGGCAATTCAGATACAATTCAGAGATAAATTAGTCTGTATTCACAAAAAAGTCTGCAATAAACAAAGTCAAGCCAAGAATGGGATGCTAAAAGCAGGAAGGCAATACTGACCACAAGCAATATGAAGCAGGAGATAGACTAATCCTTTCACTGAGTAGAACAGAAATATATGAATACCTACATTTTTCTCACCTTTTCTGCACAAGTGATATGTGAACTTCTTGAATTGCAAATCATATTTTCTCCCAGGCATTACAGCAGAAAGACTTTACAATCGACATGTGTGCAACAACCAGGGGGTCTCTACATCCCCTCCACATTGTACGCTAATGCAAACACATTGTGACAGAGAGCAAAGACTTACCCACACCGACAAGCAGGGCGTGGCCTTGGTCCATGCGGATGACCCTATGGACCCGGGTCAAGTGATCCAGGGCATCCTCAAAGAGGACGAGATTCATCGGGGTGTGGGTGTCGTTGTACTCTTCTAGAATCTGTGGGAGGTGAGGGGGAAAAGGATCGAGGTATGGCTGAATAAACATTGCATATACCTCTAACCCAAGTGTTATACTGTAAGTAACACCACAAATAGAGCTGACAGCTACATTTTTCCATGAAAAATCAGCTTATACGAGACAAAAAACCTGGGGGTACTACTGATGTCATGTCCCTTCCATGGTAAGTCTGCAATACACTTACTGTCAACCAAGGTTTAGTTGTTTTTGAAAGGCTGACAATCAAACCTTTCAGATTTCTTTTTTTTTGGTACAAACTTTCTTTAACAGAAGCCCAGATCTTTCTGTACAAGCCATACAAGAAGAAAAAAAAAGAAAAAAGACTAGAAAAGCACTCTGAGAGCACAGACCTCCACCAAGCAGCTACTTTCCACTGATGATCTTGCTCTTCCCAAAGAGATTTTTCTCCTCTCCACCACTGGGGAAAAGATCTTTGGGCTCTTCCATAGAGATCGATTTCCACCCATAGGTATACATGCTGAAAAATCGCCCGATCTCCCAATATAGAAGCCTTTGTTACGTCATAAACCCTCAGCTGCGTAGTGCGCCTCGCCCTTGCACAAAGTGGAGCATGCACTTTAGTGTGCGTATGTTTACCTCAATAATGCGCAGCTTGAACTCCCAAGTTCATTGACCCTACCTGCCAAAATATCAAAAATCCTTCATAAATTCCCAAAAAATTCTCAGATCACTACCAAAATTTAATCATCTGTTACTTGTGACATTCTCAACCTTTCCTGTAAGTTTCATCCAAATCTGTTATCTACTTTTTGAGTTATTTTGCACACGGACAAACAAACTAACTAACAAACCAACGGTAACGAAAACATAACCTCCTCCCTTGGCAGAGGTAAAATAGAAAGAAGAGGAAGATACACATGGAAATCTGTCAATAAAATATGACATCACATATAACTATGATTTTATATCTGGATTAATGTGAGGATATTTCTCCCTTCAGCCCCCCCCCCCCCAAGCAAAACAATAAATAAAGTAATATTAATACATGCAACAACAACAAAAAGAGAGAGAGAGAGAGAGAGAGAGAAATAGTTCTCGCATGAATCTATCTGAACATGTGTTGCAGTGACTTGTCAAATTTACAATTCAATGAAACTGCAACCATCTCATACACACACATCACACAGGCACATATACAGAATAAAATGGGCAAGTGTGTAGACCATCCACAGAGATAGGCACGTATGTGCAATCATGAACTAAAAAGAAGTTTGAGATGAACTATGGGAGGAAAGTAGTTGGAGGAAGTATCGCTTGTGATAGCGGCTTAGTTTTCTTTTTTTGAGGACTTTAAACCCACCTCTTGGAAGATGGCCTTGGCTGCATCATAGTCCTGAATGTCTTCATACATCCTGGGCTCACCCTCATCCAAGGCTGTACGGAAATCACCAAAGAGGAGTGGATCCCGCATGGCATTCTCTGTGTGCTCTCGGAAGTGCTCTTCCAGCACAGATTTCATGATGCCCTGTTTGAAATGAAAATATGATATGCGAACATTAATTGAAAACTTTTAGAACAATTTTTTTTCTCTTTTAATCATCATTCCAAGTGACTTTTTACATGTCAGTTGTTTTTTCTCACTTTCACTATATCCTGATTTAAGTGAACTAAATGTTCACCTGTTTTGATATGAATTTCAGTGCTTAATCACAATACAATGATTAATATCACTCAAATGTAGGGCTGCCAACCTCTGCAAATGAAATGAGAAATACTGATGCAGACTAAAAACATCAATAAAGTACAAATTGGAAGGGGGGAAAAAGACATTTTGTGGATTAACAACAGGAAAAATGCACATATTAAGCATGCTTAACCCAATTACAGAAAAAATGCATTTTTACTTCAAAATATTATTTTCTTTCATTTATGAAGAAAACAAACAATGCACATATTATTGTCCTAACATATTAGTTGGTATAGGTGTGCTACAGGTAAGAGTGGGCAGACCCCTCCCACAATGTTTCTGACTGCCACACCCACCTGCACCAAGTCCTTGTCATGCTGGTTGATGAGCCTGTCGTAGAAGACACGCAGACACTCGTTGCGCCACACCCGGACGAAGCCCTTGGCATCACTAAAGCGGTCGGGGGTGGTCAGTAGCAGGCCCTGGCTGACCCTGGACAGGTCGCGCAGGTTGAAGATGTAGTGGAACTTGGACGGCGTCGGCGGCAGATCCACAATGATAACCTGTGGGAAGGAGAGGGAGAGGGTTCTGCATAAGGAACTAGATATATCGCTATGGCTACTGATATGCCTCCGCCATAATGCAAGGTTCTCCTAATAGGTCTATAGTACAATGTCTTGACAATGTGTGATGACAGTTTCACACAATTGGCAAAATATTAAAATGACAGGTTTGACACAAATGTGCTGAATGTTCACTTTCCTAGAACTAGGTTCAATTGGACGAATGATTAAAATGTCAGAGTGCAGGTATTTGGGGAACTGATGATTTTTACTTGACTTTTGACCCTTTTATAAGTTTATGCATTGAGTAATTTTCAAGGTATTGGGAAAATGTATAATTTCAGTATCAAATGGGAAAATAGCATTATCTAAACCTCGCCTTTGACCTTTGACCTCACAGTTCCAAACAGAATCACTATTAGGTTGAACATGCATAAATATGTAAGTTTCATGATGATACCTTGAGTTACTTTTGAGATATGGAGGAAAAAGTGCAATTTAGCACTTTCACTTGACCTTTGACCTTTTGACCTTTGACCTTTTGGCAAGAAACTTCCCCAAAAATATATAATGGTTAATACATGCCATACATCAAGTTAAAAAAAAAAAACCTTCAGACATATTGCATTTTAAGGAAAGTAGTGATATTTTGAGGAGTTGACCTTGACCTTTGACCCCCTGACCTTTGACCCATGACCCCCAACTTCCCTAGATAATCACTGCCCATCGGTACAAGCATATACACTAAGTTCCATGAAGATACCTTGAACCATTTGCGAGATATGGAGAAAAACATGAAATTTCAATTTTTTTTTTCACAAAATAACCTGTGACCTTTGACCTTTGACCCTGTGACCCTAAAATCCACACAAAGTATTATCTCCCAAGGATATACCCTCATACCAAGTTTGATGTAAAACCACCACACGGTTCTTGAGATATCGACAAAAACAAAACGGGACGGACGGACGTACGGACGGACGGACGGACGGACGGACGACCCGAAAACATAATGCCTCCGGCCACTTCGTTGCGGAGGCATAACAAAAAACTTCACAGAATCTCTGCTGAATGGATTAAACAAAACCATCAGGCCAACCGGTACACTGCTAACTTTTACAATGATGGTGTTTCTGGGAGGACATATTTGAAAGAGGATGAGCTATTGACTAAACAAGGAAAAGTAGAAATTACGCGGTGCGTAATATATGTCCCCGCCGGAAGTAGCATTTTGTAACAAAATGTACAATACAGGTCAAAAAATCAAGGTCAAAGGTCAAAGAAGTCAAAGGTCAAAATTCTGTGTAGAAGTGTTGAAGCCCTCACCTAGTGCCATCACATAAAGCAAACGGAATCGAAATCGGGTTAGAAATGGCGAAGGAGTAGCATTTTGTAGCAAAATGTACAATACAGGTAAAAAAATCAAGGTCAAAGGTCGAAGAAGTCAAAGGTCAAAATTCTGTGTAGAAGTGTTGAAGCCCTCACCTAGTGCCATCACATAAAGCAAACGGAATCAAAATCGGGTTAGAAATGGCGAAGGAATAGCATTTTGTAGCCAAATGTACAATACAGGTCAAAAATCAAGGTCAAAGGTCAAAGAAGTCAAAGGTCAAAATTCTGTGTAGAAGTTTTGAAGCCCTCACCTAGTGCCATCACATAAAGCAAACGGAATCGAAATCGGGTTAGAAATGGCGAAGGAATAGCATTTTGTAGCCAAATGTACAATACAGGTCAAAAATCAAGGTCAAAGGTCAAAATTCTGTGTAGAAGTTTTGAAGCCCTCACCTAGTGCCATCACATAAAGCAAACGGAATCGAAATCGGGTTAGAAATGGCGAAGGAGTAGCATTTTGTAGCAAAATGTACAATATAGGTCAAAGGTCAAGGTCAAAGGTCACAACTGAAATTCTGTGTAGAAGTTTCAAAGCTCCCATGTAGTGCTATCATATAAAGCAAACAGAATCAAAATTGGCTCATAAATGACAGAGAAGTAGCAAATTGAAGATTTTGATCACACACGGACGCACACACGGACGCACACACGGACGGACGGACGGACACACGGACACACACACGTACGGAGCCCGTTTCATAGTCCCCTGCTCGAACTCGTTCGGCGGGGACAAAAACTGAAAAATACAGCTAGAAGATTTGGTCAAACCACAAGTGTTACAATTTGACAGCTAGTGACATGATGACTGATAACATGACAGGTCATAGCTTATCCCTGAATCTTTATTCTGGTTGACATAATATGCAAGAATCACACATTTTTGAGTCACCTCAATAATTTTTGTGAGTAGGCTGTGATATCTACATAATTAAGTAGGACGCTCATGTTCTATATATTGCAACTCAGTTTAAAACTGAGATTCAGAGTCCAACTGAGTGAAACCAATTTCAAGTGCATGCCTTTCTAATTATTTCTGAACTGCATTTTAAACTAATGCTAATATGTAACCATACTATTTGATGACAAGCAACACCAATTCAAGTTATATTTCCCCCCAGCAGTGCTGACCTTATAGATGTCCAGCGTTGCCTGGGTGATCTTGGGTGCCAGTTTTTGGACGCTCTCATCGAAAGGTTGTAGGTGGCCCTTCAGGATGGAGGAGTAGATGTGATTGAGGGTGTCCTCCGATGGGAAGGTGATGTTGAAGGTGCTGAAGAGGGAGATGAAGCGGGGGTCCACCTCGTTTCTGCCTCCACCAGCCTGGGTGGAAAATTTGACACAAATTGCCAAGATTACAATCATGATGAACAGCTTCTCTCTCTCTCTCTCTCTCTCTCTCTCTCTCTCTCTTTCAGTGTCTGTTTTATTGGATTCTTGTTCATAGTGAGAATTTGGGACTTTTACAATACACTATCAACATGATGCCATTCAAAGACTTTTGCATGAAACTGTATCTTTCCCCTTAGACAATTTCCAAGTGTTATGTTAAGGGGTGTGTTAGGTTAGATTTTTCCCTTTTCTTCATAACAATTTATTAAAATCAATTAATCAACAGAAAAAAAAATCATATATAAGAAAGGAAATCAAGTTAAACATACAGAGGAACTGATAAAAATTTGGACAAGATATCGACAATTTTTAAAAGAAATGTTGATTTTGATCATTAAATGTTAAAAAAACAAACAAACAAACACAAGAACGAAATCTCCACAGTGTAAGAAACAAGTTATGGGGTTGATTTTTCATACCTTGCCCATAGCAGCCAGGAAGCCGATGTCTCTGATATACTTGAGGATCAGATCCTTCCCACGGTCATACATGCCCCCCTTCTCCAGCAGCAGCTTGAGCAGGGCGATGGGCTGCTGGGTGCCGTACTCGTCCACCTGGGGCATGTTCATGTCGTCCATGAAGACCAGGAGGCGTCGGCCTGGCGGCGGGCCGTATGTGTCCTTGGTCCTCTTCTCGACGTTGGCCTCCAGGTTGCGCTGCACGTCCATGGAGGTGGTCCTCGACGAGAAGTTGATGGACAGGATGAGCTGTTGAGGTGGGGGGGGGGGGGGGGTTATGGCGGATGGGGAATAAACAGGAGTCAGTTAAAGTCTTAGTTTTTCCATGTGCACTACATAAAATGGCATTCAGTATTTTGTGGGTGCAATAGACTGGAAAGGGAGGAGAATCATGAAATGAAGGCTGGGTGCAAATGCACAAGATCTTTTCTATGATAGATAGAATAATAAAACCTACATTATCATTAGTGTTAGTAAGATACTAGGATGAATTAAGAAAGAAAGCCCATTAGTGAAATTAACATGGAAAGGATACAGTGAAAAAAAAAAGAAAAAAAAAGCAGAGCAAAGAAAAATGCACCGACAAGTATGGAAGTGATATCTTGATGACAATCCTCAGGATAATTCTTAATGACAAAAAAAAAAAAAACACCCTAAAGAGCAACAGTAGTTATGCTAGAGAAGTACAAAGTGGTAACTGTCACTTACTACCATATTACACAAAGCCACACTGATAGCAAGCAGCATGTGTACACATACAATACATCATACATATATATATACTTTTTTAATTACAATGAAAAACATTTCTTAAGAGGAGAACTGTAGGTAAATAACACAATCTTCTACAAAGATATTTAACCAGCTATGTGACTAAAACTAGTTTATAGCTCTGGACAGAGTCTGAAGGCAACTGGAAAAAGGCAGCAGATATCAGTACAAGTTTACCTCTAAACAAATACCATACAGACTAATGATGCATTTTATGTGCTAACAGTGCCACATCTGTGTTTCTACTGTTTTACCTCTGAGGTGAAGTCAGAATTCAATTCACAATATGACAAAATTATGTCCCTCAAACATGGGCCAGTTCACAACTTAAAACAAAATGCAACAACAATGTGCTGTGACATTGTATGTTATACATCTCACATAAAAAGTCATAAATAGTTGAGCAGGTGGACAACTTTAATGGTGGTATTCAGGAGGCATACCATCAGGAATAGTCAAGGAAAGATGAGCTGCAGAGGGTACTACCATTTCACTAACAAGGACTACACTGCAGAAATGGATCCATACAGTTTACAGAGTGGTTGAATCATCATGTGTGAACTACAATTATAAGCTTGATCCTATATGATACACAGGTAAATGCTGTGTGTTGCCACGAGCTAACTGAGGTATGGATGTCATCATATTAGTAGAATGAAGAACAGAGCCCTAGCCAAAATCAAGTAATATGGAAAGTAGTTGGAGCCAAATTTTTTAACTTTCACTAAACAGACTTCTGCGTCATTGAAATACGAAAAAAAAAAATGTTGGGTGTTGGACAAATGTAATTATAGTGTTCTATTTGTGATGCTGCAAGCAGGGTTCTTGGATGCAAAATACTACAAACATTAATTGTTCTTCGGATGTAATTCTAAGAAAATTGTTATATGTAGATGAAGGGTCTAGCTAATTAATACTTTGAGGTCAGAGGGCAGATGAGACAGTTGAGATGTCAGAACCTGTTTAAAAACTACAGCCACCAAGATAATTCTTTCTTTCTTTCTGTGTTGCATAGTAAAAGTGCACATCAAAGGCTATGTTTGTGATGGTATCACAAGTCAAGCCTTGAGAAGAGAAAATAAGAAAAAAATGAGAACATAATGCCTCCGGCGACACTTTGTGGCGGAGGCATAAAAGCACACACACACACACACACACACACACAAATCGAAAAATGGCTCTGGAGAAATCCCATAAGGAATGTGAATTTTCACATCGACAAAATGATTGACAAGGAAAGAAAGCTAATAACATAATAATGAGCTACGTGGGAGAGTGTGATAAACATTCAACACTAATTTGACTTTGAAAGATTAAACTTCCATGAATTCTAAAGACTATACACACGAGTACTACAGGCTTACATATATTGATAAGCAGATGAGTACATATTCATATCAATAGGTGAAGATATATTTATATCTACAAGTGAATATATATGCATGTCTACTGATGTGTTCTTGGATGGTGCATAACATCTGACAAATCAGATTGATATTTCAAGATATATCTACAGATCAATTTTCTCCTGACAATAGGGCATTGCAGGCATTAATACACATGATAAACATTGTCTGAATGTGATAAGATTTTCTCAGCTACAGTGCATGGTTGCAAAGTGACATTGGAAGGCTATAAATAATTTAGCCCTCATTAAAGGGGCATAGTCCCGGTAGTGTAGATGGCGCTGTTGATGATACTGCCGATCACCGTTAGCATTGATACGAAGATTACTGAAGTAGAGCTGTCATCAAGAGTAAAGTGCGTAGGTGTTGCTAAGTAACGTTGCCTTTGTTGTCTTCTCTGCGCATCGCGCAGTCTGTAGTAATGCCAGGGTGCATGCATATGTGCTTGTTATTATGACATCACAAAAGAAGTTTGCTAAAGCTGTCATCCCCCTCAGCCGAATCATGAGCCGAACTGTGTTCGGACCACTGACTACAGTGAATCGGACTTTTTCGGACTCGGGAAAGTGGGCCAAAGCGTAAGCGCCAAAGAGAAGTCGATAGCGTAGGTCTCTATAGGAAACTTGCGCATTGTGCCCGCGTATGCACTTGACTAAAACACGGGGACCATGCACCTTTAAAATAGGCATGAACATGTCACACAGCACAACTAAAAGATATTCCAAAATACCGTGGTCATTTGTGTGTGCTATAAAAAAAGTGCTTTTCCCCTGCATGAGGACGACAAGTGCTGTAAAATGCACTAATAATCAAGGTAACAACACAAATGACTAACTTGGCGAATATCTTATGCATGAACATTGAGGGCAGGATAAAAGGTTACCCATGGATAAAAACTGATACATTGTACATTGTGCCAACATGAATATGGGGCTATGGTATATATTGAGATATAGTGCTGCTATTGATGGCTTAGATCTTCTACATTCTTTTTGTTTTTTGGGTACTCACTGTCTTTAACTTAAGACGACCGTAGGTTTCAGTTTCAGGCTACAGACAGGGCGAGTCATGATTAGATACATTACAAAAACACATACCTCTACCATCACAAGCACATTTAATCAAACAAATTTGCTGTGACTGAGACAAGGACAGAAATATTTCTTACAATCTCTTGTAAATATGACACATCATTCAAGACCCACATAAAAAATAATGAAAATACTCTTTTTAGGATCCTATTGAGCTACTAGCTTCAACAAATTCTTGCAGAGGTCAAATCCAAATATAAAACACGCTATTAAAACTTGCAACAGATTTTCTGTGCAAAGTCACTGGTGGAAAACTAACAGTAATCAGATCACTGATATTAGCTGTTGTCTCTGAGGAAACAACTACATATAATTCATTACACACACAAAAAAGAGAAAAGGGGATATTAATTGGAAAAAAAGTTACTCTATATCCACAATAGAAAAACTCACTTTATCACAATAATCCTCACTATTTAGTTCTGATTATGAAAAGCACCCCCCCCCCCAAAAAAAAAAGAAAAGAAAGAAGAAACTATGTAAAAACAAGGAAAGCTTGATCTTGGGACCATTTGTTCTTACATGGCTATCTTGGTCCAAGTTGCGCAAGAAGTCCTGGATGGTGGCGGTCTTTGATGTTCCCGAGTCACCAACAAACAGGACTGGCTGCTTGATGGAGAGCATCTGTTCCAGGATCCATGTGTTCTTGACTGTGTCCACAGTCGGGACCAGGATCTCATTGAAGCGCTTCTCTGGATCATGGACATACTGTGGGACTACTCTGGACCACGGAATCCACTGCACGATGAACAAGATGGACAAGTTTTGTTACATTAAATCATGAGATTTACTTCACGTGTTCCTTAGTTTATAAACAACTAAAATGAGTCTAACCGCATTATGAATGACTTTGATACCAGACAGTACCTGTTTCAATCAATTAATCTCTCTCTATTTTATATAGGCCATTCACCATATTTTGTTTTTTTTCCATTTAGTTTTAACAGCTTTTTTTAAAATCAAATTCAAACTGTTTGAAAAGATGAGAATACTAAGTGAGCTGTTTTCAAAGTTCTGTGAACCCCTTGATATGCAACAACAATTCTCCCTTTCATCTTCATTGATTGATGCCATATTTTGAACTGAATAATAATTCCTGAAGAACATCACAACAAAAACACTGTGAAATTACCATTGTCTTTCAGAGCCCTTTGAAGAAATGCATAACATATATGCAGATGTTGTTGAGATGTACAGTTTTCTGTCCAAAAGCCTATTGGCTGACTGACAGTAATATTTTTTTTTTCATAGAAAAATGTATGACCCCCTTAGTGTTATATTAAGGAGCATGTCATCATTATCAAATTCTTACAATTTCATCACTTTTTGTCTTTTCTACGAATGTCCAAAATTTGCAAAATCACTCAATTGGAAGAAAGCTTGTTGTTGTGAAGTCAACTGTTCTAGATCTGAAATATCATGGGTAATAGTATCTCGTACCTTGTTCTTCTGCTTGTCAAAGAAGTATTCGTAGACTGTCTCAAGCACCCCTGGGATCTCGCCCGGTCCCGGGTCCACGCCTTCCTCCTGGTTGGTGGGCATGGAGGCCAGGTACTTCATGAAGCTGTCAAACTTGACCCTCCCGTCCTCCAGCAGGGCCGCGCCCAGGGACCAGTAGAGGGCCTCCAGGAAGTAGCACTCCAGCACGTCAGACTCGGACAGCTCCTTGACCAGGAGTGAGTCCAGGAGCCGACTCAGCTGGGTGACCTGAGGACAGAGAGGGGGTTGTGATGGAGTATCAGCAATTAATCACCATCAAGATGCTTCTACGATTTCACAGTAAGAGTTTACGGACAGGTTCACTCAGATATACATTGTATGTGTGGATTGAGTGAATGCAGCTATATTTATAGAACACATCAGTGACAGTTTGAGGAAAATCAGAGTATCTGTTCAGAAATTATGAATTTTGTAGTTTCATTTCTGCCATCACTGGATGAAAAGACAACAGCGTTATTATCTGTGGCATCACTGCATGACAATGATATAAAGAAGACATATAAAGAATTCCACAAAATGTAATCTTTTATGAAAAATACACATTCCCTCAACATGTTACTGGTACATGTTAAGGGTAATGTTGTTCCCCCCGCTTTCTGAAAGAGGTAAGTCCAGTGCTCTTTCATTTTGCTAGAAATACGAATATATAGTAAATTCTGTTTACAGTGACGTAATCTTTTTATCCCACTACTGCAGCAGTGAAACCTTAAGAATTCATAACTTTTGAACAGATACACAGTAGCCTGATTTTCCTCAAAAGATTTCACTGATACGTTTTACAAATATTGCTGCATTAACTGAATTCACACATATATTTGGGTAAACTTGTCCTTTAAGCGTTTCACACATTTGTATATTTTACTGTTACAAAATGTTCCCATGCTTTAAGCATTCAAATGATAAGAAAAAAAAAAGTTTTGTATTGTTGCATTCTTTCTCTCATAACAATCAGCCTAAACAATATAAATTTTCTCATGTCCTTCCCCCTCCTGCATCACAAGGAGAATATTCACAAATATTTGTTGTGTCAATAATGCAACACTTTTTTTTTCTTGCATTTGGGTCTCTCGAAACAACAAAAACAATAGCACTGAAAATGCACAAAGAAAAAGGCATTACTCTTTTGCTTTGCAAACACTCACCAAGTTGAGGGCAGTGAGAGGTACAATCATCTTGAGTTTCTCCCCCTGCTTGCCATCCACGATACCCTCCAGGATCATCTCCAGGGTGGCGGGCACGTACTTGTCAAAGAGGCGCATCAGGTCCTGCTGCTCCATCTTGTTGGGGCGGGCGTTGACCCACTTCTCCCAGTAGGGGCGGTAGCCCAGGTTCTTGGGGTCCACGAAGACCATGCCACAGCGGGAGACAGTGGCAGGCGAGGCATACTGGAGATCAGACACCTGTGAAATCAAGATGTGGGGAATGAGAAGTGGTAAAAGGCAAATATAAGAAAAAAAGTAGAAACAATAGACTCAAGACATTGCTATTATTCCCTCATTCTTTAACGTTTTATGACTCCACTTTGTGACTCTCAGCTTTTAAGTGATTTTTGAAAATATACTATATGTGCCAAATCAAACAAAAGTGATTTAGCATGCTTGTCTACACCAAGGTTCCCAGTTTCTCTTCACTGACAGCCAACTGACCTCAAAGAGCAGGGCGCAGTGTTTCTGCAGTCGGATCCTCTCTCCGTTGGCCAGGGTCAGCAACCGATTGTCGTCCATCACAGAGTTCATGTTCTCCACCCAGAGGGCGTCCACGTCACCGTCAAACAGGATGTACTTGCGCTCGTTCTTATCTGTGGGCCTGTTGATCTCACGGAAGATGTTGGAGAGCAGACCGTCAGTCCAGTCACGCGTGACCGGGTCGAGGATTCCGTAGAGCTCAATGACGCTCATGGCCTTTGGGTTCATCACGTACAACTTGGTCTGGATCCCAAGCCTAAGGGGAAATGGGGAGTGCTCAAGTTTGCTAGTTTTTCTTCTGATAAGTAACACCTTAACCCTAAAAAGACTGGGCTATTTTGGTAGCTCGAAAGACTGGGGGGGGGGGCCTAAAGGGCCCCCCCTTAAGATCTCGGCCGTGGATCGCGCGATCGCCGCAGAAATTTGCACAATGGTAGTGTGCGATGTAATCTACAAGATCGTATATTTAAATTTTCCAAAATAGTCTTATTTTATTTTATTTTGATTAATTATGCTAATTTATGCGAGAAATCACTTTTTTTATCTAAATCAGTAAATAAAGCTCCAAAAGTGCTCATTTTTGGTCTAGATATTCTTTGTAGCATTCTTAGCAATTGTACTTGAAAAAAAATTCGGTATCAAAATCAATTTCTTATTTATTTTATTGTTTTATGAATTTCTTATGTATTTCTTTGTTTTTTCGACCTTTTGTTTTTGTTGTTTTTTTCAGCAAAATTTTTGGCAGACCCTTTTTGAAGCATAATACTACTAAAACAAATTGATTTTAGCCATTGAGAGTAAAAATAAGCATATTTATATGAACCATGTGATAAAACTCAATTTGTATTGACTTTGTACACAAAATCACATTTTTGAGCCATTTTCGGTCTCACGTGCATGTACAAAAAGTTATGTAACTTCAGAACCGTACCCCCGGGCGTCAAAAATTTGGTGTCCAAATGTGCGGGAAACTCGAAAGAAAAAAGTCATAGAGCATCGCGGCGAGAGCATTGCGTGTTGCTGAGTAATCGCGCGAAATGTCGAGGGGGGGGCCTTTTAGGCCCCCCCCCCCAGTCTTTTTAGGGTTAAAGGGTATCATCATTACAGAGTCACAGATATTATACAAATAATGAATGTCTATGAGTGCAATGGACAGAATATTTCATGAGGTGAAAGATAAAATGATCCATTCAACGAGGTGCAGCAGAGTTGAATGGATCAACATTTTATCTTTCACCGAATGAAATATTCTGTCCGTTGCACGAATGAAAAACATTTATCATTTGTTTTATATAATGCCTAAAATAGATCCTTGTCATTTGATGTTTTATTAATTTAGAAACAAGAGAGAGTCTGAGATCGCGAATGTGCTCACTGAGTGCTCAGCGTGCTGTACACACACCGCAAACGCAAGCATTTAACATGCGTAGTGTGCCGGGCTCTCAGCGAGCGTGCAATGGAGGAAATCGTATGGATCCAAAATTGCACGGTAAATGGAGCCACCATTGCACGGATGATGACGTCATAGTGAAATGGGCCGAATGATCAATGTCAAACAACCAATCAAATGACAAGGATCTCTTCAGGCGTTATATAATCTAGCATAACGTGACATTGAGCTCTGAAAGACCGAGTCCACTGGAGCAATGTCGGTCAGGAACATACTTCTTCTACCACAGATGAGACAATAATCTCTAGAATATTCTCTTCAGACAGTTTCATTTTCATTAAAACACCAGGTTACTGAGACAAAACTCACTTGGTCTGTGCTTGACACAGAGTGTTGATGACCACACTTTTGCCTCCGCCGGTCGGTCCGACCACCATGGTGGTGTGGCGGGTCAGCATGGTCTCATACATCTGGACGACTTTATCAACCTTGGTTTGATGGGGAGTGAACACAAGATACAAACAAAAGAGTGAGAGAGAGGCATATTGGTAGATTCTTTCTAATTCTGACCTTATACAGTACAGTATTGACCCTAGAAATGATGTCATTATAATATATGCACAATCTTTACAAGTTTCATTTGGTCTCTTTCTTCTGCATTTCAAACTGAGGTTTGTATCTTTCCACAATACTGATAGTGACCCTATATACAGCACTTAATAGGCTTATGTTTAAGACAAAGAGAGACAAACTTCATCTTGAAATATCTTTTATTACACTGATTAAACCTGAGATCATGCTTGTGGACAGTCGTTCTACTCTTGATAGGGACAAAGTCTGGCCCTATACATTGACCACCTATAGATCCTTAGTGGAAAAACTGGAATATCATTGCAATATGAATGTGAATACAAACATAAATCCTGAATCCAAAACATCAAGGAATATTGAACCATACCTGGTGGTCCAGCAAAATGTAGCTGTTGTCCTGCAGGACCTGTTCCACGGCATCGTTGAAGTTGGGGTAGCGGACACGAGGGCAGTCCAGGCCCGGGAACAGATCGGAGATAAGGCCCAGGAAGAGGGGCACATCCTCAAAGACAAACTTGGGTAGGTTCATGTCACGCAGGGCTCTCATCAATACCACGTCCTGGAAGGCAGAGTTCAAGCAGAGTCAAATTAGGTTAATGTGGGTCAAGCATTATTAAAAAACATACGACGGGCCATTCCTATACACTTCTCAATTTACAGCAATCTTACACATGATGTCACTTGACATGCATAAGACAGTTGTGTTACTAAAGAAAACCCAAATCTGAACATGATAAGACAAATTTTGAATATACACACTGCTACAAGGCAAATGTTAGCATCAGATGCAGGTTAAAGTACTGAATTTCAATACAGTAAAATTTATGCTTAAATCTAACAAAGAAATCAAGCATAATTTTGGTTTTCAACTAACTGGGATCCAACATTTACACTTCCATGTCATTCAAACATTTCACTGGAAGCAAACATCCTTTTATCTACAGAGGACATGAGAAAAGAAATTGCACACACCTCAGCAAGCTCAGCAGATCCTCTCTTGAGCTCTCCGGCCATGACCAGCACAGACTTGAGGGCACGCAGACCAAAGTCGTAGTGGTACTGTTTGGACAGCTGCTCCTTGGCCAGCTTGTACAGCACAGTCATCTTCTTGGCAAGGACCTGCATCACGACACATTTTGATATGGATATTTTCTCTAGAGTTTAGTTTGTCTGTATTCCAAAGACAAAACATGACTCTGTTCATGATTTAACTATTCTTGATTGTAATTACAATATCAAATCTAGAAATTACATTAAATTTTCATTTGTTTTTTTGGGGATACCTTTGTGTACCACACTTGTTATGGGCTTCTTTTTTCTTTTTCTTTTTTACAGGTTATCACAAGCACAAATTGCAAAAGTGTAACATATTTGTACAGGAATTCAGTGCAGTTTACAAATTGACTTATTTGTGAACTTTGCATCAAAGGATCAGTTAGCAGCAGTGAGCACAGGTGAGTGTTAAACATGATTTGACAGCACTTACACATTAAAATGCAGAGAATTTGAAATGCTATTAGTATAGTTTGTTTGTTTGTTCATTTTCCATCTGAGAAGATGGCTAGATAGCCCATTTTCAGCTACACTAAGCTGGTCTTCCATGGAGTCCAGTTGGATGTGAGGCGGGAACACTTCACAAGGTTAAACACCCTGCTCTTTGCGATAATGAATGAAGCGGGATCGTTTACATGCGTGCAGTGACATGCCTCGTCACCGAGTGACAAGATCCAGTGATCTCACCTTGGCCAGGAGGAAACCCTCAGAGAACAGCATGATCTCACAGATTTGCTGCAGGTCAGGCACAATGACCACCACGGGCCTGAAGAGGGCCTTCACACTCTCGGGCAGCTCTGTGCGGCCGGCGTAGCCAGGGTTCATGGTGATGAAGATCCCCATGCGGTTGTCCATGGCGATCTCCATGCCCTCAAACTGTCGGACGCAAGGAAAATAGTTTTCACTATGAATGTAATGGTAATGTGAGAGTATCATGTTCTCAGTTATAGAAAGCATTCGCATGGAGATAAAGGGCAAAATGAGGTTCTACACAATGTGATACATTGAAAACACGTTGACCAAAGCTGCATGGCGACATATTTCAAGTCAGTGAATTTTGGACACTGAGCAAAGTATAAAAAGCAACATAGTGATTAAAGTCGTCACAGATTCGATGTCTGTACTAACACAGTTTTGAAATGCAAAACCTCATGAAAAACTTCAAGAACTGTGTGCAGTAGATGAATTCACACTCCTTTATCTTACCGATGGTGGGAAAAATGCAACTAATTGAATCAACAGATTCATGCACGCATTGTTGTTCTGCAGGTGATATGGTGAGCTGTTTATATGTGCACTTGCAAACAAGGTAGGTCATATTGATAGCAAAAAGGAATGATGCAGAGACTTCAGCACCTGCTTGTGTGGATAAATTGAAAAATCTACCTGGAATCTCTTCAAGTTATGGATGAGGGCATTCCTGATGGTTTGGATCTGGGACGAGATAACAGAGAGCACGGAGACATCAATCCTGTTGAACTCATCGAAGCAGCCCCACGCGCCACACTGCGCCAGCCCGGAGAAGATCTTGCCTACGGCCTGAAATGCAATGCAGAAAAGAAGTGTGCGTTAAAGTGACAAATATGCAGACCGTGTGATGTATGAGATTCTGTTGCATCTGGGCCCCGTTGCTAGAAACTTTGCGTTTAAACGCAACTTGCAACTGATTGTCACTGGCCAATCAAAATCATTGTTGCATGCATGTCTTCTTAGTAGGGCAGACCCTGAGCCAATCAGAATGGTTGTTTCAAAATTAGCAATTATTTGCAATTGATTGCAACTTTCTTGCAACGGGGCCCTGGCCAGATATTTCCTTTCTTGGGTGTTCTGAATGTCCATCCATCCCACTAACTTTGCTCACCACACATCAATAGTTAAGACTTGAAACATATTCCATCGCATTCTTATGGGGAATTATTCAAGAAGTGTGTATGAAGATTTCCATCACCACAATTTGCACACCTACTCTCCACGTTCCAGTAGCTTGCGTCTATGAAACAACTCCTGAATGTGATGTGGTTTGAAAATCATGACACAGACAAAACAAAAATTGCTATCAACAGAAATGTCAGCAACCAATTGGAAGCTAATTTATATTCGACATCCTAATATATTCCCGATGGAATCCCATTTTCTTTGCTCATTTTTCCATCCTAATATATTAAGCAACATTTGCATACATCCTACATTACAGATCTTGAATTAAAACAAAATACACTGCTGTTATTCTTTTTACCTTGTAGTCCATGCCTTCTCCACAGTTTGTAACCACGCAGAGCAGACCCAGAGCCTTGGCCAAGTCCTTTGTGGTTTCTGTCTTGCCGGTACCGGCTGGTCCCGCTGGGGCACCACCCAGTTGCATGGACAAAGCCTGGGGAGAACCACACATCATAACATGTGAACCACAAGTAAAAAAATCAGCATTCCAGCCAATGTTGATCGAAGCATGCTGTCAATATGGAGAAGACTACAGAGACACAAGCACCATTCAAAATTAATAGATGGTGTAGTAAAGTTGTGATGGTAACTTACTACTATATGGTTATACAAGTATGAGTTGATGTGGAGGGTAAACTACATAAGCCATCTCAGTGGCTAACTCAGCAGTGCTTCTTCCTCGTGAGAAGGACATGTGACTGACTGACACTTGATCATGTGGAGAAAGACTTGCATCAATAAACCACTGATTTATGATCCATCATGTAATTTGTATCATTTACTCCTACCTATTTTTCCTTATTCATGACAGCAGAATACAGCAAGAAAAAGGATCGACTGGACAATTACATCTCTTAACTGGTATGGGTATATCTGTGAAGGACACACTGAGCTCTTTGCACCGCACACAGTACCATGCACTAACCTGAGTCAGGGTAAGATAGATTCTGTCTGTCAGTGGAGTGATGACCAGCCTGCCGTTCAGTCCCATGTACTCGTAACCGTAACCAAAGGTACCTGTGCACTGGCGTACATTGAGCTCGTCTGGCTCCCGGTCCCAGTAGAATCTTAGCTGGCTCTCCCACTCAAACTCCCTGGCATCCAGGATACTGGACAAAATGACAAATAAATTTGATGAAAATGAATATATTCAATTACTGTATGGTAAAAAACAATTGAAAACAAATTGAACTTGTTTATACGACTTTACGCTTGGGCATTTTTAAGCCATTAAGGAGCTTTCATGTTTGTAGAATATGATTTTCAAGCCCAAATATAAATTCCTTTACTCATTTTGCCATTCAAATACACATTTTGACAAATTCTAAATTATGTTTTGTAATTCTTTATGTGGTGAAAACTTATCTAAAACACAAATTGTTAAATGAAAAAAAAAATCATAGCAAATATGGCTTTGCTGTATGATAAACAAATCAAAATGAGGAATCTTAAACACAGGCAAGGACTCCACATTTCTGAATACTTGTCCTTCGAAACTGCTACTTTCATCATGGTCTGTCGAGGCTACTACTTTCATAACCTCGGACTTCAATTCTTCCTTTTCATATACAAAAAGCTGTCACATACTTTTGTTATCATAGTCACATTCATGGCACCTGTCCTAGATGCTGCTCATGTGATATATTTAGTCAAGCCTAGCAAGACAGCAGCTACAACTAGAGAAGCTCTCTGAGAGCGCAGACCTCCGCCAAGTATGCAGCTCATTTCCACCGTCCCACTGATCTTGTTATGTTCTTCCATAGAGATATAGTGATTTCCACCCACACATACAATGTACTGCGTGTGCTGAGAGTCACCCGGTTTCCCAATATAGAAGCCTTTGTTACGTCATAAACCCTCAGCTGCGCAGTGTGCCTCGGCCTAGCAGAAACTAGAGCACGCACCTTAGCGTGCGCATGCAAACCTCAAGTACGCGCAGCCTGAGCTCCCAAGTTCATTGACCCTACATGCCAAAATATCAAAATCCTTCATAAATTAACCAAAAATTCTTGGATCACTACCAAAAGTTAATCGTTTCTTACTTGTGTCATTCTCAACCTTCCCTGCAAGTTTCATCCCAATCCGTTAACTACTTTTTGAGTTATTTTGCACACGGACAAACGTACTAACTAACTAACGAACTAACAAACAAACCAACGGTAACGAAAACATAACCTCCCCCCTTGGCGGAAGTAACAAGCATAGCAAGAACTGGTCATGGTCCTACCTGTCCCTCACAAAGCCGTCGATGATGTCCCTGGCGTGCACATCAATGATGAGCACAGAGTTGAACTTCTTTCGGTCGTTCTTGGACAGAGGCGATCGCACCTATCAAAGAAAGAGGAACAAAATTATCTGAATAATACGTAGAACAGACTACTTTGATCATGGAGATAGAAGAACAATACTCTTTATGGGCTAACACAACATTCACTAGTTGTTCTACTGAAGTTTCCTGTGAATGCCTTCTTACTCCTATGCTTTCGCACAAAACCATATGCCACCCATTTTTCCTGAAAATGACTCATAAGTGATGGCTATTGATGGCCTATGCAATGCAAACTGCAATCAGCACTTACTCAGATTAGATCAGCAATAAATGTGCATCCAAAGCAGATTTTAACATGATGAAAAGAATGTGTTATTAAATTTAGCAAACACATCGCCAGTGAACTATGCAGCTGTCACTCTCAAAATCTACTACAGCAGCTCCAACGAGTACCCAAACCTTCGCCCTAACCCATCATTACCTGCACAACAAGGTTGTCAATTTGCTGATGCATCCTCTTGGCGTACTTCTTCATGGCGACCTTGTCTCCCTGCCGCACCTTCCTGAACACGTCCTCCACCTCCCAGGTCCACCAGACTTGGTTGGTTGCCAGGACGATCATACCCTGGTACAGGAACATCCACTCCACTCTGGAAAAAAATGCAGGCATCAATAATGAATCAACTCCCCTTCCACTTCTATTCATCCACATACCTGTCGACAACCCATCAATTTTCCACCATATTGGGCAATGCTGCACTCAAAGAGAGCAGAGTAATTTTTGTAGTATATATGCACAGTGACAACAAATGAGCTTGTGTCTACGATTACTCTCAATATTCTTGATAGAACTTTTTTGAAAAGCAGTCACTAACTCATGATGGTCTGAAGAGGGAACATACTTTTTGCGCTATACCTCCAATTTTCTAGCAGTCTACAGGTATACCCATGATCTGGACTTTGTTTAATCACTGCTGTGCACCAATAACCATACGTATGCCTATCCACGCAGAATTGGTCCTGACATCTATGTAGCGGCAGAAGCAAAGAAGCCTTACGACCTTTGAACCCACCTGGTCATGCCCTCACAGTACTTGAAGATGGCCTCCTTGGTGATGAGGCGGTTGGTCCTCCTCATCTCCTCCAGCACACAGGTCATCCAGTCTTCCACCCGACCCTCGGCCGTCACATGCTGCCGGTAGTTCATCACTTCCCCCTCTGCCGACACCATGGCTTGGGCCATGGTCTCCTTGTTGTTACCCTCCTGGAACTTCAGCGACGCGATGTTGTCGAACATCTGCAGGAAGAAAAAGTAAATGCACCGTTAACTCTATAAAAGATATGTCATAACTTGATGCATGAAGTTAACCACCATGACTTAAGGTCTGGACAAACATGAGTAAAACATCACGTGTCAAGCTTGCCGGACATGGAGAGTCAACTTGAGGTCCTTATCAAAGCCACAGCTTTAACATCTAGCATGGTGAGCATGGGAGGTACATTCATACTGGGCAATACTGTTATTTACATCTCACTAAGGTTGAATCACAGATGCTCTCAGACTGGTGCATACAGACCTGTATTGCAGTGGACTCCCGTTTTAACAAAGTCCCCAGGACCGGCAGTTTTTTTGTTTTTTTGTTTTTTTTTGCATCAAAAGTTCATAATAAGCAAACAATTAAACTATAAAAATACATAGAGTGGATAATGTTGCCGGCCTGTATTTTTACTTCCTTGTAACTGGAATTTCGTTATAACCATGTTCGTTATAACAGGAGTGCACTGTATTTGCACTTGTAATATGAAACTGGGCAGAAATGCTTTGTGTGAAAATGATAGAGATGTCTATGAAAGGGTTGGAAATAATAGGTGAGAATATCTCAAGCAACACAAAGCAAGCAGAGACAACATATACAAGGGCAGAAAACTATAACCAAGTTATGGTTAATTGCCAGTGCTACTAAATGTGACAGTGCACCTCAAAACGAACATAAAGTCGCACACACTGATTTTGCGTGAGGACTGAAAATAAGTGAAATGGGTCAACCTAGCCGAACTTGACTTTTTCATATTTTCTGAAAGAGCGGGTCTTCTTTTACATTATGCTCAAATTTGGTATCATAAAACGGGCAGGAAAGTGTGTTTTTTTAGCAGTTTATCTCGAACATTTTTGGTAGAATAGTGTGATTAGGTGTGTCTTTAGAATCCCTTTTTCATCTCTGAAAAACCTTGTCCATACTCTTCACTTTCAACTCTAATAACTTTTGAGAGGATAGTGCTACTACTTGGAAAGTTGGCACTAATTATGGACAGAATGTGTTAATGAGGCATGCCTAATTTCATTTTAATCTGATAATCCCTTGATTGTTGTTACTCTGGTGGTTTACTTCCTGTTTTTTGTCCCATTCATTGCACAGCCAGCACGGTTTGATAAAGATTAAGCGCTTGAATAGACACTGTACTTCAGAGCCTCTTTTCTCAGTTCACACTTTTCCTGAGTTTGTGCTTTCTTTCCAATATTTAGATAGGTTAAGAGAGTCCATTTGGTTTGAGTTATACATCATTTTAAAGCTTAAAGTCTGCTCTTTCAGAATATGGTCTTAACTAAAAATTCATGTCTGGCGACTTTTTGTTTGTTTTGAGGTGCAGGGTCACAAATGTACTCCCCTCCACCCAATCAAAGAGCACTTCCGAACCTTGATCATGTGTTCCTGGACACAGCTTGGCTCGCTGCTGCCGAGGATGGAGAGCAGCTCGTCGTCCGAGATGAAGAAGAAGCGAGGGAAGGCATTCCTCTTGGAGTCCAGGTAGTCGTTGAGACTCTTCTGGCACTTCTCCAGCCCAGTGCTGATCATCTCCAGGTCCTGGAGCCTGTTGGGGGCGTGGCAGCATTCCTTGATCTTGGGGTTGGTGACCGTGTCATGCATGATCTGTGGTGGAGGCAAGAGGTACAGCTCATGCACTAACAGCCAGAAGAGAGGCAAATTTTCAGATGGAAACATGATATGTATAGACCATGGAACTATGATTTGATGAATCATGGATCAGAGAAGCTATGGGGGGGGGGGGGTATATTTTTGTGGCTACTGCATCATGCATCACCCACATATGGCGGAGATTCAGATTCAAAAGAACTTAAAGGCTATCAGAGAGAAATTTGTATGATGATTTGCTCAACACAAGAATCATACCCTGGTTGATATTTTTTGCTTTAAAGCAAAAAAAAAAACAAACAAACTAAAAAAAAAAAAAAAGACAGCCACTTCAGTGGCATACTCAAATTTCTTTTTTTTTTCATTTTTCACTAATCAAACTGCATGTCACAATTGCTGATATGATAGACTGTGTGTGATAGACATAGTGCAAATCGACTACTTTCATGGCATGCCTTGCAATGACTATAGCTCAATTTTGACTTATGTCTGTTCTTAAAGACATTCACATTTGTCTTCTAAAAAATGCCACATAGCAATCGATGGGATGACATACCAGTAATGAACTCAAGAAGTGATATTCTGCCATGCTTTCAGTCTTTCATATTGACACCTTGATACTATCGCTTACCTTCTTGAAGGTCTTATCAATGGCATCAAACTTCTTGGCCTCCTCCGGTAGCTGTGACCTGATGTCACCACCGATGAAGATGCTCTCCAGGTACATCCATTTACGCTGCACCACCATCCAGACCTAATCAAAGGAGCAAGGCGAGAGCATAGCTGATTGTGATTGGCAATTTCTTTTCTTTCTCCTTGCTTGAAAATGTAGCGGTGTTTGTCAATGATTAAGGCTTGAGTCTATTAGTTTTGCATTGTCAGGCACATTCAAGCACAGCACAAGATGAGATTGATCAATTTATTGAATAAATCTGTCATCACAACCTCATGTTGGTTAACACTGGCTCCAGTAAAGTCATTTGCCTATTTCTGCTTGGCAACGCATTATAACATACCCACCTTTCTCAACCAGCTTTTCCCAAACATCTTACAACTTTCAACAAAGATTACTTCTTTTTAGGAAGATATTACAAAACAACTTGACTACTATTGACACATGCCAGTTTAGGGCTGATTTACCTTCAAACATGAATGAATGGCCTATTTGTGAACTGCAATGTTCTTCTCAACTGTACCCCAATTAAACTTATGCATGAATCACAGATGCCAAAATGTTTCCAGCGCCGAACAAATGAAATAAACAAATCTTGTCTCATGCAGCAGTATACTCTAAACAGATAGAGAGAGGCTGGGAAATAGTTTTGTCCAGCATGTACCTCCAGCACTTCACCGATGAGGGACAGGCTCTTCTCCCAGGTCTGGACCTGGTTCAGGAAGGGTCCGATGAAGCGGGATGCTGACATGCTCTGCAGGTTCATGGAGTTGTCGTCCAGGATCTGCATGACCTCGTCCACCGCCCCGACGATGTGGCCGCGTTCCTGGGTACCCTTCATGTACTTGATGACTGTAAACTTCATGCTCTCCCACACCTCAGTCACTTCTTTGATACCCTGCACGGTGAACAAGTTAAGGATTAAGAGGTCAAACATATCAAGGTTTTAAGTAAGTTTGTGAACAAGACAGGTGCATTCAGCGACACAGTTTGAGGAAGCATTTGTACATTAGAATTGAACTTTTCAATTTTGATTCATTTCCATAAATTTCATCAATCAATGTCATTTGACTCACACTAGTTCCATATGAGACGACTTGGTTCTATTTGTTAGTATCCCCTGATGTAGTCAATGTGAAGTAAGATTGTCAAATCATGCAAAGATATGATTGGCACATCAAACTTTATTCAAATCACTACATGTGGAAGGTCCAACTGCAACTTGGAATAGTATAAGAAATGCATGAATTATGCACCAGAGGAGTTTAACTTGTTAATTTTTCTTGTACCTTCTCAATGCTCAACTCCTTTGAGGCACTGGTGACAATATCCCCAATGACCTCCTTGAAGTTATGGAGCTCCATGGCGAAGAGGTTGTCTAGGGTGAATGTGTCTGGGTTCATGTCAAAGGACTTGCCAGTCTTGACCATGAGTTCCTTCCAGTGGCTGAAAAGAAAGCATATCGAGAGCATTTTTCAGCACAGCAAAGCAATGCTTTAGGCGCAGATGGATTAAACCTACCCTGAAGGTAAACCACAAGCTTATACACATGTTCACACTAGAAACAACAATATCACCTTTGTGTTTGAAAATCCATGCCGACTTCAAAGCATTCGTTTGTTCAACCAATAGCGGTCTACAACAGTTACATATGGGGCATCAAAAGTATGCGACAAATCTTGAGACAATTGACTGTTTTGTCTTCCCTAGCAAATTCAACTGATTTAAAGTGAGTACTGCATTGCGAAAATTGTTATTCAATTCCTTCTCAGTTCTGTACAGAAATTAGACAATCTGTCGCTGGCACAAACAGAATATGTTTGGGAGTTTTTCCTACTCTACCCTTTTTTTTTTTCTTCTTTTTTTTTTTGGTGGGGGGGGGGGGGACTGCAGTATACAAGCTAGGCATTTGAGCAGTCCCCTCCATTTCCACTAGCCTATTTAATTACCTATTGTTTAATACAGTGTTATTACATTCTGTGTGACTTTGTTTGAACCTGTTGAGGACGAGTCCCGAGTATACTCCGGCAGGTGTCTATAGGAAATGCGTGCTGTATTAAAATCAGCCTGTCCTCAACGGGTGCAGAGTTTGCTACCATATCGCATTACCAATTCACATGCAGATGTAAATATTTGAAATACTTCGCATTCACTCAATAACATTGTGTTTATGATTTGTGTACAATGTCTTATTGGATATGGAAAGATAAATGAAATGAAATGAATAAATTATACAAAATGAGAAAGTCAAGGATTGGCCCACTGAAGCCCCATCTCTCACCGTTCTCGTAGAGCTTCATTCTTTAAGTCCACAAAGAGGGGGATGGAGTCTCTGAACTCCTTCATGCGCCCCTCCACCATCTGGGCGGTGCGGGAGCTCTTGACGTCTCGGGGCAGCTTCTTCAGCGTCTTGATGTAGTTCTCGATGCCGTCCACCAAGTGGTTGACGTTCAGGTTGGCCCACAGCGTCTGGGCCCACTCTTCACGGGCAGCCTGGGGTGACACACAAGCAAGACAAGGATTTTACTACTACAAGCCTCATCTCTAATCACTCTCCAGAAAGCAAATGCACTGAGAAATGTCCTATTTTGCAGCACCTAAACCCTATGATTCTCTTTCAACAGTGGACAGCTGGAGAAATTAATGATGGCCATAAATGAAGACCAAACTAAACAAGCCCTCAGAAGTTGCAACTAAACTTACTCATATGAGAACAACAAAAGAAATGAAAGAAATTGCAGGTAATTCTTGGAAAATTAAGATGAGAAAGCCAATATCTAACACAAAGCGGGCATTACAGCCATATCTAAAAACATATGATGATCATTTTAGAGCCCTTTCATGACACGTTGAACCTTGACTCAAAGGGTTATGGATTCTAGGGATTGGTTGTGGTTACCTTCTGCTGTTTGTAGATCTCATAGACCTTCTCCAAGCCTGACATCTCCTTCTGAACCTGTAGGAGCTCTGGGTACATAGTGATGGGTAGGTCAAAGAGCTTCTCGGCATTGGCAAGCTCCTGACGGTCCCTCTCGTAACGGGCTAGCTCCTTCTTGTACGACTCCAGCAGCTCCAGACCTGCGCAGCACATCAAACACTTGTGTAACCATGTCACTTGGACAATGCAAAGGGCCTTTGTGAACAGATGTAGAGGTCATCTTATAGACTGCACATGATCAGACTTGATTTACATGTTAGTGATGACATTGCATTACCTCCAACTTGTTCATGAATGATGTCTATACCCACACTCTATTCATTCATTGCTATCAATTCATACACTCAGAATTATTTGCTGCAATTTCTGAAATTCTTGCCATGTTGGTCCATTAAACAAAGGAAGACCACAGAAGTCCATTTCCATAGCGATCCTGATAAGAACACATATCTTTCCTTGTGTCATTGACTGTCGTGGTATCATGGACCTCTTCAAATGATAGATCCATACTGCACTCCATTACAGGGCAGAGCTCGCAAGGCATGATATATATCATACATCAGGGCATAACAATGTGCTGTTCTCATCATGGTACAGAATAGAGAGATGATGTTTCCCCTACCTTTGTCCAGGTCATTGCCTACAGCTCCTGGTCCTTCCATCTTGAACCGATCCTGGAAATCATTCAACTCAGTACTGAAGCCACCGATCTGGACTTGGGTGATCTAACACAGGGCACAGAAAGAACATGGTATTGCTTCAAGACAAGTTTAATCTCAGTACAATAGACATCGAGATTTTTTTTTTTTTCTGAAAACTTACATTTCTCACAAAATACCTGTCATATGGAAATGGTATTTACAACTTCTGTTTAAATGTGTACCTTCTGATGAACCTTCAACATCTTCATTGGTAGCATATCTAAAACATTCATTACCTTTACAAATATAGGCCCCCTTTTCAGGTGACTCATAACCAAGATTTTAGGATAGAGTTTTAACAACCACATTATGTACCATTGCACTAGGGGGAAAAATGTCGTTGTTTGGGTTTTTGTTTTTTTTTTACTCTGGGGTGTGGGTGAATTTATAAACCTGTGTATACCTCCACCCTCTATTTCTTTGAGTTTCATCTCTGCAAAGTCTACAAGAAGAGTAAGTCATTTGTAAGCAATGTCTGCAGTCTTTGCCATATGTCTCCTGGTGATTGAGAAGTCTTAAATGAGTCTCCTACACAAAACACATGCAGCTTCATCTCACCTCTGTGAACTTCTTCTTGACAACAACGAGGCTGGCATCGACATGCTTGGACTCCAGGAAGAGGTCATCCCATGTCTGCTTGATGTTGGCGCACAGGTCTGTCTCCTCCTCTGATATGGGCAGTCCGTACATGGCCAGCGTGCGGTAGCGCTCCACGATGTCCGCAATGCGCAGCTCGACGGTTAGTGACATGTCGCGGATGTCAGAGATCACTCGCAGCACAAACTTTAGATCTTCCAGTGTGTCTGGTGCCCTCTTTAGGTCTGCGGCCATGGTCTGTGTAATTGACAGGAAATTGATCATATGATAATCATGCATGTACAAACCTTGTCCTTTGTTAGTTCGCCACTGATATTTCCTCTGGGACATTGTCTGACAGGTAAGATTAATAAATTTTGTCCCACACTTAAAATTGCTACACTGCACCAATTTCTCAGGTAGAGGTTACCTTTTGGTACATTCTTCCTTTACTACAAGACATATCAATCCATCCATATTCAACGCAGTCTGAGGCTCAAAAGGTTCAGGTGAGTTGTGGCTTAATCTACTTTTTGCATACGGACATTAAATGAGAGTCCTTTGTGTGCAAAAGCCATGCAGATCCTGCTTCACTTCCTGTAAAAAACCTGAATAAAAGCTAAGTAAAGAGAAAGCAAGAAACACACCCCATTGGATATACGACAACGACCTAATGAAGCTTCTTGTGGCTGACGGATGAAAAACAGCTTCAACCAGTACACCTTGATCAAGCTTTGCTCAGAAGTCGAAATAACTTCATAAAAGAAAATGAAACATGGGGAAAAGGGCAAGCTTTTCGTAAAATGGAATGATGCCATACAACCCTTCCCCCGAAAAAGGTGCAAAATTGAAGACAAATTTATATTGTGACATGGTCATGCATCTGAAGAAATAGTCAGTAGAGTATTTTTGTGTTGTTGGTGAATCAAAGATGTTCTTACAGTGAGCTCTGTCCTGAGACCAAAGAGATCCTCCTTTGCAGCATCCTGGAGGAGCTGACCCAGTGACTCCACCCACTTTCGGGCGTGGTCCTTGACGGTGTCTGCCAGGAGCTTCATGTGCAGCCGGATGCAGTCCTCATCCTTGATCTTGGGCTGGTTCTCCACCTGTGTAACAAAAATAAGACAACAGATATTCGAATGGAGACTTCCTTGTCAATATCTGTGCAAAACACATTTGGGTTACTCTTGCTGTAAGATTAGTCTACAGACACAGAACGAGGGAGGAGGAAATCATTTCTAGCTACAGAAATTTCATTAGTACCTTCAATGATATCTAATTGTTAATTCTTACTTACAGATTGAGGCAACAAGGAGTAAATCTAAATCACTGAAAGAAAACTGACTTCCGTTACAACGACATCTACTCAAGATATTGACTTAGTGCTGACCTCTGTGGTGAGGTTGGAGTAGAACTGGAGCTTGTCGTCATAGGCGACACAGGTTGGCTTCTTGGCAGCAAACTTCTCCAGCATGATGGTCTTGTCCAGCTTCCACAGGGGTCTGTAACGCTTCCACCTGCCAACAACAACAACAAAGGCACAATGGAGTGAGTTATTCAAGACAATATGTAATGTTTATGGGATGCTGAATCAAAGGCAAGTTATAGCTCTCAAGTGACAATTTGTGTAGCATGATTGCATTATAATTTTTTTTCCCCTGAAATTTCAGAGCTGATTTTGACCCCAAGTCTCATTGAAATTGCTGTATGTTACAGTGTCATGCCAGATAATGATATACTCAAAAAATCGTAATCAAACTATTTTTTTTGGCCAAATTATACATACTGAGATAATTATTCTGTCAAAAACATGTCAGTTTTTACATCACTATACCCATCGAAATATATGTACTCATTAGTAGAAAATGCTGACAAACATTTCTCAAGATATTGCTCACAACCACAGAACTGCCTCTCTCCTACCCCTCCCCCAACCCCCACCCCCCCCCACAGGTAACATGTGCAATATAAACCAAACAACAAAAATAAGATGAGGTATATAAAGTCCGCCCCACCCACCTGCTGAGGTACTTGGTCAGGTTGGTGAGCATCTTCTGCAGGCTGGTAGAGGCTGCAACCACCAGCTCCACCACTGACGGATCAGCCGAGATGTCAGAGAAGAAGCTGAAGATGTACGGCTCATCCTCACCCTCTACATTCTGGGGTGGGGTCTCAATGCAGGTACCATGCATCCAGCGGACAAAATTCTTTGTTCTGCAGAAAAAAACAACAAACAAATCAAAATTTAACGCAGAACTTAACTGTATATACAACACTTTTTTTTCTGATTGCCGATATTCCGTGGGAAGTCAATCATTTCTGTAGCTTGCTCTATTTAGTTTCTTTGTTGCTTTCACCAACAGGGTTATCAGGGTGTGTTTGTTTTCTTCTTCGTTTCTCTTTGTGATGAATCTGGTTACTCTGCTATGATTATCCTGTCATCTGCTGTTGTTAGGCTACCAAATTTAAAGAAAACTAGAAATGTCGCTATGGCGACTGATGCCTCCGCCATAATGCATGATTCTCCCAATAGGCGTATAGTACAATGTCTTCAAAATGTGTGATCCATGACAGTTTCACACAACTGGCAAAATATTGAAATGATAGGTTTGTCAGAAATGTCTTGAACTGGGTTTGCTATAATTTTCTAAGAGTGAAGGTACACATATTTGGGGAATTTTTTACTTGAATTCTGACAGACCTTTTTATAAGTTTATGCATTGATTAATTTCCAAGGTATGAAGAAAGCGTGTAATGACAGTACAAAATAGATTTTTTTTTTTTTTTTTTTTTTTTTTTGGGGGGGGGGGGCATTGAAACCTGGCCTTTGACCCTTAACCTTTGACCTTTGACCTTCTGGCTGGAAATTTCCCAGAGAATCTCCATTAGGTAATGCATGTATTAAGTTTTGAAACTAATAATGCAAGTATTGCATATACTAGTATATGAAGGAAATAGTAAAATTTTGAGGAGTTGACCTTGACCTTTGACCCCTGACTATTGACCCATGACCCCTAAATTCCCTAGATAATCCCTGCCAGTCAGTACATGCGTGTGTACCAAGTTCCACGAAGATACATTGAACCATTTGCGAGAAAAGTGATATTGCAACATTTTCACCTAACCTTTGACCTTTCGACCTTTGACCTTATGACATGAAACTCTCTCTGGAGAATCTTTACGCAGTAGTACATCTTCACACCAAGTTTCAAGAAAATACCTTTGGGCATTGCATAGATATGGGGGAAATTGCAACATTTGTAGCATTTGACCTTGACCTTTTGACCTTTGACCTCTTGCCAATGTCACTAAAATCTACTCAACTAATTTTCCCATCATACATCATCCTTGGACCAAGTTTGGTGAAAGCTGCTTCATCCAGTTTTGAGTTATCACGTAAACAGATAAATTTTAGGATTTGACCTTGATCTTTGACCTTTGACCTCTGTCTGATTTCCCTGAAAAACTAATCAAGTAATTGTCCCATCATGCATCATCCTCCAGCATAGTTTGGTGAAATTTGCTCCATCCAGTCTTGAGTGATCGCGTAAACGGATACAATTTCATGATTTGACCTTGACCTTTGACCTTTAGCCGATTTCACCCAAAGTCTAATCAAATAATTGCCCCATCATACTTCATACTTGGACCAAGTTTGGTAAAATTCCAACATATATTACTCAAGTTATCGCGTAAACGAAAGCGGACGGATGGATGGACGGACGGACGGACAGACGGACGGATGGACAACCCGAAAACATAATGCCTCCGGCACCACTTCGTGGCGGAGGCATAAAAAATATATATATATGTTTTGGTGGCCTGATCAGGGAACTATGAGATTCAAAATGGATTGTTACATTTGCTTTTATTTCTGGGTAACTACATAACTTGGAACAAGCCACTAGAAAAAAAAAATATTAGTGTTAAGCTTTGTATGATGTACAATTGCCACAAAGGTATGCAAGATAATTCAAACATACCCCATATACCTGCAAATTTAGTTCTGTCATATTGTGAGTCTCACAACTCTTACAAATACTGTAGCTCCACGAGACTGGTTACAGAGAGAACATGATTATTGGCAGCAGGCTAATTCTACAGATGACAGCATAACTATTGCATGATAATCTGATTAACATCAAAGAAAAAAAAAAAACAGGAACACCCATACACACAGAAAAATAAACAAACAGACAAAACATGCACTACAAAGGATGAGAAAGTGGACACACCCTTCCACACAGTCCCGGACACACTGCATGCTGAGCTTGTAGATCTCGTTGGCTGCTGGGGCAAGGATGATTTCAGGAGCTGACAGCATGGCCTCTATCTGGAACAAGGGCTTGTCGGCCACCAGGGCTGCACTGAACTCAGTTAGGTTCTTCAACACCATCTATGTTTGTAACAGACAAAGAGATGTTAATTAACAGAAATTCAGTCATATCAGTGTCCCTGCAGACTAAAGTCGTGATGAAGATTAAATACCCGGAATCCTGGAGAAGTCTTCTGCATATTTCCTTGCTATGCCTCTTTACTTTGTGATTTGATATTCCTTTCCCATATACTCACTAAATTATGATTTTAGAACTTTCTTCTAATCACATTTAATGAAAGCACATACCTAGGAAAAGCATATCATTTTTTTAAACTAAAAAAATACTTATTTTGGCAATAAGTTTTCATTTAAATAGATACAAAACATCACTTGAATGAAAATGAATTCAATGATGTATGATACAAGCTTTGAGAGTACTGAAGTATAAGTATCATATGATATTGTACTGCTTGAAAACAATAACAAATCAAATTCTTTAATCCATTGTACACAATGAATACTCTTGACATATGTATGTTGGAGCAAAGAAAACACTGTGGTGTTTACCTTTGTGAGTGTTTCATAGACTCTTCTCTCCCAGAAGGCATAGTAGGCATGGAGGCGGGGGGATCTGCCAGTGTTGGTGTGGACCACCAGACCTTCCATCTTGGTCAGCAGGGGTCCGATGGCCCGGTACTTCCTGGCAAGTGTCTCGTAGGTGTGCAGTCTCTCACGCTCAATGTATTCAAAGTACTCCTAAAAATGATGTGGATCAAAAGAGGAAATCAGATGACAGAAGATGTTCAGTGCAAATATCATAGATGATCACCTTTTTTTCAGCCGCAGATCAAAATTATATAGTAGTTACAGAAACATCAATTTGCATTTCAATACCACGCAATTGTCTGCTTCACCTTGCAGTGTAGTGGATAAAGCTCTGGATTTCAAACAGAAGGTCTTAGGTTCAAATCAAATCTTGTACATCCATCTCTGGCAAAAAAAAAAAAAATAAATAAATAAAATAAAATCCCACAATGTTTTTGTTGACCCAGGAGTGTGAATGGGTATCTGGCAATCCTACGGCAATCATAATGGCAGGGCCTTCTGGCAGAGCAGTGTCAACACTGAAGAGGCTGCCATGGATTAAATATTAAAAAAAGACTATAGCATTATTTTCACTTTTTATGTTTTTTACTGTTTACATGTCCCTGTAGAATTGATGTTCATGGAAGCAATGAAAGAAGAGGAGCCTACACTGTTTAAAAGAGTCATAATTATACATTCTTTTTAGCAAGGAGTCCATTCTATGACCAAAACACAAGTCACATAGAGCAATTGCCAGTGATAGAAATATGACCAATGGTTACCAAATTAGAAACCTGCTGCCTCTGCCATGGAATGCCCATCATTATTTTAAGATTCATGTTCTACCAAGAAGCCCCATCCATACCTTGCAGCTAGGCAGGATGTCGGCCTTGACCTGTGGGGGTGGACCCCTGAAGAGCTCTGCATTCTCCATGGCCCTCAGCCGGGCATCAATGTCCTTGGCATTCTTCTGGATCTGGTTGACTAGGGACTCAAACTTGGAGATGGCCTACAATAACAAATTCACGAAAAGGTATTTAAACACATGAAAGTTGCCATGACAGGTTTTTCAGGTATTTCTTTTTCTTTGTATACCAACATTGTTGACTTGGCTAAAGTCTATAAAACCTAACAAGGAAGAATCAAGATTGAAAAGTGAACAGAATGCTACAGTTACAACTTTCAGCAGGGTACCACACTGTTAAAATCAGAATCAAACAGAGGGCATCCTGCTTCACTCAGCATAGACTTTGTGCTACCCATAAATAATCATTTGCATTTCCCACTACTAAAGAATGATATCTTTCTTGAAAACAAATGTAATAATATCGACTAATTACATGCTACATCTTTCTATGACAATTATGCTCATTTCCACTTTCATATGATCATATATAGTGTAAAACTACATGATGTCAGTTTGCCTCCATACCTGCTCACATCTCAAGATGTAGTCGCTGATACCTAGGGAGTTCCAGTTGAGACGCTTGTGACCTGGTTTAAGGGTTCGTCGAAGTTCCTTCAGGTGCTCATCAAGAAGTTGGGTCTAAAACAAACATAGGAAAAAGATTTTCGATATCTCACGAGAAAGACATTTCTTAAATGGTCTTATTCTCCAAGCCCACAACACACTCGTGAGATGAGTTTCACAGATATTGCTTGTGGTGTTTTCTTAAAGATATTGTAAGTAGGAACAGGAATATATTACTCTGTCATGAGAATTATTTGATCTATGAGTTTGACTCACTCAAAAGTCACAGCTAAAAAACAGCTGATATATTTCCTTTTTTTTTTCTTACAGCAGAGCAGTCTCCTGCATATCCGAAAGATCTACGGGAAACAGGGGAGTCTTAGCGAGGTTTGACTTACAATTGCAAAGAATATGACAGTGGTGCTTACCTCTGCTGTGCTAATGGAGGCAATGGCACCGTGATACCTCTGGAGCATGTGGTTCAAGCCATCCTTCCATCTCAGATATTTGTCTTCCTACAAGGGCAGAATATGGGGAGAGAAAACGGAGAGAAGATATTAACACAAAAGGTCAGCATTTTGTCCACACACACAGATATCAACTAGAAATGTCGCTATGGCGACTGATGCCTCCGCCATAATGCATGATTCTCCCTATAGGCGTATAGTACAATGTCTTCACAATGTGTGATCCATGACAGTTTCACATAACTGGCAAAATACTGAAATGACAGGTTTGTCAGAAATGTCTTGAACTGGGTTTGCTATAATTTTCTAAGAGTGCAGGTACACATATTTGGGAAATTGAGAATTTTTACTTGAATTCTGACAGACCTTTTTATAAGTTTATGCATTGATTAATTTCCAAGGTATGAAGAAAGAGTGTAATGACGGTACAAAATAGATTTTTTTTTTCATTTTTTCATTTTTTTTCATTTTTCTAATTTTTTAATTTTTTTAATTTTTTTTTTTTTTTTTTTTGGGGGGGGCATTGAAACCTGGCCTTTGACCCTTAACCTTTGACCTTTGACCTTCTGGCTGGAAATTTCCCAGAGAATCTCCATTAGGTAATGCATATATTAAGTTTTGAAACTAATAATGCAAGCATTGCATATCGTCGCTGGGGCGACAAGACCTCGTATCTACGAAATGTCAAATGTTCAGGAGAGCAAAAAACATGGCAGCCAAAGCACTGTGGCGAAAGGGATAGCCTTTCCTTTGACATGCCATGGTGGCTTCATTTTTGGAGTAAGACAGTTGGGATTTGGACAGGACATCACTTAACCCATTATTTGACCATCAATCCAAAAAAGTCATTTTCACCAAATTTGCAGATACAAGGTCTTGTCACCCCAGCGACGATATACTAGTATACGAGGGAAATAGTAAAATTTTGAGAGTTGACCTTGACCTTTGACCCCTGACTATTGACCCATGACCCCTAAATTCCCTAGATAATCCCTGCCAGTCAGTACATGCGTGTGTACCAAGTTCCACGAAGATACATTGAACCATTTGCGAGAAAAGTGATATTGCAACATTTTCACCTAACCTTTGACCTTTTGACCTTTTGACCTTTGACCTTATGACATGAAACTCTCTCTGGAGAATCTTTACACGATAGTACATGTTCACACCAAGTTTCAAGAAAATACCTTCGGGCATTGCATAGATATGGTGGAAATTGCAACATTTGTAGCATTTGACCTTGACCTTTTGACCTTTGACCTCTTGCCAATGTCACTAAAATCTACTCAACTAATTGTCCCATCATACATCATCCTTGGACCAAGTTTGGTGAAAGCTGCTTCATCCAGTTTTGAGTTATCACGTAAACAGATAAATTTTAGGATTTTGACCTTGATCTTTGACCTTTGACCTCTGTCCGATTTCACTGAAAAACTAATCAAGTAATTGTCCCATCATACATCATCCTCCTACAAAGTTTGGTGAAATTTGCTTGATCCAGTCTTGAGTTATCACGTAAACGGATACAATTTCATGATTTGACCTTGACCTTTGACCTTTGACCTTCAGCCGATTTCAACCAAAATCTAATCAAATAATTGCCCTATCATACTTCATACTTGGATCAAGTTTGGTAAAATTCCAATAAATATTACTCAAGTTATCGCGTAAACGAAAGCGGACGGACGGACGGACGGACGGACGGACAACCCGAAAACATAATGCCTCCGGCACCACTTCGTGGCGGAGGCATAAAAAGAATTACTCATTCTTAAAATACCAGTGCCTGTTAATGGCTCCCCCAATGACAATATACTTAATTTTATCTGCTTGATTGAATTCTACTTGTATATATTATACCGTATGTCCTGTTTGTTTGTTGTTGTATTTCACTGATTAACTCTGCAAACACTACTAGGGGGCTCCCAAGATTAGAAATATACACAAATGACAGCTTTCCGGGCAATGAGCTGTATGTACACCTTCAACAAAGGTTTAATCAATTTTGACTTCAATAATAAACTCTGAGTTTGAGGCAGTGAATGCATAAGTTAAGCATCAATGCAATTTAAACCTCAATGTGCACTTATCACATAATTTACCTTACAAGTGCATTAAATCAATCCCAGCCTCTTCTTTTTTTTCCCCCTCTGAAATAAAACATTATATACAGGGACAAGAATCCTCTTCTCCAGAGAAAGTACTTTATTTGAAGGACTCATACACATCTTACTTTATATCAGAGATTCTTACCTGTAAAGCTACATTACGAGCCAGTTCTGGAATGGAAAAGCCCAGCTGCTCCATGTATTTTGTCTCTGTGATGATTTCCGACAGATCAGACGCAAAGTCCACTACATACTTCACATCACCTGCCACACCTAACATAGACATGAACAAATACAAATATTGAACTCTCTGCAAGCTTTAACGATGACATTTTCCCAATTCTGCACTAGCACACTCCTTTTCTCATGGGAAATAATACTTACACAGGAGAAATAATGTGGACAACTAAAACAAATTCTCTATACTGTGATAAAGACAACATGGTTTCCATTTTTATACTAAACTCCTTTGCAATTCAATCACGTAATAAAATGAAGTCACTAGAAATGCTTTGTAAGCACAGACAATGTGTCAAGGATAGAAATATCATACCAGTATTTCCAGTACACAAACTGATATGGAGTGCTCTTTTTGGGGTGTTCATCACATGATAGGACAAAAAAATCAACTGCAGAATCTTATCACAATATCAAATCATTATAATTGATGGATTCAGAGGCAACTGTGAGGAGTTTGCATGACTCGACATCTCACCCTGTGAGCGATGGGTGTCGTCGCCATCTTCGGCTGCCGTCTCGTGAATCTTGGCGCCGGTGGGCATCTGGTCCTGGGGCCGGGTCAGGAGGTTCCGCTTGAGGAGGCCCGGTAGGATCATGGTTACGTGGTCTCGCCACTGCTCGTACTTCTTGTCCTCGTACTCCTTCATCTGCCTTGCCACACCCAGGTACTTGGTGCGAGCCTACATGAAACAAATGGGGCAAAATGGTGATATCAGCGCTACGACCATTGACAATATCTCATAAACAGCAGAGAACTATGAGCTGATTAGCTAGCAAAAACATTTTACAGAGTATGTGCCTTTTGTTTCATTACATGTGAGCTACATTTTACTAAAATTTGTGACATGACAATTGGCATTCGTGTTTAAAGGTGTACGATCGTCATCCCTAATGGTGCGTAAACTCCCGAATGGCCGAAGTTTGTGCATGCAATTGCGCAATGCCAGACTCGGTGCTATATCCATAAACGTGTGGGACAATGCTGCCACTGACACACGTGTGTGTGCGTGTGTGTGTACGCATCATACACAAACATTGTGACTGCCAGCTGCAGTGACTGGAGGAGAGAGGCCAGAAGACGCGTGGCTCTTTTGACCTCTCTTCATGCGCATGCGCACTGAGAATGTGCGTCCATTCGGAAGCTCACGTGGCTCGCTCGGACAGCCATTTTGGGTCAGTAGATTTGTAGCACAGAGCTCTTGTAGTCTACAGTGTTGTTCGCTGACCCATTGAGCCAGCGCTATTCTCATTCGGGGTCACTACATTTGATACAGAATGGGGGAGGCAGCGTGTTGCGTTCGTCTCTGTGCCGCACAAACCACTCGCCACGATTGTAAGGCTTTAAACTGACAACTAAAGTCTATTTCTGTTTTGCTCCACATCAAAGTAAGTAGCACAGCTATCCTGCACTTTACTCACAGCTTTTCCATATTCGCTGCTCAGCATGTCCTCCATGCTCTGGAAGCGTATGATGGTGTGCTTGATGCGGTGGAAGAGGGAGCGCTCCCAGGCGATGGCCCCAGCCACTGGGGGCTGGTTCTTGGAGACAGGGGGGCTGTGTTTGTACTGCTTGAAGAGGGCTTGAACTGTGTCAACCTTGAATGAAAAAAAGTGGCATGGACGTAAAATGGAGATAAGGCAAGTGATAAGAATTGCACTGCAGGAGTGATTGCACATATGGACTTGGGAGTATTCAAGTACTAATATTCATTTTAAAAGCCTTGGAGAAGATGTATGAATTATATTTCTAAGTCAAACTACACTGCAATAATTCATATATACATGACACAGCCAAGTTATGACTATTTTAGAATTCAACATTGTAACAATACCCTCCGCCAGAAGTCATTAGCTGAATCTACAAAATATGTGAACATGCAGTTTTCATAGAGTAAATGCTACCATTTTTATACATGTCAAATAACTTTCAATAAAACTTCTACTCAATCATATATATATTTTTTTGCCAGTTTGAGCTCATATCCTGCAAACTCTGCCATGTCAGATATTCATTCTGAGTGAGGATAAGTACATTTGTGTTTTGGATGGTTGCTTTTACCTCTTTGCCATACTGGAGCAGAATGTCATTGAACTTTTTCATCATCTGCGAATTGATGGCCTCCCGTGACCGGATATGCCGGAACTTGAGCAGCATGTCGAAGGCCCCTTCTGCAGAGCGCAGGGTCTTGAAGGACTCGTCAATGAAATGCTTGGCTTCATCCTCGATGGCAGCCACCTCCTTGTTGAACCACTCCATGACCTTGCGCCACTGCAGCTGGTGCTTGAGGCTGAAGGGGTCAAAGTTCACCTGGAGCAACACGGAAGCAGCAAGCACTTTTGTCAATCATTTGGGACAACTGCATACTCTTATCTCAAGTAGACTACTTAAAAAAAAAAAAAACATAAATATATATATATATGAAAAACATTTACTGGGAACAAGAAGACAACGTGTCAAAATTAAGTTTAATTACATATGAATACAAATTTCACATACTCCAGCACTGTGTCGAGAAATGGTTAGACTGTACATCTTTATACATGAGGGCATATAGTTTGCCTGACCATGAGAATTCACAAAGAGACTGGAGGTAATACACAGCTTTACCATACCAAAAAAAAACAAAAAAAAACCAGAGTGGATCCAGCATGGGAAATCTCACCTCTTGTATTGGTTCCACCAATCCGTCAACTCGCTTGAGCACATCTTCAATGCGTTGTGGGTCTCCAGTGACAGATTTTAGCTCGGGGCCAAAGATGTTGTAGAACTCCTCCAGCACCTGCACAAAAGTAAGCACACACAGGTAAAAGACGGACAATTAATCAGTGAACGTACATCAAATCACAAGACAGTGCATTCATATCAAGAAGCATCACATGACTTCACATTAGTTTACAATCTGGAAAAATTTATAAGTACAAACACAAAGACAGAATCAGCATGAAATGAGTGAAGCTCATTAGGTTAGTTACCAACACACAGTATTCAACTGTAGATTAATTAAAACTCTTAGATACTACATGATAAAACAATAGATATGTCATCATATCCCACTGGCTAATCTCACCTGAGCTACATCGTAGATATTCTGACAGATGGTGGCCATGTACTCTGTGCGCTCAAACAACTTTTTACGGTCAAACTCCCAGCGGGCGTCTCGACCCGAGGCCTCGATCTTGGCGCGGACCTCAAAGTAGCAGTCCTTCCACAGCTCCAGTGTTTTCTTAGCTTCTGCAGTCTTGGCTTTGACTTGGGCAGGTGAATCCCTTTAGCCACAAAACAAATTAATGAGAACATTTATAATCTGTGTCTACTATTTCACCGGCTTTGGCAACTCTCTGTTTTTTCTAGTGTGCGTGTTTGACACAAGCTTAGTTTTTATCTGATGTAAGTTACCAGTTAAAGTGCAGGTTTTTATTTATTACCGGTATATACCACGCATTGTATTTTGTTGTTCCTAATATATAAACTAGATATATCGCTACGGCTACTGATATGCCTCCGCCATAATGCATGGTTCTCCTAATAGGTCTATAGTACAATGTCTTGACAATGTGTGATGACAGTTTCACACAATTGGCAAAATATTAAAATGACAGGTTTGACACAAATGTACTGAATGTTCACTTTCCTAGAACTAGGTTCAATTGGATGAATGATTAAAATGTCAGAGTGCAGGTATTTGGGGAACTGATGATTTTTACTTGACTTTTGACCCTTTTATAAGTTTATGCATTGAGTAATTTTCAAGGTATTGAGAAAAAGTATAATTTCAGTATCAAATGGGAAAAAAGCATTATCTAAACCTGGCCTTTGACTTTTGACCTCACAGTTCCAAAGAGAATCACTGTTAGGTTGAATATGCATAAATATGTAAGTTTCATGATGATATTATGTGCAATTTAGCACTTTCACTTGACCTTTTACCTTTTAACCTTTGACCTTTTGGCAAGAAACTTCCCAAAAAATATATATTGGGTAAAACATGCCATACATCAAGTTAAAAAAAAAACAAACCTTTAGGCATATTGCATTTTAAGGAAAGTAGTGATATTTTGATAAGTTGACCTTGACCTTTGACCCCCTGACCTTTGAACCATGACCCCCAACTTCCCTAGATAATCACTGCCCATCGGTACAAGCATATATACTAAGTTCCATGAAGATACCTTGAACCATTTGCGAGATATGGAGAAAAACATGAAATTTCAATTTTTTTTCACAAAATAACCTGTGACCTTTGACCTTTGACCCTGTGACCCTAAAATCCACACAAAGTATTATCCCCCAAGGATATACCCTCATACCAAGTTTGATGTAAAACCACCACACGGTTCTTGAGATATCGACAAAAACAAAACGGGACGGACGGACGGACGGACGGACGGACGACCCGAAAACATAATGCCTCCGGCCACTTCGTTGCGGAGACATAAAAATGATTAGTTTCAAGAAAATAACATCTGATTTGAATTAGACTGAATTGTCTTCATTCTTTGTGACACAAAAATTACATGATCATCCATAGGACATATTCAAGAACAGAAAGTGCCTATATCTTACAGTTTGCAGCACCTTCGAATCATTCATTCATAAGCATGATGAATATTTTGAGCAAAGAAGAATGAATCCGGATTCCAAACGACGCTTACCTGAAGATTGTCCGGATGTTGATGACCTTCTCCACCCTCTCTGCCAGCTCCCATGCGATCCTCTCCATGAGGGGAATCATCCGCTCATCTGTGTTGTAGTGTCTGGAGATAATCCACACCATGCGCAAGGCATTCATCATCGACGGGATGGTGTCCAGCACAATCTGGAAGCCGGCGCCGTGCGTCAAGTTCTTGAAGTGCCTCTCCAGGGTGCTGAGGAAGCGCACATTGTCCTTGGCCTCAACGTAATATTTGTTGAGCTCAGCACGGTTCAAGTCAAAGCTCTGCAGGATGGCGTGATCGCCCATGGCGTCCTTCTTGGCTAGGATCTCCAGCATGCGCTTGACTTTTGGCAGCTTGAGCTGCTCACTGAGGGCACTCAGCGCTGCATTGCGCTCACGCCAGAAGTCGATCTCTGCAAGGGGGCCATTACCTTGGGGCATCTTCTTAAGCTGTGCCTCAACAGCATTGGCAATCTGTTTTGTCCACTCCAGTGTAGCATTCTCAATCTGGTGTATGAGGGCATCGTCCTTTGCCAGTTCGTTCGGGTCACCCTCCGTGTCCAGGTTGGGCACATCTAGACGCACCTCTCCTTCAATCTGCTGAATGGTGCGGCCGATGTGGTTGGCAAATTTCTGCATGTTGATGAGGAATTCGTCTCTCAAGAGGGCGTGCTTGTGCAGCTCAGCTGTGTTGACCTCTTCTGTTTCCTCCTCGGAGTCATCCCCCGGAACAAGGTCATCATTTGAGGGAGACGAGAGAGAGGCTGCTTTCTGCTCTGATTCTGTGGGTGCCTCTCCATTTTTATGGGCACTGAAAGACAGCAGGGGAATGTAGACCTGCACGTGGAAAAGGAATACAGAAAGAAAGAGATTATCACCAAAGTGCAAGTCATTCATTCATTATATTGACAACAAAAGAGCGGAAATACTAACACTCATATACACCGGAATGCTGAAGAAAGATCACAAGATCAGTTAGATCACATGATTTTAAACTTCTGATCTCAATCTACTTCCACATTTTCCACACAGATATATTCAAGGTCTTTGCTTCAAAACATTCTGCTTAAATCTTTATTTCTGTTTTACGAATTCTGAATGTCACAGACACTGATTTAGCTTGTGGTGTGATACAGTCTACCTTTATTCAACATACACTGCAGCTATGCACAGTTGTAAAATGTAACACTTTGATTGCGACAAGAAGGGTTGATACACTGCTCTAAATTGTGAGACTTTGTGTCACTGGAAGCAGCAGACTTACTTGAGTAATGATCTGCTCAAGCATAACAAGGGAGTGGCCATTGAGGATGCCATACTCAAAGAACTTTGGGAGCATGTCATTGGCCTCATCCATAGTGTTGGGCAGGTCCACCATGCCTGGGCTGTTACGGATGAAATACACGCAGTCCTCCTCGGCAACTTCTTCCGGAACATGGCCATGACACAGATACAGCACTGTGCGCATAAATGTCTCGGTAACAATTTTCTGTATGAAATGGGTCAGAGGAGAAAAATATGGCCACATTTTATTTACATTGTACAAATCCAGTGTCATGAGTTACATGTTTTTGAGCTGAAATTTTCACAGAGGCATTCGTTGTAGGATATAGCTATTGCCCTAAAGGATGCAAACCTTGTGTATGTATATTATCACACTTGTCATGTGGGCATACAAAGCTAAAACACTAGCCTTCACAAGATTGTGTGTATCAAAAGTGTCAAATTCATGGTCTAGTACGACTGCCAATACTTCCTTGTTTTTGTTTTTGTTTTTTTTGTGTGTTTTTTTCTGCACAAAATACAGTTAAATTCAGTGTTGACATATTGGTCCTAAGAAAAGTTATTTGTCTCTGCCTTTAAGAAAAGTTATTTGTCTCTGCCTTAAATGCAAAATAAAGGTGCTGTGTCTTTGGTTATTAGAGAAAAGGTAGCACAATATTGTTTTCTTCTTCTTCTTCTTCTTCTTCTTCTTCTTCTTCTTCTTCTTCTTCTTCTTCTTCTTCTTCTTCTTCTTCTGGTGTTGCATGATTCAGGTTGAATTATGAATTACAAGTCACTCACTGTGATGGGACCTTTCTCCTGGGCTGCAGCACCAGGGTCCCCCTCTCCACCCTCAGGTGCTTCTGCAGGGTCTGGCTCTGGAGGCTTGGGCTCTTCCTTCGGTGGCTCTGGCTCTGGCTGAGCCTCCGCCTTGGCCGAAGAACTTTTCTTGCCTTTCTTCTTCTTTTTCTCTGTAGGAAAATGGAGACGACAGTGAGTTGTGGGATTTGCTCCAATTCTGTGTCTTCATCAGACGCAGCCCCATCTCACTTATCAGTCAGGCATTACTTTTCTGGATCTCTCTGTCATTAGGACATGGACTGGTACATGAATATCCATGAATTTCCAAGAATTTCAGAGCAAAGATGAAACACAAGACAACTCTTCTCTTGCAAATATCAGTCAATAAAAAAAAGAAAAGAATGGGCTTTTATGCTGACAACTAAGATAAGAGGTACTTTCATACTGCCCACAATGCTGTTGCTGGAAGGAAAAGTATGCTGTTTGTCTGATGGTCTGATCAGGTAAAAGTGAGAGATGTGTGAGAGATAGATAGATAGATAGATAGATAGATAGATAGATAGATAGATAGATAGATAGATAGATAGATAGATAGATAGATTGATAGATAGATAGATAGATAGATAGATAGATAGATTGATAGATAGATAGATAGATAGATAGATAGATAGATAGATAGATAAATAGATAGATAGATAGAGTGAGAGCCCTCTCAGGTTTGATCATCTTTCCTGTCAGCAAACTGAAAGAAACAAAGACACACATACAGCAGCAATTTCATCCAAATTTCATCTTATTCCTACATCATGAAAATTACAGTATAAACATGCAAGTATCAGGTAAATAATCAAAGTAATAGAAGATTGACATTGGCTTGTGTGTACCCCAATACAACTGTCAGAAAGTGCACTGTTTGAACATACTACACCTATCCAACCATACATCACCATACAGATGGCAATCAATTCTGACATTGACTACCACAGGACTGTACCAAGTACCAGTACTTTAAAATGTAAGTATGCTGTAGAAATCATACTTTGGATTTGTTACTTGACACTCATTTTGTTTTGACAGTGGAAAAAAAAAAGGAACAAAAAATGTTGACAGGAATTGACAAATCAATATAATGGACTGTCCCTATGCATTTTAGGGTAGGTAAATAGCACATTTTTAACAAAAAGAATGAATTCTAACCTCATACAGTTATCTCCTGCAATATTGTATTCTAATGATCCCTTCATTGATGAATGACATTTGGTAAGCATATTACACTGTTATTGTCTGTATGTTGACATGAGATGATTATTAACTTACAGAATCTTTGCAGCAAGCAGCAGAGAGGCAATGGATACACCACAGTAAAAACTTCAACTCTCATGACAAACTGTGCCAGTCTGTCAGTGTGACAACATTGATCAACATTTGGATGAATACTGTTATTGCTTTTCACATTAAATAGAGCTCATACTCACTTTTTCCTTTCTCTTCAGTGGGTGTCTCTGTCGGCTCAGCTGGCGTGGGAGGGGTCTCTTCGATTGGTGTTGCTCCTACTGCTCCTTCAGCTCCCTCTGCATCCAAGTTCTCTGCCAGTCCATCTGTTTCTGATGGTTCTAGATAGTGCAAGTTTGACATGCAGACTTAGCATAGTGGGCAAAGTAAAGAATAAATACCAGTATCTATTAAATGGCAGTAGACCTACCAGTGTAGTGTCTAGCCTCTATGTCACAGTTTAAAAGGTCATTACAACATCTATGGTAGTGTGTCCAACACATCAACACTGGACACTGAAACCGATACCCCTCTATTTACAGCATTTTGTGCAAATACAGTGCACTCCCGGTATAACGAACACGGTTATAATGAAATTTAGATACAACGAAAGAAAACTGGCAGTCCCGAGGACTTCTTTATAACGGGAGTCCACTGTAATACTAATGACAATGCATGCACAAAACTACACACAGTGTTCAGTGGGGATTTAATACATCCAAATTTTACTGAAAAATGATAATAAACAAAATAATATAATAGCAACAGAAAACAATGATGCCATACATTATGAATACACATTGGAAAAGCATTACGTGCACTTCAAATGATGTATTGGCAATCAAAGGAGGGTAGGGGTGTTGATTTCAAAGTACAGCACCACTCGATCACTGAGTGTGTGCAAGGAGGTTTAAGAGATGGAGTTCCAACTGGCTGTAATTATTCAAACAGTTGTCACATTTCTATTGATTTCAGAAAAGAATTCCACAGGTGCATCTGTGCCTTTGGTGACGGGGTTTGATGCCGCCGTCTAGCTGAGCAATCTGAAGATTCATTTTGAACGTTAACTTAATGTTGGCTACGAATTTGCTTGTTTATCTATTAAGTGAAACAAAATCTCACTTTACGATAATGATAAAGCTCATTAAACAAAGGTCAATCCCTTCAAGAATTATGTGCAAAAGGGTAAATCAGAGCTGTATCATGTGAAAGTGTTTAAAACTGTACCCTCCTGGAAAGCCGGTTTTATCACTTTTCCACTTAATTCCTCCAAATAAAACTGATATGGAATAATCTTCGAGTATGATTCTATATTAATACAAATAGATATATCAGATAAGTGGCCGGGCACGGCCAGTCAAGTAATTTTCATTTTAATTTCATCATTTTTTGCCCAATTTCTATTCGCGCATCCCTGTGTTTTTACCAAATATCCCACCACCTATCTTTTATAAGTATATAGGAATGGCGAAAAGTAATTACCATCACAAAGACATATTTTCCTTAGAAAGTGGCTGATGATTATGCAATGAGAAATGAGTCAATTGTACGTCCTCCTATCTGCGCGGCAGATCCAGTTTGCCACATGCTTCAAATACTTTTGAGTGGCGGCATCGAACGTGACTTCAAAGGAAGTACGACAGTTGTGACTCCATTCTCTTGAACCTCCTTGGTCAGTTGGTGTGTGCCTTCATTTGCTTCAAATACCAAAGGTCCTGCACTGTCTTACATCTAGATCCATTCAGATCCAGTTCTAATGTTACATTGTATTCGTGGCATACTCGTGAAATAGGCCCCACCACTGCGTATCCGTACAAATACTACTACGGCGGCTCGCCTGTTTATACTCGTGAATTCAGCCCCACCGTGTGGCGTTCATCGGTAGATAAGCACGGCGGTGGGGCTTTCTTCCACAGTATAATACTCGTGAATACGGCCCCACCAAACGGGGTTTACGCGAGATGCATACGGCGGTGGGGCCGATTTCCACAGCATAGCATCGCACGGGTGCCATGGGCGTCACCAGGGGGGGTGCGTTGGGTGCGAACGCACCCCCCTTCAGATCCTTAAAATAAAAAAAAATTAAAAAAAAATCAGTCTGCGAGCGACCTCAACGCCGGACGCTAAATAATTATTCTTTTCTATTTTTTTTTAATATTTTGCACCAGGGACACACACACACACACACACATACACACACACACACACACACACACACACACACACACACACACACACAAAATCGTCGGCAAAAACAATTCGCACCCCTGGTTCTGGCAGCACTGATTTTATACAAATCTATTAGTATTCTACAGTGTTTACTATTAAAATCGACCGTACTGTACATCCGTACGATACGGAGCACTTATACACGTTTGCATGTACGTGTGCTACTTACAAGTATGCAGGGTCTATGTACGTTACTTCTGACCAATCCATATTGCCAGCCCAAGAGCGAGCCTTAGCCTCATTAAAAAAAAGAAAAAAAATGGAGGGGCAAGCATATTTTAGTTTTGCCCCCCCCCCATAAATAAAAATTCCCGAAATGAGAAGATTTTCTTGCTTTTGAAAGAAAACAAAAATGTTGCCCCCATAAAAATATTGGAAGGCAAGCGCACCATTTGCCCCACCCCACATAATCATAATTCCCGCGATGAAATGATTTTCTTGCTTTTTGGTTAGAATTCAAGAAATCTGTCCAATTATTTCACCCAAAAGCAGTGGCGTAACTACGGGGGGGGGGGGGGGGGGGGGGGGGGGGGCGCCCCCTCCCAATCCGCTGGTAAAAAAAAAAAGATTTACCGAAATAGTAGTTCAAGTGTTAGTAAACTGCTTTTGAATGAAAGGCTGATCCAGAAATAAGATATTTTTTTATGATTTCTTTTCACCATAATTAAATAGGTATAAAGTGTGAAACATTGTTCAAAAAGCCCGGACACGACAAAAGATTGTGATTCCTAGTTGGCATTCTGCATATAAGCAGGATGTGCGCAGTGTACTCAGTACATCCGAACGAAGAGTCGCTACAATGTTGCGCAATGTGATGTAGAATGTACACCATTGTACCTTACGCTTCGTTATATCAAACTTAAGCTAGATCATTGATTTTGCAGTGTTGCTTTACATACTACTTAGTAGTCTATTTCCCCGCTTGGTCACTTCGACGCCACCTCGCTGGTCATACCTCCCCCAGTCATGAACATAAACCCACGCCCTTGACTACCAGTGGTGGATCCAGGGGGAGGGGCGCACCGGGCGTCCCCCCTTTAATTTCCAAAGCGAAAAAAAAAAATAAAATAGCTGCAAACGGCAGTTTTTGGACAGTAAAATGTCAAAATTTTCAAGCTCGCTCGCTCCTCTCGCTCGCATTTAGTCGTAATGCCATTCTCCTGAAGTTGCTGCCAGTAATTGCCGGCAGTTGCGCCTGGTGCGCCCCCCCCCCCCTTAATTTCCAAAGCGAAAAAATATAGCTACAAACGGCAGTTTGGGAACTGTAAAACTAATGTCAAAATTATCAAGCTCGCTCGCTCCGTTCGCTCGCATTTAATCTTTATGCCATTCTTCTGATGTTGCTGCCAGTAATTGCCAGCAGTTGCGCCCGGTGCGCCCCCTTAATTTCCAAAGTGAAAAAATATGGCCAAGAACGGCAGTTTTTGAACTGTAAAACGTAAAATTTTCAAGCTCGCTCTCTTCGCTTGCTCGCATTTAATTGTTATGCAATTCACCTGATATTGCTGCCAGTAATTGCCAGCAGTTGCGCCCGATGCGCCCCCTTAAATTCTAAAGCGAAGAAATATAGCTACAAACGGCAGTTTCTTTGTTTTTTTTACTGTAAAATGTCAAAATTTTCAAGCTCACTCGCTCGCTCGCTCGCATTTAATTGTTACGCAATTCTCCTGATGTTGCTGCCAGTAATTGCCGGCAGTTGCGCTCGGTGCGCCCCCCCCCCCCCCCCTCCTTTATTTCCAAAGCGAAAAAATATGGCTCCAAATGGCAGTTTTTGGACTGTAAAATGTCAAAATTTTCAAGCTCCTCTCTTCGCTCGCTCGCATTTAATTGTTATGCCATTCACCTGATGTTGCTGCCAGTAATTGCCGGCAGTTGCGCCCGGTGCGCCCCCCCCCCCTTAATTGCCAAAGCAAAAAAAAAAAATATGGCTACAAATGGCAGTTTTGGGACTGTAAAATGTCAAAATTTTCAAGCTCGCTCGCTCGCTCGCTCGCATTTGTTATGCAATTCTCCTGATGTTGCTGCCAGTAATTACCGGCAGTTGCGCCCGTTGCGCCCCCACCCCTCCTTTATTTCCAAAGCGAAAAAATATGGCTCCAAATGGCAGTTTTGGGACTGTAAAACGTCAAAATTTTCAAGCTCGCTCGCATTTGATTGCTATGCCATTCACCTGATGTTGCTGCTGGTAATTGCCAGCACGAGTTGCGTCCGGTGCGCCCCCCCCCCCCATAATTTCCAAAGCAAATAAATATGGCTACAAACGGCAGTTTTTGGACTGTAAAATGTCAAAATTTTCAAGCTCGCTCGCTCGCTCGCATTTAATTGTTATGCAATTCTCCTGATGTTGCTACCAGTAATTACCAGCAGTATCGCCCGTTGCGCTCCCCCCCCCCCTCCTTTATTTCCAAAGCAAAAAAAATCTGGCTCCAAATGGCAGTTTTTGGACTGTAAAATGTCAAAATTTCCAAGCTCGCTCTCTTTGCTCGCTCGCATTTAATCTTTATGCCATTCACCTGATGCTGCTGCCGGTAATTGCCAGCAGTTGCACCCGGTACGCCCCCCTTAATTTACAAAGCAAAAAAATATGGCTACAAACGGCAGTTTTTGGACTGTGGTATCTTATTTAAAATTGTTTAAGCTCGCGAGCTCCCCTCGCTCGAATGTAGTCGTTATGCCATTGATATCGCTGCCAGTAATTTGTCGTTTCACACCGTCATTCCATAATCCATTTATAGGGGGTACAACCCCCTCCGGCACTTCCACACCCTCCCCCCACCCTTACTCGCTCCCTCGCATACTAACCCCCCCCCCCCCCCCCCAAGATGAAATCCTAGCCACGCCGGTGCCCTTTCCCCGTTTGGTTTCCCTCAAAAAACAGTAAAAGTCTAGGGATTGAGAGCTTCCTATATTCCAAATGTCTGTCCAAAAAGTCTCGTAAACATTAAAAGTGTCAAAACGCACCCCCCTTGAAAAAAAGCTGGTGACGCCCCTGGGGTGCACGCGCACTGCGGTGGGGCCTATTTCACGATTTTGCCGTATTCGTAACTAGGGTTCTAACGTTAGAGTAGTTAGAGTATTGTAAGGTAATCTGGTAGAACAGGAGCAAGCAGCCAAAACAGATAAGCTCGACTCGCCGCGGAGCGGAGAGGGCTACTGACGGCCGGGTGAGCCCGGGGTAAATACACAGTGCACAGCGAGCACTGCTGCCGTTGTAGTGTTGGTGTCGGGGGCCCGGCGGCGCCGCCGTGCCAGCGCCCCGGGCCCCATGCACTTCTAACGCCAGTTCAATGAGCCACACCGCTGGACTGATGTGATATTCATACCTCACTCAAGGTCTTTGATCATTACCATCGTATATCGTGTCGTTCCTTTCACCACTCATAATGCTGACAGATAAATCACACTTACCGACTTCTATCTCAATTTCTCTCTCTTCTTGACGAACTCGTTTGTAGAATATAGCAGCAGATTTGCCCTCCTCTGGTGTTTCGTTGAGAAATTTAGCAAGGCTTCGTTCGTGTTCTCCATCATCTCGATTTATTAGTTCTTCGAAAACTTCTGGATCAGAAATGTCTAGCGCATGGTGTATCTTATCTCTCAACCACTCGAATCGAATATCATCCATCGTGATTTCCTGAGAAGTCCGTGGTTATTATAATGAAGACTTATTTCACATTTAAAAGACACATCTTGAGTCTCGTTCTCTGACTTCTCACGCCGTAAACATTCAGATCTACGGACCTCGTAAGTACGTTACGTACGTACAGTGAGTGGAGGGGCGGTTCACCTACGTAATTGTGTACAAAAGCGAAGAACCATGATTGATTGGAAAATTAGTTCTCAAGTTAAATTACTCTTACATACCAAGGAAATACTCATTTATCCAGAAACACAGCAATATATAATAAGAAATAATATTCCCTTCAGGTTGTAAGATGTATGTGTTGGTTATAAAGAAAATACAAGTTTTAATGTTGATCATACTGCGAGCAGTGACCGAAAGATATCAATCCGCGCACGTTCGTCAGCTGTAATGGCGTACTTGGATACGATCATAGACGTTATCGCACGGGGTTGCTATGGATCGCTATCGGGACCGGTAAAACCACTGTAACTCTATTCAGTGGGTAGAGCAAGCTTGTAATCGAGGCCAAACTGTGAATTTGTATGAGTGCCTTAACTGATGAGGGTTAATCTACATCATTTATTTTGATCAGAATGTGAAATATATAGACTCTATATGGGAATTTACAGGAGAAGGAGTGGACTAGCCCAGGTTCAGTTTTGTCATCGATTTTTCTCCATGATTCAGCGATGCAGTTTTGTTGTTGTTGATGTTTGTTTGCTTGTTTGTTTGTTTGTTTGTTTGTTTTTTTTTTGGGGGGGGGGGGTGTAAATACGTTGCCCGTCACTGGTGTAACATTAAATGAAATAAAAACCTCGCAGGAATATTCTTTGGATTTTTGCAATATTTTCGTATTCTGTCACCTCATCTCATTACTGACTCCTGTTTCATAAAGAATTGTGCAATTATCGAAGTCTGGTATTATAGTAGCCTAATTCGTATAGGCCTATATGAGTATATTATGTTAACAACTTGCTCTCGTAGAAACTACAACGATTTCAGCCTACAACAGCTGTACTTGTAGACTTCCCCAAATGAAACAGATCGACGTGCATCTTGATGGAGTTTATGGTTTTAAGAAAGAAACATAGCAAAACAACGAAACAACTCTCATAGTAAAACAATTTAACACAGACTACTGTACTAACACATATACAATAAGTCGCACACACAAATAGGCCTGGATATAGGGCCTACACAAAACATCAAAGACACTGCATGGTCTTCCTCTTCCTCTCTTTCCTCTGTATTATTTCTCTCTCTATGTTTCTCTATATCTCACATGACAGATGGAATAATCATATCATTTCCCTGGATGGTGATTATAAATTAACGCTCCAGTCGACTTCGCCGCGGAGTTTGTTTGCATGCAAATTTATATACTCCGCGCTGAAACGTAACTATATTATAGGCCTACATTAGTTAAGAACCTTGGGTTGATTTGATATTCAGCCTACCATTAGTGTCCTTCAAATGACAAAGTATGCCTTTTAGAGACGGGGAAAAAGATAAGAAGCTATCAAGTTTCATGAATTCAGAAGGTTCAGTGACATTACAGTCGCCGTGTGGAAGATGATAGCTGGCAACTTGCACGAAGCCTATACTAATACAGTTGAGTCACTTTCCATAATAAAAAAAAAATGAAATGAATTTATTCCATTTACACAACCAGCATCAGCAACAAATCAGCAATGCCTTTGCCTGTGCTGTGCTGATGGAAATGAAATAAATTCAATTCATAATATATAAAACTGTAAATAATACACATTTGTATATTATCACGCATGTATATATACATATATATATATATATATATATATATGTATATATACATATATGTACATATATGTATATATATATATATATATATATTTATTTATTTATTTATTTATTTATAATTATATTATAATTAGCGTACAGTCTAACAGCAAATTTTTATTCCTGTGCACAAAGCAACGCATTTGTGTTACAGCGCTTTCGTTAAAGACAGCGCCTTTTCTCCTTCTTGTCAAAACATATAGATTCATTGATCCTCGCTTTGTGACGGGAACGGGAAATTCTTTATATACAAATTCATAATGTTACTACATATTCAGCCACTGTTTGCATCCATGTGAAGCAAAAACCAATTGACCTTATGCTAAATTGTGTATTATTGTACATGATTTCTTCTTTATCAACAAACGTTTAGGAAAATATCACTGCTACTATAATATAATTCATAACGTATGGGTGTATTGTGTTTATTCACATGAACGTAAAAATCCCTATAGCTCATATCACCTCTTTGTGACAAAGTTGATACAAAGAGGTATAAAAGGTATAAGTGTATTCCTCCCCTTATACAAAAAAAAAAAAAAACCCACACATACACACACACACACACACCAGTGGCGGATCCAGAGGGGGTGCACCAGGCGCGCCCCCCTTTATGTTTTTGTGGTTTAAAAAGAAAAGATACAAAAAGAAACAAAAATGGGGGTGCGCACCTTTAATTTTGTAAAGGCGCCTCCCCTAATTTACGGAATTCCTGGATCCGCCCCTGCACACTAGCAGTATATGCATTGTGAAATGATTGGTTTTTTTCTTCAATATGCGCATATTACTAATGCAGGTGATGTTAGTTCGCTAACAATGCAAATGAACAGGATTACACTAAACGTAAGCTTCATTAATTAATATTTTAATGATTCTTCAAAGACAACCTTGAGTTGTGGTTCCAGATTACGCACATGGTTGTTGCCAACTCATTATCTCATGCACAATAGAGACGCTCCTATAAGTACAATTATATAAAACATGTAATTGTGTATATAATACTTGCCAAAGCTTTTTTTCAGTACAAAGCAAGTCAATTAATGTACTCTATTTCCATCCAACAAAACTAATACATTATGTGAAGTAATAACTTCAATCTGACAATTCGAGCATTGAAAATTAAGGGTTTCTGGGACGACCGCTCTACTGGGCTTTCTATAGCTCAGTCGATAAAGCACCAGTCTAGCATCATTTCGGAGGTTTCGGGTTCGAATCCCGATGGAATCCCGTTTTCTTCGCTCAATTTTCCACTAATAAATTTTCGTCATTTCTGGTCAGTTTCTTTCCGTTTTCGTTTGTTACATGATTTGACAAATTACACTGTTTGGTTCTTAACAAATTTAAAGAAACACAAAAGTCAAAAGTATACACGGTATTACAAAATTTTAAATGTAGACTGTTCATTATAAATATAACATTTTATAACATTGATTATAAATCAACATCATTCTAGAGAAATGGTGCATTGCATGCAATGATAAAGAGGAGGAAATACAGCGGTGCAAAGAATAGTCTTATACAGAAAAGCGGAGCTTGTAAGACGTGGATCACTAAAAAACAACATGCAAATCCATTGAACCTCGTGTATCAGAAAAAAAAGGCCACCCCCCCACACACACACATTTGCAGACACACATACTTTGTCGAAAACAAAAACAACAAAAAAATGCATATGTGCACAAGAGATGCAATAACAATGCGAAACCATGGAAACCAACACAATGAAGAATGAGAGAAGGAAAAAGGAGGAGCAAGGGAGAAGACAAGTCTATATACAATACGATATCCCATCGTCAGGAGCGGGATGAAAGTACGAAAGCGATTCGCATAATTATAAAAAGGCAATTGCAGTTATTGAATGTTGTGTGTAAAAGTTGAATATTTTTCCAGTTTATGATTATTTGAATGTTAGGAACTTAGGAGATTCACCAAAACTGTCGATTCAGAGCTGATTTCAAAATTTGGGCCCTGTGTAAACAAGATGTGTTTTAGGCACACTATGTAGAGATACATATTATATAGCTATATACAAAATGATTCACTGGATATTGCGTCGGATTATATATAGTTGTGTACGTAACTATAGCATGTATTTCGATACAAGAGGTGCAGTATTTTGGGGAGTTCATTGCAGTTTCTTGCAAATTACCGACTATCCCATTTATACAAGAACATTTGAAACTCCTGTAATATCACGAAATATTACAAAATATGATAATTCAAAATGGTAATAAAACAAATTCAAACACTGAAAAAAAATTTATTCTCTTTAGATATTATATACCGGTACTTTTTTTTTTCTCATACAAGAGGTGCAGGAGTATATAGGTGAGAGGGGCGTAGGGGGGGGGGGGGGGGGGAAGGGTCACAGGATCGATGGGAGATGCTTGGCCTTGTTATAGAATCTTTATATTTAATTTGTGTGTGACTATCAGGTGAGAAAAGCGCATGATGCTGTAATTTCGCTGAAAAGAATATGAATAAATCATAGTCATTTACCAATATCTGAAGCTTGCTTTTGGGCCTTTTTTTAATCTCACCACCTCCTGCCTAAATTGTTTTCTGATAGCACCTATAGGAATTGTTCAAATTCTGCTGTCGTACCAAAAAATAAGTACAAGGACGTTTCACCTGAAAGCCCATGAGTCTGGAGAAACTGGAACTATTTTTTAAAAATGCAAAATTATGCACTAATGTGCATAACCAATAAGTAGGCTCGAGATCAATCTATATGCGGGACATTATACTAGTAAATAAAAATGGATAAAAGTGAAGCCATAGCGAATATAGTGCAAATCATACCATAGATAATACACTACTTATAATACAACAAAGTATAAGAAGGATTTAATGGGTTAATCTATACAAGTGTATTACAAAGGCTATTATCATAGGTGTGCTGACTTGACTTCATTGCTTTTCTGAGTTTAGAAAAACGCTGTGAACAAGAATGATGACAACGAAATGACATTATTGTAATCATGGAAAAGAACAGTATTATAAAGCAATTGTGGATCTTGACCTATAGCACAAGACGCATAGTGACATATAATAGTGTAGGTTTGACGAAGTATGTATTCTGCACAAAAAAGTTAACATTCTCAGGAAGAGGAAAAAACATAACAAAAGTTAATTTCCAATCTTATTGTCCAATAATAGATGTTCAAGTGCCTGTAAGGGTGCATGCATGAGCTAGCGTGAGGCTCATCATACTGTATATAAAATATACATGCGTGCATAGACGGGGTAAATGTATAGTTGCGTCGCGACTGATACGTGCATCGCCGTATACTCACAACAAAAGCTTTTCATTTCATCAGTTTCGCTTTGTGGTAGTGGGTCATTGAAAAAGTGGACCTTGCATTGCAGATTTACGGCCACTGACGCGGGCCTGACTGACGTATTGAGTTTTAAATTGATATTCAGATGTAATTACGTCAATCAGACGTGAAATTTGTCCTTGTTTATGCACATTAATGACATCATCAATAATCATTATGACACTGATTGAGAATAGCTGTTCTCGGGATCTCGCCATCACTCGGCTGAACGCGCATAAGTCGGCAAAAAAAAAAAAAAAGAAGAAAAAAAAAAAGAATAGATAAAGAGTCCAAAACTAGGCTACAGAAAAAGCCGTTCCACCCCCATCAGTCGAGTGCCCTTGGTCGGTCGGGTATGGGTGGACCGGCCGGGCTACGCAGGTGCACCTCAGCGCTCTAACGATCCCTCGACGAAACGTCTTGTGCTTGAACACGTAGATGAAAGGGTTGACGCACGAATTGCACATGGCAAGGATGACGGTGAAATGGTAGTACTGCTTGGTGAAGTCGACATCGGCACCGAGGTTGTAGGCGAGAAAGAGGAACTGGTTCGGCGCCCAGCACAGCATGAAAACGAGGATGACCAAGAAGAAGGTTCTCTGCAAATCCTGTGCCGTCTTCAGTTGCCATCGTATGTTGCCATGGTTATTAAAGACGTTGGCGATGGGTGGATGCTGTGCATCGTTAGCTAAGAGTATTGAAAAAAAAATCACACAGCGTTTACTTACGCTGTAAAACAAGTAATCAAATTAAGCAATCAGAAAAGTGATATTCTCATATACAATCCATTACAAAATGAAGAAAATATGAACTTTGTACAGAAACAGATATGGTTATGCCGGAATATCATAAATATCATATTTACCTTGTTGTCAGAATATAGGTTTTCCCATCCATTTTCGCACTTTTGTCATTCAATTTCAAAGATTTATTATTCAATTCCTTCCCGAGAAGCACGTGGACCGCAAATCCTAACTTCAGTTTCGTCAATATTGTCATTGTAATTCGTTTTTCGTCAAACATTTTCGAAGACATAGCATTCAAAATCGTCAATCATTGTCATTCAAATTCATCCCTCCCGCTGACGGATCGCAGATTGTAAAGATCAAATTCGTTTTTGTTCACACAATTTCATGAATTTGTCATTCAGTCTTATAGCCAGATGTCGTATGCGAGACGGTATTCCCGTCTGTTTGTATCAGTGTGTACTCGGGTTGCTTGTGTGTGTGTCTCTGTATCTGTGGTTCTGTGTGTGTGTGTATGTTAACTCCTGAATGTAGAATATGAACGGTTGCAGAAAAAAAAAATACATGAATGACTGGGAAATCACACCGAATAGAGATATGAGATGAATATGAATGAAAATTTAACGAAAATGATTGACAAAAGACGAAATCGATCCTACTGTTTTGAGTGCTGCGAGTGAGACTGACGAATTTGAACTGTAAATGACGAAAATGTATGTCAAATGACTAAATTGAATGGACTTTATTTGAAAATGAACAACGAAAGACGAATTTGAAAGTGAGATTGGCCTATTCCTGACATCCCGCGACGAAAATGAAGTAAAAATTTGTGAAATTGAATGAAAAAAGTTTGAAAATGAATGGGAAAACCTATGTTAGTTTTAATTCAGTTTCTATAGCTCGATATTGGGCCGAATGCATCAAACAAGCAATTGCTTGTAAGCAATTGCTTGTAAGCAATTGCTTTAAGCAAAAGCAAAAGCTCGTCTAGCAAAAGGTCTAGCTCAAGCAATAGCTTAAATCCATTATGCATAACCTTTTGCTTGTGCTTATACCTTTTGCTTGTCCCGCACAAGCAATTGCTTGCGTTTCCAACAATAGGGACGTCACGCCTGTGCGAACACAAGAACAAAGGAGTTTGGCTGCATGTATTTGAAGGGCACTGCGGAAACATTTCCTGACATAGCAGAAGAGCTATGAAATGACACTCATAAATGCACACACGGACGCATACACACAACTATACACACACATGTATTACTGGCTGACTCCCATCACTGCTTACAGTAGCCCGGATCTTCCAGATCGCACGTCATTTGCACGTGGTGAGAGGTCTCTTTGCTCTCCACCGAAGTCAGACGTCCTACCTGTTTTTTGATCACATTTTGCGTGCTAACCACTGGACATTCCCGTTGTTGAAATGAAAAAGTTTCTTACTCTACTTATGAGTAATTTCTTGTAGATTTGTACCACTCCTTCACAAGTGCGGTCTTTCTTTCATGAATATGAAAATAATACTTAAAAGGGAACGTCCCAGTTAAGCAAAAGCTCAAGTTCATTTTACAGAGCTTGGAAAATCGTAAGCAATTGCTAGCAAGAACTAGAGCAAAAGGTATGTTTTATGCATACGTTTTTAAGCAAAATAATGCTCGGCTTCTAAGCAATTGCTTGCGGGCAGCAAGCAATTGCTTGTGCTTGCTAGCAAAAGCTTCTGCTCGCAAGCAGTTGCTTGTTTTTATGCATACGGATTCGAGTAAAAGGCTAGCACAAGCAATTGCTAGCGTTTATGCATCCGGCCCAATGATTGAGCAGATAGAAATTGTATAATGTTGTTGCTTTGACTACCTACCCTTGTCATAAAAGTCCGCAAAAATATATATGCCGTTGAGTTTCCCTTTCCCTTAAACATGCATGTCTGCGTGGTTCTTGTTTGTCTACGCCTAGCGACGCTGTTCACGAGTAGATGACAACGTGAACATTAGATGGAAGATATTGAAGAATGATAATGACTTTTTTCGTGTCGTCTTATATCGCACTCCCGTCAATTCATTGGCTGCTGACAACATAATAAGCTAATGGTCTCCTATAGGTCGAACCAATATTGAAAAACAGGTAATACAAATTATTGTTCTCGCTCTCCGTGAGCGTTGTGGGTATACAGAACATTAGGTTTTCCGTGCCTTCTGACAATACTTGATTTTCCGTTGTAACAACAGAAATAATGTTACACTGAATCGTCCTTGGTATACAATGTATAGAGAGTGGTATGGTCTCTCCTTTTGTTTTCTCCTTTGAACGCCTTCCATTTTTTTTAACCGTTTCCCAACATTGCCCATAAAGATTTTTTTTTTTCTCGCTCAGGAGACGAGATGGAAGGTGAAAGTAATCTAACGACAACAAAAAAGCAAACAAAAACAAAACAAAAACAAAAACAAAACAAAATTATATGAAGGCTGAGGACGTACCGAATCGTTGTGCAGTGTGAATTATGTTGTCTATTCAAAAAAGACCGAGAAGCAGAACAATGCAGTTATTCTGTTTTGTTTTTGTATTGTTTTTGTATAGAGAAATTCATCGAAAAATATATCCGTCGTTATAGTATTTTCGACGACCAAACAAAAATATCAAACGAATAGCGTTGAATTATCTACTGTTAATATCGGGCCGCGCTTGTCTTCGAATAAGAAACGCAATTCTTCGGTGTAATGCCAAATAAAGCCTTATATAATCTTTTCTGATTTTTGTTGTTATCTTATTTGGCGTATATCTTATAGGCCTTATCGATCAGAAACTCTTACCACCTCGAGCGTTAGCTTCGATAGCCTTCGCCTGTCTTTTGAGTGACTGAATAATGCGACCGTGCCATAGCAGATTAATGGCGATGGGGAAACCGTATATGACCGTGAATATCCAAACTCCGACTATCTGAAAATAGAAAGGAATAACAAAAGTAATGGATACAGAGGTGAAAGACAGACAAACAAACAAATAAAAAACAAACAAACAAAAGGACAAACACGTATCTTATTTTTCTGAAATATTGTCATCATCTAGCTTGATTATTCTAAAAGAACTTCGAATTTCTTAGTACTATCGTAAACATCTAATACTATATTTAGATTCAAATGGTTCATTATCACTGCACACAAAATTAATAACGATATACCTATGTCAGCTTCAGACTTATTAGTCCATGGGCCAAGAGCCGAAAAATGGGTTGTTGATGGTACCACCCGAGGTGGCAAAACATTTTTGATGTCATTTTGTTTGTCGGACATAGATACGCTTATCAAGCTATGATAGCATTTCCACATGAGTAGCTTAGTCATAATAAATGAATTTTTAACCAATTTGGTCTCGTTTTTATATCCCTATACTTCTGAATCGAAACTAACCGCTATACAAATACGAGCACTGCCTTCTTATGTCCACAGGTGTTGTTGTAAACGCGGTGCGCTTAGTCTTCATTCAAGGCAGTGAAGGGAATATCCAAAGGGTTATGATGTCCACAGCTGTCACGCGGTGCGCTTAGTCTTTATCTAGAACAATGTACCGTTATCATATCTAAAGTTCCTAATAAAGGAGATTATCTATACTGTTTTTATACCACCCTCTCAACAAATACATCAGTTTTAAACAAAAATCACTTTGTTGATTTACAACATTATTAATTATAATGTATTGTAGTGTACCGGTACATTGTTTTTGCATAATCTTTCATTGTTGGATGGAAATAAAGCGACATTGGCGTGGTATTAGCGTTTTCAACCCAGTGTTTTCACCGGAAAATGATAAATAATTGAAAAAGACGCTAAAATTCACGAGAAATTGCTTTGTTGTTGTTGTTGTTGTTTTTAGATAAAGGGATGTACACTGTATCATAAGCTTTGGATATTCCCTTCGCCGTCTTGAATATTAGACAAAGCGCTGTGGACATCATAACCCTTGGATATTCCCTTCGCTGCCTTGAAGAAAGACTAAGCGCACCGCGTTTACAACAGAACACCTGTGAACATACAGAAGACGTGGTCTTCTTTGTATAGCGGTTGGTCTCGATTCAGAAGTACAGGGATATAACAACGAAACCAAATTGGTTTAAAATTCATTTACTATGACTAAGCTACTCATTTGGAAATGCTATCATAGCTTGATAAGCATATCTATGCCCGACAAACAAAATGACACCAAAAAGGTATTGCCACCTCAGATGGTACCAATATCTGGCCTGGCCCATGGACTATATAAGTAAGTGTCAAAACGGGTGACAGCCGATTATGACTGAAACCTAGATCCAAATCCAGATCCAGATTTTACTTTAAAGAAATCAAATCAAAATGCAGAATATCATCAATATCTAGTGTAAAACATTGCTATATCTACAACAGAGTGGCAAGGGAAAATATACTCCATATAGCCTGATTGTTATGGCAGCGAATGGTGAGCAGTCCGCGGTCATGTTTTATGACTTAAAAATCAGAACAAAAACCCATGAGTTCGACACTATTAGCAATCAAGGCCCACGAGACCGACACATTAAACCCCATGATCTAATGTCGAACTCGTGAGTCATTTTTACCTATAGTGTCGAACTCGTGGGGCTTGTCTGCCTGCAGTGTCGGACTCATACATGTCATTTATGGGCCTTATTTGCTTTGTGTCGACCTCATTGGCTGTATGACTTATTGATCTTTTTCTTTTCAATGTCGAACTCGTGGGTGTCGGTCTCGTGGGATGACCCATAGATACATATTATATATATACACAATTTTAGTGAGAATTTGAGTTTGTCGTTTTGCTATTGTATACGAAGTAAAACCTAACACTACCTCGTTTTAGAAGAGTTTCTTCGAAATCGGGCAAAGAAAAAAACCCAAAACAAACAAACAAACAAACAAACAAACAAACAATCAATCAAGCAAACAAACTAACACAAAAACACCACAAAGTTATAACAGGACAGCTACGGGATTGTCAAGCTTTCCCCTCTTTTCCGAAAAAGAATAACATTGATGCCGGGTTGCAATACCATTAGCATAAAAACTATGTAGATAGATTTGTTGATTATTCCATGGCTTCATGATGATGATGCTAATGATAAAGAATTCAGTCTCATTCACTCAGGCTCGCTTATTTAATAGGCCTATATCTCAACATCTGAGCCAAGCGGGATAAGGAGGTAAAATATTTCGTCAAAGGACACACGCACTTCAAGATGAAACTCGGATCTATCACCTATAAGAAAATACAGAGCTTTTATATTATAGGCCTACTATACCAAAGCGTTCCAATGTGGCATATAAAATATCAAACTATTGGAAACAACTTTTTGTGCTGCCGTGTTAATACCATTTGATGTGCGACGTTCGGGTACGGGATCAAGGTGCACTTCCCGTCGACCACGGCGTAGATGAAGAAAAAGAAGATCGTGGAGAGAAGCCCGATGCCCCAGCAGGCGGCTCCGATTAGGAAGGACAGCTTGGGGGTGAAGAACACCTTGTATCGGAGAGGGTGCACGACGGCGAAATAGCGCTCCATCGTGATGGACACGAGGCAGTAGACGGACGTGATCGACGACGACCACATAATGTACTTGGAGATGTACACTCTGCACATCAGCTCGCCGGACAATCCGGCAGGCACGGGGGGAACGCTGGGGAAGAGATGGAAAGGGATCAGCCAGAATGAGTTGACGAAGTCCGTCACGGCGAGGTTGATGATGAACTGGCTGGTTCGGGTACGCAGCGCCGGTAGCCGTAGGAGGACGATGCAGACCAGAGCGTTTCCCGCCATCCCGCTGAAGGAGATCAGCCCGTAGGCGGTGCGGACCAGGACGCTGTTCTCGATGCCGCTCACTGACCATCCCCGATTACCGCCTCCACCGTCGACCGCCACACTGGTATTATCCGTCGATGTCAATAATGTGCTAGCAAATGCATCATAGTCTTCCTTCGATCCCATGATTAACAATTCATTCACGTGTATTTAAATTTCAGCAATATGTGTAGAAAAGCGAAGGAGGATACTCAACTGAATTCAAGAGCGAACATTCACAACACTCTATAGATTTCTGTTTCATTGATGAAAAAGAAAAGAAGAAGAAAAAGAAATCAATGTGATTTCTTTTTCACCTTTCTTGAAGTAATTGATATTATCATCAGAGCTGTGTTCACTGTACGATTCCAATAACTCCTGGAGGAGCGTGATGATCCATCAGTATGATTACTTATAGGTGAGTGTTGACTCAAGCAATTTTCCCCAAGCAAGGATGGGTGACTGGCATTTTCCTGTGAGTATTCCGCGCGCTCAAACTTTCATCCAGTAGTGGAGAAGAACAAAACATGCTCGCTCTATAAAGCGTCGGGTTAAAACCAGAGGTTCTATATAGAACCTCTTTGGTTAAAACGCATCACTGCGGCGTCGCATCGCGTGTGCCTGTTGAGAGCTTCTTTTTACATGTCATGTTTGTAATTCAGGCCTCACGTCATGACACTGACGTCACAAGCGCCTGCAAAATATACGTGTATTATACTTGCATAATTTTAAATCTCTCATTGATGTAGTAGTGCTTGTTCTGTATCCAGTCTTATAATCCAAACACAGTTCACATTAATAATGTAAGACACAATCTTCAAAAGAAACCAGTCCGATCAGTCATCAACTGTTAACTGTTCGACTTTTGTAACCTGATAACCTTAGATTTCTTTCCTGTATAACCTAGTTTCTATCTGGGATGACATTGAATCTTTTTATAATGCTAAAAGGCCAAATACACTTACCGAATAGAGTTCCCACATGACCTATAAAGTTATAAAGATGGACAGACGGCACGGAGTTTGAATTTCCATTATTAGCGAGGAAAAGTGATCAAAGACTTCGTATATCTATGTTTCATTCAAAACAGGAATAAAGAAAACCACTTCAGGCACAATATGTCAATGCCACAAACTTCGCGCTGTTGTGGCACCTACCCTAGGCGGAAGACTGAAAGTAGAACATGCTCAAACAATTCATGTCAAAAATACACGATAACACGTAAGTATACATTAGAGAATAACACATGCCTTCTATCTCTAAAATCAGCTGTCTGAAATCTATCGAATAGAATTCCAGAGAGTTTGACACCATTCATTTGATGTCCAGCATTTCGTTCGTTTTAAATTTTCTTTCCCCCGGTGCTTGCAGTTTTTTCCCCATATGTGTTTGTTTGTCTGTTGTTGTTGTGTTTTTTTTTTTGTAATTTCTCAATGAGGTGCATTGGTGTTTATCTAGAAGCGTTTCTCCTTTGCGATTGTGAAGATAATGGCAGTCGTACCTTGATGTCTTGCCATTGTAGATGCACTCGTAGTAGATACTGGTGTGAAAATATTTAGTGTAAATACATGAGTATACATACGTTAATATTAATCATGTTAATGGCGCTTCCTGTAACATTTACTGTATATGTCTACATAATATTACAGTGTGCGTGCGTGTGTGTGTGTGTGTGTGTGTGTGTGGTGTGTGCACTTGTGTGGGTGGGTTACTTTTACTTTAGGAGGGAAAATTGAATATATAAGGCTTCGTCATCACATTTTCATATAATAGACAGTAATTATAGTGGGGTCGTTACAAAGATGGCACTGTCGTTCAAGTAATCATCTCATGACGTATATAATTTTCTCTCCCTCCACAAGGGCATGTAGAAGACAGTGTTGGGCGACAATACTGCTGACATCCCGTGGTGAGTGAAGGTTCCAGTGAGGCGCGTACTGCACTGTTGCCATGGCAACACGTGCAATTCTCCCGCTCCTCCGGCCGAGACTAATGCGTTGTCACACAAACAGAAGAAAAGATGTGCTGCCTGTATTTTCATGATAGACCGCCGTATACAATATACTTACAGGAGTGACAGGCACTTGCCTATATAGAATAGAAAGCATGAACGATAAATTTAATGCAGACAGTCACCACTTCCGACTGTGACTTGATGCCCCTTTGAGACAACCCACCTGCATGAGAATGACAAGAAGAATACAAATCTTGTGGAACAGTTTATACAAAAGTCGGTATAACCGGGGAGGTATATACTCACACGAGGATTAACCCCCCCCCCCCCCCCCCCCGGGGCGGATCCAGGGAGGACCGCAACCGGCGCACGCCCCCCTTTATTTTTTGTTGAAACAAAAGAAATAAAAAGAAAAATGGGGGGAGGGGTGCGTGCGCCCCCTTTAATTTTGTAAACGCGCCCCCTCTTTACGGAATTCCTGGATCTGCCCCTGCCCCCCCCCCCCCCCCCATAGTATCTGGTACTGCTTCAGCACCAAAATCATGGGTTCTGGGTTCGGAGAGGTCATCAACAACCGATTCTGACTGAAGGGTCACACGGGCATGACGTTAGTTCCGTTTGTTTTGTTTGTTTCTTTGTCTATCTATTCTAATATCTGTATTATTCTTTGCATAAAAGCACAATATAACAGCAATATTGACAATCACATTGACGTTTTGATTAAAACATAGCTGTGATCAAGCAATGGTTATCTGAACCTCTGAAATGCATTCTATAAGATACTGCATACATCAAGACAATTCATGTTCATCTTAAAGCACAGAGAGAGAGGGAGAGAGAGAGAGAGAGAGAGAAAGAGAGAGAGAAAGCAAAGCTTATATTATTCCAAACTGAAAGATTTTCAAAAGCGCCTTTGACTATGGGTATAAAGAGAAAAGCCTGTATTGATTGCGCGTTCATGCAATTTGTGTGTTACTTGTACATGTGAGTTTATAATTTAGCGCCAAAAAAGGTATTATCATTATGCCAATTCAATTCGATTTATTCAATTTTCCACAATCAGGTAAAATATCAACAAAACACAACTGTGATTACAAATACCAACAAACTGTACAATACTGCGTTTTTTTAACCTCTATATAACATAGCGTTTAAACATGAACATGATGAGTGTGGCGATGTCAGTGTTTGTGTTTTGCAATATAATAACTGTACGCTGAAAGGTAAACAAACAGGCTATAGACAGAGGGGTATATTGATACAATAGATAGAAAGAAAGATAGATATGATGGATAAAGATAGAGTCGATATCTAGATATTGATAATTAGATATGTGAGATAGATAGATAGATAGATAAAGATAGATATATAGATAAAGAGAGACAGATATTGATAATTGGATGGATAAATAGATAGAGAGATGGATAAAGATAGATAGATTGAGAGATAGATAAAGATAAACAGATAGATAGATAGATGGATGGATAGAGAATGAGATAGGAGAGAGGCGTGGGGGAGGGGGAGAGACATTTTCCCCCATGGGCATTTCATTTTCTTGTACTCAGTTTATTGCTTGACAGCTAAAGTCTTCTTTCTACCTGTATGTGCATCATTAAAGCCTGTGATGTGTGAACCATCCATGAAAATAGCCCTGAAATAACAACTGGCTACAGAAAAGCTCTATTCTTTGCTGTTAGTGGAGAGCTTAAACTAAGACCACGGTCAACAACGCATAGGGAGCCTATACACCTAACGGTGGACTGCGAAGAATGTACGACGTACGTCAGCACACCACCACCACCACCACCACCACCACAACAACAACAACAACAACAACAACAACAACAACAACAACAACAACAACAAAGCCTTCAACAAACCTTCAAACAACACATAACAACAACAAAAATGACAACAACAACAACACCACCACCAACAACAAATCGAAAAACACGCCCTTACGTTTGATCGACATTCATTCATTCATTCATTTTTTTTTTTTCATCTCCAACAGAACTTGTAATTAATTTTTTTTTTGTCTCATGACATGTCACGGAAAATAACTTTTATTCAGTTCATCGTCCTTGATGAATCAGTATTGTCAGCCGAGGGCGAGCTGGTGCTATAATGTGAGCCGAGGGTTAGCTGGCGCTCACCATGAAATCGTCGGTAGTATAACATAAAAGAAATTGCGTGCTTGTCACAGCAGAATGCCTACATGCCCTCACGCGCACGATACAACGCAGAATTTCAATGCCATGCCACGAGGCTAAGTGAGCGTTTGAACTGAACTTATTTAATTCTTTGACGTATACAGTTACAATGCATCACCTCACATAGGCAGCAGTTTTTTTCCTTTTATGTCTTAACCCTTCAAATTGATTTTAGTTTTCACAGGCAAGAATGATAACAAGAGTAAAGTGAATAACTTAATAACAGCAATAACTTTCCCCTCCTCACATTACATTTCCTGGAAAGCCATTATGCGCTATATAATCATATGGCAGAAAATTTTAGCCATTCTGAGTCATTGCTATAAACGATTGTCTATACAATACCTGACTATTGGCCTAAATATACATTCATTCCAAACTGCGTTAGGATCCAGCGTTTGATTCAATATATAGCTTATACGGTAAGAGAGCCGGTGACAATATTAACGTCAGCAATGATAACTTATCACGACTGACTAGAACAATGATTTTTATTACTGTACTGTATAATGATAATCACTTCTCGCATGATAATGACCATGGTTGTACTAGTTACAAAACTGTTATCATCGCAAGAAAAATATTATCATTGTGAACATTGTTATCATTATTACTTTGGCCATAATGCAAACTATGTATTGCCAACACTTTCATCTCTATCATTGATAGCTTACTTTTGTATATTCTTTCACAGTCTCCTGTATATATACGGGGAGAGAGAGAGAGAGAGGAAGAGAAAAAAACCCCTTTACTTCGTGTGTCTACGTGTTCACGCAATTTTTGGCAGATGTTCTTCTAATGACATCATTATACCCTTCATTAGAAGTCATAACACGCACATTCTACCTGAGCCGCGTAATTATTGTTCCTTTTTCAAACGGACACACACTCCCTCACTTTCTCTCCCTGCTTTTCTTTCTTCTCCCCCCCCCCCCATACTTAAAATCAATGAATTTGGCAGATTACGTAAGACGTGCTGTCACGTGGTAACCGCATTGTGCACGATTACCTCCTTGGTTATGCTCTCCCCCTCTCTTTTCCTTAAAAAAAAAGCTAATGTGGTATATTGTATATGTTGATAATTGCTGCTGTTGACGGTATTTTAAAAAAATCTGTAATCAATTACTAAAAGATTTTAACTGAGTTGCTTTTGATTGCTTTTCCTCTTGCTCCATTTTGTTTTTACCCCTTTTCATTAATTTCTCCGTTTGTCTCGTATCTCTCCCTCTATGTTGCTGCTATCCTCTCATCTGTTTTTTCAATCTCTCCTTCGTTATGGTTGTGCTCTCCTCATTTTATGCTTTCACACCTGTTCTCGAATACTTATTTTCATCTCCCTCGTCTACCTCCCTCGATGTTTTGTCTTTTTTCTCTCTTTCAATGCTGATAGCCTTGATTTGGCGGAGACATACTGCCTCAGTGATCGCCAACGGGCAGTGACGTCCATGGCAGAACAGAGAGAGCCTGGATTTCGTGTCTTTGCATATTAAGATGTTTGCATTTTGCAGGTTTTCATTCTCTTCCATGACTTTTAATCAGTTGGCTGTTGGCTGAAATTAATTTGAATACCCGTGTATTAATGCATTAGCATTTAATTGTTGATATTTTACTGCAATGCTTATTTATTTGAAAAGAGTTTTAATTAGTGAATTATGTACACTGTTTATTGAATGTTAATACATGTATATGAGGGTATGTGCAATTTCCCTTCTATTAATGCATTTTTGTTGTTGCTATGGAATTTCTATGATAATGCAATACAGTACAGTGTTGTTCTTGTTGGGTTTTTTTTTGGTGGGGGGGGGGGGGTGGTTAATATAAATCATTTGTTTGGTAAAGTGTGAGTTTGATCAATCATTTTTTCCTTCATCTCCCTGCTGTAAAATTTGAATTATCTATTTTGTCATCAAATTTGATGTAAACCAAATACAGCTAGTCTGTGGACTTTTATTTGGTGTTTTTATGATAAAATTAAAATTGAGCATCAATAGCATAGACATCCTTTGCTGTCTTGAGAGAGGCAAAAGTTCCTAACACCGTAAAATTGACGTAAAGAATAAATACTGTAGGTCAATATCTATCAACTAAATACATTGTATAAGTATATTTATGAATGCAGTGTACTGGTATATTTACATTGTACATATATTTATATACACATACATTACACACATTATCTATCTCTCTCTCTCTCCCTCTCTCTCTCTCTCTCTCTATATATATATATATATATATGTATATATAGTGTAGTCCATGTACACTTGAACTGTACATTGTACTAGGCGAGTGATAACAGTCAGCTGACCAGGACAATTCCAGAAGTATTTAATTATGCTCACTGAATGCTGCGCCTGATGACATCACAATGAAAATTAGCATACAAGCTTGTATGGCCGCGCCCATTGATGCTCTCAGGGGAAGATAAGGAAATACATTGTTCATGTACTTCATTATCGCATGAGAGCATTTTACAGTACAAAATTTGAGAATTTGATTGTGAATTCTGCATGCTCACTGTATACAGTAAGTATACATGCATGATTGCTCAATTGCAGTGACACAGTCATGGAGGAAAACAATAGACAGAAAATGTAATTACACAGTGCGTATAAACAAATACATGGAACACAATATAACTTTGAGCACTTCTGTGGATATAGCACTACATGTATATAGGCCTACATGTGTATATATACTGTATAGCCATCATTATCTTTTATATCAATGTCAATGGTTGGTCTTTTTGCACCTCCAGACATTGAGTTATACATTTGTATTTTTATCTTCCCCAATATCTATCATCTCAGCCTCCAACGTCCATTACAGTTTGAACACTGAAATGATTTGCCAGTACAGCTGTATACAGTACCATCTCACTCTTGTGTCTGTGGTAAGTCATCAGTAACATACTACAGAACTTAAACATAATTCTAAAATTAGCATAACATGCCGTGGATTACAATTGAAATCTTATGTACCGGTACAGAAAACTGGCATTAGACATGTTGTATAAATCACATGCTTTTATGATTCTCCAATTTTGAGCTTTAAATATTAGTCAATGTACAAAGATGTTACAGGTGGCCAATACAAAGATATTCAAGGAGTTCGATGTATCGTCTTGGGCAGATCAAAGAAAAGTATTTGATTCAAATATTGGTATGCTGAATGAGTCGTGGATAAATCACATGGGCCATGCCTGAGATAAGTGTCTGATTGGCCATCTCTAGTATGAACTGTACCAAAGGAAAGCAAGTGTTAGGATTCAAATTCTCATGGGTATGTTCCTCTAACACTGAGCCTTCATCATCCCTGCTTTCACCTCCATGGGAAGATCGAGTTCTACAGCAATCAGAATCTGACGCATCAGCCCCTACACTGCTTGTGATCCCTTCTTCATCATTTGATGTGCCAACCCAGCACATGACAAACTCCACCATGGGTTTGGGAAAGAGGGTGTGCACCAGTCTCTCTGGCTGTGGCAAGCTGTTGATCTGGTCGATGTTTCTAAGCTTGAAATCCTCCACCCGCTCACTAATGGCCATTACTTCCCTGTGAAAAGTGGATCCTAGCCACTTGGCCACAGCACGCAAGAAAGTGTCACCATTACCATGGCAATCACCATCTGGACTTCCCCCGGCAGTGTCTTCTGGCCTGTTCCAATGATGCGAAGACACTGCATTCATCATCCCACACAGCACTACCAATTCCCCTTCTGTCATCAAACACATTCGCTCCCCAAATTTCTCCAGTGCAGTCACTAGCTCCCGACCAAACATTATCCTCTCCCTGCACCCCACCTGGGTAGCAGGACCTTGCAGCCTCCTTTCGAGCAAATGACACCAGCATTTAGTCCTGTCAAAGACCAGTGGACAAGGTTCCTCATCTGTGGAAACCTCTTCTGTGTGGTGGACGGATAAATCTGAAGCATATTTCCCCTGCATCCGCTGCTGGCATGGCCTATCGTCGACACAGTCTGATTTAGGTTGACTACTCTCAATTAGATTGTCCTTCTCAAAATCTGCCAGTGTTCTCTTCTTGCTTGGCACGTTGTCACGGAGTACAATTGTGTAATGCCTCTTTTGTGACAGAGATATATCTCTTAAGTTTTTCTGCCCCTCAGCATCATGCAGTTGAGAATGAATAGTGTTTTCCACCATCCCTGCCTGTTTGTCCATACCTCCAGACTCTGTAGATAATTCAGCTGTGCATCTGCTGTGCGATGGGTGGATGGATTTGACTGTGATGCTCAGAGGCAAAAGTGAAGCATTGTGTCTTTTTCTCCACAAGTCCTGTGAAGAAAGTAAGGATAATTATACGATAATCACTGCATAAAGACTTAGCTTTCCCACTACTGTAAAAGTGGAAATTTTCGCGGTGTTGAAATTTTCGCGCATTTTCCGCAATCAGAAACTAGCACGAAAATAAAAGCACGCAAATATTTTTGCTTGCTATATGTTCCTGTGCGTGATGTCTTGATTCAGTGGAATTAAAAACAAGCGAAACTCTTCTTACCCGGCCAAGCGCGAAAAATTAGTCACGCAAAAATATCCACTTTTACAGTATACTTAGTCTACGAAGACCTCTTTTGTAGTTTGATAATTTCACATGGTGTGATAATCTACCATTCATAGTAGAGAACAAGATGTCCCTACATACCTGTAGAATAAAAAGAATGCATACAAAGTAAAAGGGATTCAGTGAGACATGAATACTGCTAAGTCATGCATAGGGAATTTATAATCCAGTTCAATTCCGAGGTGCCAATTCTTCTTAGATAAATCCTTGCAGTTGATAAAACTTGGGTTTAGAACATTTCACTTGGGCAATGGGAATGTGATACGATGTCTATTTTAGATACACATGAAAGGACAAAAAAGGAAGGCTCAGAGTCTAGATTACTAAATTCTTGGATAAAAAGAAATTGGGACATTAGGTCTGAAGTTAAAGATGATTTTAAAAAGGAAATTCCCCTGATAAAAAAAAGCACCATCAATGCTTTCTCATATAAGCTGTGAAAAGCGCCTGGATCAACTGTACCTGTGTGTGTACTGAGTGTTACTTTGCATCTGGTTACAGGAACTCTGTTTGATTTAAATCAATTACACATGGCAAGAAAATTACAATAGACTCAGTTAATGAATTCCCGCAGCCCCACTCTGCAATTTCAATGACACAGCTCAAAGTCTCCAGTTTGAGGTGGAAATCTGTATTGTTGACAAACCTGTAAAGTGTCCATAATCATAATCTGATGGTCTGAGGAGTGGAACTCAAAGGTCACCTTTACTACACCCTGGATGCTATAGAACCACACACCCCGACTTATGCCATGGAGTCCGCTGACTTTGGTACCTGCAAGGAACATAAATGTCATCACATGATCCTTATTTCACTTGCTTGTTTTTCTTTCTGTGAAATTAAGTGATCTAGGTAAACCAGTACACAAACATTGGTACATGTATTAGTACGTAATCTTGCCTTGACCCTCTCTGGAATAAAATGTTGATATAATGTACCATTAGCATCTGGTGCATTAATTGGAGGTGCTGATGGCAATGACTTTCAAGTGTGCTAAAGTTTCAACATTTCAGCATTGACTGTCCTGGAAACATACAAACACTGGATGTCACTAGATCAAAACGGGTTTTCCTACATGCAGAAATAAAGAACAACTATTCATTGAGGCAAGGAAACAAAGTTGTTAACTACACTAATGAATTCTAATAAGTTATCAAAACTACAGGCTAAGTTTGATGCCATTTACTTAAATGTTAGCATCCTAACTGATTATACAGTGAACAGTGTGAAGTTTACCACTCACCTGAGGGGAACATAAGCTTAGTTGCCAGTCCAAGTTTGCTGTACCTGGCATGAATTCTTGGTTGGTTATCTGGAGTAATGGCTGTTCCATTCAGTACATCAGTTGCCAAAAACAGAGGGGTTCCTTTCTGCAGGTCCTGGACATTTTTTCACATATATAAATTATAGGCATATTCAAAGTCAATATCAGGGCTCGACACTAACCAAAATTGAAAGTCGGGCCACCAAATTTAAAAAAAGGGCAAATTTGGTGGCCCACCTCGGGCCACCAAATTTTCTTGAAAAGTACGTCAATTAATTCGTAACTTTTTGCGCCGGAAATTAGCAGTTATATTTGCTTAAAGGATGGATGAAAAGGACTGAATGAGTGCCTGAGAGTGAGTGTTGCGAGTTTGTTGAGGTTTGTTTATGAGTAGATGTATGTCCAACTTCCAATTCTTACTATGACTGGATAAAACTTAGATATTTGACTCATTAAAAAAAAAGAGGACTTTTACTGTTTTTTATTGTTTTTTTTTTCGGGGCCACCACATTTTTCTCTCGGGCCACCAAAAATTTGAAATTGAGGATTTTGGTGGCCCCATTGGGCCACCAAACAAAAAGGTTAGTGTCGAGCCCTGAATATGCATGTGAAGGAGATAAAGTATGCAATATATTTTCTGTTAGTCTACCTTTGAATATTCTGGACTAGATGGATCTCCTCGCTATTTTTGCCCAATGAATTAGATCATAATTAATACAGTGTAGATGCTGTGCCAGCAGAGGTGTTAAACCATGGGTGTATGCAAGGGGGGGTCGGGAGGGTCGTACGACCCCCCCCAAAAATTTTCAAAAGGTCCACTTTTTGTAAAAGACACAACAGGAAAAAAAAGTGACCAGGTGGTGTTCCAGCAAATTGGCAAAAACCTTGTAAATTTCGTAACTTAGTTTTAATATGCCATTACAGTGCACTCCCGTTATAACGAAATTTCGTTATAACGAAGTAAATCTTCTGGTCCCAAAATTATCACCATTAAAGTCTATGGTAAAAAAATTCGCTTATAACGAACACGGTTATAGCGAAATTTCCGTTATAACGAAGTCTTTTCCGAGCGCCACAGACAAAGAAAAACAAAAGAAATATGCTCCGTTATAACGAAATGCGAATTGCTTTCGAAAATACGTAGCGGAACAAGCATTTATAGCGTCTCTACATGGGTGAACGCTTCACACCACTGTGTGTTCGTTCCACAGTTTCTGAGGGGAACTTGCGTTTGTTATTGTGATACAGTTATCCCATCACATTTCACATAGCTTTCCAGTGTATGATGAGTATTCAGCAAAAAGAATATGATATATACAGTGTATAATTCTATGTGGTTTCCTTGTTTTCGTTATATATTGTATTTGTTCGGTTATAACGAAATTTCGTTATAACGAAAGAAAACTGCCGGTCCCGAGCATTTCGTTATAACGGGAGTGCACTGTACCTTATTTCCAAGCCGCACTGCCATGCCGAAAAAGTCACTCTTGTATGCACCAAATGGCCCCATTTTAAGATATAAAATTCAAAAACTCCCTACCATGGGAGGGGGGACACCCCCCTCCCACACCCCCCCCCCCCCCCACCCCCGCTCGGTTGCTCCGCTCCCTCGCAAAGGTAAAGGTCCAAAAAAATTGATTACGACCCCCCCAGAAAAAATCCTGGATACACCCCTGTAAACTGCTGTGTGTATAAAACTATAGTCACTCACATTAACAGTGAATAACAGTTGTAAACTCCAGACTAGAAACTTCTAAAAACCTTCTCGCCTTCCCGTTGATAATAAGAACTCATACTTAGGCGAGTTTCAGTCCGTTGCCTTCTCATCGTGCTATTTCTTCCGTACAAACGCTCCGCACTCACTGTATAACAAATAAACATTTATAAACGAGCTCACGAGATATTTATGGTGTGGGACTGAGCGTCTACTGTCTACTGCTATTGGAGTACGTACACTGTACTGAGCTGAACTACTCTAAAGTCCAAGCTAAGTATAGTTTCTGACGAGAACAAAATATCACAAACATTTACTTCATGCGTTGACACTGCTTGATTTCCATTATCCAGGCTGAGGAATCTTATTTTTTTCGTTCTCAAAGAACACGATGGAAATGAGATGAAGTTCGCAGAGGTCATGTCGGTAACGGTGTGTTGCCTGCCCATCGCGCCCACAAAGTTCCCGGTAGCGAGTCCCCGGATCCCGGTGGCGGCGCATCCCAGCGCGGTGCTCTACGTACTCTGGCCAAGGAGGTACAGGGGAAACTCGGTATAACGAACACTGCTATAACGAGATATCGGTTATAACGAGGAAATTTTCTCGGTCCCAAATTTCCTTCCACACAAGTCTATGTAAAATGCTACTCTTATAGCGAGATTGGCTATAACGAAATAACTGCTATAACGAGATAAATTTTGTGACTTCCAAACAAAGAAAAACATAGTAAATCAAACCTGCTATAGCGAGGTAAAGCAAAATGCCTTCGGTAAAGCTTTACTTCGCCCGTGCTATCATCTTCCGAGATTGTAAAGCTTGATGCGCCAAAAACTGTCTTGTACACACATAATCATTTTCTTCAGTGCACTCCAGCTAGCACTGCATGTTCTACGTGTGAAGTGTGTGTGTGCACGCACACTGATACATGCAGAAAATGTGGTGGGACGGCCATATGTATACATGACATCATCATGACGTTTAGCAGGTGTGAGGCAATCTGATGCTGTGATTGGCCTTCTACTTAGGGAATTCCCCGTCTTCAAACACACGCAGTCATAATGTACATACAGAATGTGTCACATACACACACAGCATTGTGCATACCATATATTATTCAAGCTTTCCACACAACACACACCCATACGATAACCATGCACATACCAATCCACAGACGATCTTGATACAATCGCAAGCTATATAAATTTACAAATTCAAACATCTACAATTAATAGGAAACACATTCTTGATATTGGATTTCCTTGGCAAAAACGTCTTCTTACCCATAAAGGTGAGTAATTCCCTCACACACAATATCAAGTTTTCAGTATTGATTGAAATATGATGGGTAGTCCCACATGTGCAAATTAATGTCATTATTTTATGCCTTCTTTTATGCCTACTGATATAACGAGATATCGGCTATAACGAGGAAAATGACTCGGTCCCGACCATCTCGTTATATCGAGTTTCCACTGTACTAGGCAAAGTACCTCCTTGCTCTGGCACGTGCACACGTGTTACTGCTCACAGCCCGTGTATCTTCAGGATCTTACACCTGCGTGCTGTGCGGTGGGGCACTGCATTTGCCGTGTGTGTGTGTACCTCCTGCGTACACTCGTCATGTCGTCCACACTTGCCACAATCTGTCTCAGATTACGAGGCATTCGAGGATTCCCGAGGCTTCACAGACTCTATGATGCAAATAAACCGTCATTAGTATGTAGCGTGAGTAATCTTTATTTGTTGAAAGAATTCATATCATGGGTAAATGATATTCACATTACATGTTCGAAAAACCCGAGTGGTGGAAATGAGCATTTCAACTAGCGTAGTCCCACAAACTTATATTTGTGTTTCGTAAACATTGAACCTTGAACCTTGAATGATCATGACAATGAGTGGTCCTACTAGAGTACTAGAGTACTAGAGAGAGCTTTAATGTGCTGTGAGCTGTGCAATGTGCTGTAGCAGGGTGCCTGTGGCGATGTAAGATCCGGTGCGTGTATATCCAGGGGGGTGTTTCACAAAGCTGTTCTTAAAGTTAAAGGACAAGTTCACCTTCATAAACATAAGGATTGAGAAAATGCAGCAATATTAGTAGAACACATCAGTGAAAGTTTGAGGGAAATTGGACAATCGATGCAAAAGTTATGAATTTTTAAAATTTTTGTGTTGGAACCGCTGGATGAGGAGACTACTACAGCTTGTGAGTCATAGGCGTACGACAGCTTAAAGAAAATGTTAAGAAAATTCAACATATTTTCATTTTTTTCGCATAATAAAAGAGCACTTGACTTGCCTCTTTCTAAAGGCAGGGGGAATGATATTACCCATAACATTTGTCGGTAACAAGTCGGGGGAATGTGTACTTTTTTCAAAAGATGAAATTTTGTGAAATTCTCTTTATATTTTCCTTATATTGTTGTACGCATGTGACATCTAAGTTAGTCACACACTACAATAGTCTTCTCATCCAGCGGCTACTGCACAAAAACTTCAAAAATTCATAACTTTTGAATGGATTGTCCGATTTTCCTCAAACTTTCAATGATGTGTTCTACTAATATTGCTACATTCTCTCAATCCTTGTGTTTATGAAGGTGAACTTGTCCTTTAAGAAGGACTTAACTTAAGTGCGACTGGTGATCATGTCTTCATGTTCTTGCGCTGAATTACTCACACACACAGTATTGAGATTCTCTTGCCCTGGCTGTGGCTGTCTGTAATCTACATCTAGTGTAAATTACATCTATAAACCTGAAATTTAAATCTTCAAAATATATGGCTATCGCTTAAGCGCTTGGCCTATGCTCTACTCCGTAATGTAAAATTTAGTAAAAATACAGTGGTTTAACTTTCTTTGTATCAGCGAATTTAAAATGTCAAGTTGTGCCTGGTTTTAAGTTTTTTTTTTGTTTGATTTCTTTCATTTTGTTCCTACTGCCACAACATGACATTTGTATTAAAAAGGACAATATTCTTGTTCTCTATTATGGATCCGTTTGCAGTCAAAGAATGTTCTCTTTTTTCCATGTTACATAGAACCTATAACGCAAGCTGCCCACGATTCAACCACAACGCCGTTCAAAATTTGACTGCCTCCTATGAATACACTGTACATGCAGAAACCTATGTGCTTTTGCTCAGTCTGAACTGTGGCATGGGTTTTGAACCTTGCTGTGGATGCTGACACACTGATTAATTGTAATGTTAGGCCCGTGAGTGTGAGGATGGAATTAGAGGTTGAAATGTAAACAGACTTGATTGTGTGTACATGGTTTTATGTTTGTGTGTGTGTGTGTGGGTGTGTGGGTGTGTGTAAATGCAAATCCTGTATCATAGATGTGACAACTTCCTGTGTATTGATTGCCTCTCCATTGACATAATGGTTCAGCAGATATCGACTAGCTGTGTACGGCATGATGACACTGGCCTGAAAACAGACTCCGAGATGTCATGGGTGCGCAGGATCCTGCAGGGGAGTGGGCCAAGTGCAGACGTTGATGAGACGGGGCTGGAGGAGGAAGTGGTGGAGGTAGAACCAAGATACATGGAGATCCTTCAGGAGACTCCATCGGACTTTATTTCTTGGTATGCACAAGTTTTTCTCTAACTGATTCTTATTTACTAACAGTGCCAGTTTCTCTTTGCCAGGGCTCATTATGGTCAATTTTATCCCGAGGTTGATAATTACCCCAGTACAAAGCACGTTGAATGTAGTTCGTTTGCTTGTTTGTTTTTTGATCAAATTTATAAAGTAGCAAGCACTGATGTTTTTCTGTAGATGAACAAAATGTGAGTGAGATAATGCATAAAATGTAGACCTTTGTGTGCTACAGCTGTATGTATTCTACCAGATGATGGATGAGCAGTCCTGTTATTTGGTGACAAATGTTGAAATAATTAAATCAGGTACTGTACAAGCTGAAATTTTTGCTATGGTTTTATTTTAGAATCGCCTTTGAACCGCAAAAATAACAACACGCGAATAACTAAGTTCAGTTAGACCCTCGCAACTGTGAAATTAACATGCAGAAATGTCCTCCAAGGGGCAATTCGCGAAAATTTCAGCTCGTACAGTACCAGGGTACTCCATAGTAGGTCAGTATGCAAAACTGTCACAACTTGAAGCTGTCTTATTCCAAAATGTCATGCTGTCTATGTCACATACATGTACGCACACACACACAATTTCTATATATACAGTCAGCTCTGCATATCTCAACAGCGCATATGTTGAATATCGGCTAAGTCAATGAAAATACAGAGTCCCAATTTGCATTTATAGCCTGTGTCGTATCATACCAACGTATACACGGAAGTAGAGTATCATCAGGATCGACTTACTTGGAGTTGATTTTATATATTCCAGAGAGATGGAAATGAAAACATTAGGAAGTTCAGATGAGTTTATTGAAGTAAACTGCTTGGGAAATTATTACTATGATTAACTGTTCTATATGTATGTTTGTGTGTGTGTGTGTGTGTATGTGTGCATGTGTGTGCATGTTTTTGTGTACGGAAATACTGATCAGCACATAGTTGTACTCAAGAAGCAACTCATCTTTCATGTCACATTTCCAGCTCTGTACCATTGTTCGATCATTGAGTTTTGTGTCACCATCTTTGTCATGTTCTTTGAACAGTCCTGAAACAAGGAGGTTGAACTATTCTCCCCCTGCTGACCTTGAAGATGCTCTAGAGGAAATGACCCTTCAGTTGACAACGGACACTGACCCAGTCAACTGGAAGGAAGTCTCTCTGGACGACGCCCTCCTCAAGTACCAGGTGACAATAATTCAAAGTGATAGCACCCTGCAAGAGTTTGCCTATGATTAGCGTATAGTGACATGCTGTGGGGTGTTTCAGTTTTGTTCAGTGTGCATGCACATGTGTTTGCATCTGTGTATGCATCCACCTACATTAAGAAGAGTGCATGTGTCTACTGGGGATTGCAAGCAATCCTGTTGAAAGAAACAATTTTGAGAGGGGTACAACAATGTTTTAGGTATATTTAAAAGTAATGATGATATGTGATTTATGCTGATGAATTGCTGTAAAATTCATTTGATTTCAAAACTTCCCAAGAGTGATATGGGCAAGCAAAGGAGAAACTGTCTATCCTCCCCCAACCCCCCCCCCCCCCCAAAAAAAAAAAATGAAAAAAAAAGCTTTAAAACTGCCCAAGAGTGACACTCACCATGCAAGCAAATGAGAAACTTTGTCCCTGGCCTCCCCCCCCCCCCCAAAAAAAAAAAAAAATAAAAAAAATAAAATAAAAATAGTGACATCAAAGCTTGGTATCAGGCGTCTAAACATCTCCTGCTTTGATTCTTCAAAACTTCTCTGCAGCTCCTGTCAAACTGCAGCCAGGCGTTCAAACACTCCGTCCCGAGCTACCGTCTGAGGGGGATGAAGACGGTCGGCGATGTCCTGCGGTTTTACCAGACCCCCATCAAAGACACGACGGTATTTGACGAGTTCAGCACCAAGGACCTGCCCCCAAATCTGCGCATACAGTGGGACTACAATGACTCCAAACTGGAAGTGTACGAGGATTACTTGGAATATGTCAAGAAAAAAAGAAGCAGGAAACCACCAGAGTGGCCTTTCAGGCCCTCGCAATAAGTAGGCGATCACAAACTGTGAATGGACTTCTCCAAGATTTGTCGATGAGGAAGTGGATGGCAGCAATTTTGTGCTTTCTGGATGACAAGTGACTGTCATATTGAGTAAAGGCCAGCGTTTGTGTGACATGAAGAACATCTGCAGTTTAATCATTGACATTCTTATCACTTGTTTATGTTTTTCTTCTTTTATTGGGGGGGGGGGGGTCGCACTTCCTTTAATTCCATAGTCTATAGGGAGGTTTGAAAATTGAAATAATACGATTTTGATTTAAGATATTCGATTTTGATTTAAGATATTCACTGTGCAATCAAATATTAAGATAGCCCTTCATTTATGTAGTTGATTCAGGGCTGATCTCGCTGGCCTGCGATACACAATGGGCTTAAATTTGTAAGTGAAAACACTTCTGACCCTCAAATAAATACTGTTTCAATTACTGCTCCTTTTCTGGTCAAAAGCATTTCCTGTGCTCATGCCTTTTGATATTGCAGAAATAATTTACGTGCTAGATATCCCGTGTAATGACACCACTACAGTAACTTGAGAACCGTCTGTGGTAGCCAAATGATGTATGGTATATATAAGGTTGCATTCAGAAACGGCAAATGGTTTGTGTGGATTAGACATGATAGATGTACATTTATAAACATACAATGTATGTGGAGGGAAGTGAAGAGATCTAGCCAGTCATACTTCTGAATATTGTTTTATTGACTGTTTTTATTTCAATCCTGTGAATAAATTCACTTTGTGGAAAAAAAATATTTATAAAACAAATGAGTCTACAATGTAGTGTGATGATATCTGGCTTCACCTCAAGCCCCAAAAACTCACTGATCACAATAACAAGCATGCACACTCATATCAGGGCAATTACCCCCCAGCTGGTGAGTGATAAGGTTAGAGTAAAGATTAGGGTTAGGTTTAGGGTATAGAGTTTGGGTTAGGGTTAGGAATAGGTCAGGATTGGGATTAGGGTTAGGGTCAGGGGAAGGGTCCAGGGTAATTGCCCAGGGGGTAATCTGCCCTAGATCCATGCACACTCTCGTACAGATCAATGTCACAAAACAGTGGGTTGAAGTTTGTACATTTGGAGGCTGCTTATGCCAATGAATTACTTCGATTCAGTATAGTGCATGACTTTTGACCTTTTTAATTTTTTTTTTCCAGGGCTCAGCAATTAAAGTTAAACATTTTCACAGAATGCTTATTGGTAGCAGGCTAATTTACACAAGATCAATTTAAGTGACTGATCCTTGTGTGTTGTATTGAAGTCGCAACATAAAATATAAAAAATCTACAAACTTTGTGAGGAAGATAAACTAATCACGAGTATTCCATGGATGATGTGATGAATTACTTTTTCAAGCGTTATATCTTAAGATGCAGATTGCAAATACATGTATCAGCACTGTAGACATACAGGTGAACATTTGTTGAGATATGTTGCAGAAAATGCATTACAATTTGAATGTGTGAGTTTGTACACAAGAAACGAACAAGGTGCAAGCAACTCTCAAAAGACATCCGTTTATTCAGTCAATCAATTTACATGATAACTTGCAAATACCTTCAATGGTAAGGTGTAGGATACATGGAGTGACCTCCATCAATTCAGCAGAGACAACTACATGTACACTTTGGAGTTGGGACTACAGTATTGTCAGTGGGGAATTTTACTGTTATCCAGAACTCTGCAAAAGGTGTGCTGACTTAACACCATTCTTCTCTTATCATCTCTCCTTATTACATCATGGGATCCCACATAATTCAAAAGAATGATTCATATTTAGTTTGCAGTGATGATTAGTATGATTAGTTGAAGCATTTTGATGTAGGATATAACGTTGGGTCAAGTTTCACCAATTGTATCCTGTGACTTTTCGCAGGTGGCCCATTGACAAATGGTGGTAAATTTTTCATTAAAGTGTGCATACACAGCTGTTACTTGATCTCTGATAACCACAATGCAGATTTGGGCCAGTGATGTAACTTGCATCGCAGCAGCACTTGCAGGCAAATCCCATTGTAATGAATACAGATACAGCTAGGATTTTTATTGTTACATAAAGATTTTCCTTGTGTGTATGTCTAAACATCTGTGTCCATGGCACACCCTTGTCCATGGCACACCCTTGTCCATGGCACACCCTCCACAACTCCAGAGTACTGTAATCTTATTTGGGTATAAGTGTTTCACAATCTTGTTTTAAAAGAGGATTATATACAGTGGCAAAATAGTCACTGTTAACCTGATTATCATTTTTATCATCGAGGGATTAATCAATTCATGATACATGAATGTGGATTCATCACTAATGGACATGCATATGGGCAATTCCGCAGTTAGGTGGACATGACATGGATAAAAGAAATGTGCCTCTTTATCTTACTCTTTAATCTAGGTATCATCTAATGCCATGGATGTTCACCAATCATTAAGGTCTTTCAAATTCAGTAGATTTTATCTTTCGTATTGATTGATTTCGCGAGATCTAAAACCATCATTTAAAATGTACATGTGGGACTGGGGATGCTGAAATTCACTTAAATGCAAATTGCAGTGGGTTCCTTTGAAATTTTTTCCTCAAAGTTTTGCTAAAGGGTAAAAGATATATACATTTAAATACTCCAGAAGTCATGTGACATTTTGTCAATTACAAAAGGGTGAAATGACCTGCGGAATTACTCCGGACAAATGTAACGTTACTAACCGTAACGTTACTAACCATGCTTTTGGGGGTCTAGCTAAGAAATTATTGGTCGAACTGCTAAAAAACATTGTGTGAACATTTGTCATGATGCAATAATTAAAATTAATGCAACACTTTGTTTGAAGTAACTTGAATTTTTGCACACTTTTTGTTACAAGACATTGATTTTTTGGTCATGTCCTTTTTTCGTAACGTTACTAACCAGCCCTTTAAGTTGCCATAGCAATGCTATTATTTCTTGGATTGTATTAATTCTTTTCTGTATCATACACCTGGGAATGGTGAACATGTTTTTGACATAATTTTGGCTTGAAATGAATAAATGGTAATTTAGTAGTAAAAACAAATATCTAAATTTGTTCAAATGTAACGTTACTAACCGCGGAATTGCCCATATGGGTAATTCCATTAAAAAGGGTCCCACTAGTTAAATGCCCCTTCTATTTGCTTCATATTGTCATTGCTTACAAATTACATACCCTAAGTCACTTTTACTTCTGAATACTCTTATTCAGGTAAGTATCTTCCTTTTCAAAGTAAAATATAGAAATTGCTTCTTCAAAGTTCCACATGAATTTTGACAAAAAGTGCAAAATCACGTTTTTGGGCAAAATTGTGTGACATACTGCAACACCAGTTAGACAGATTTACAGCTTGTTTGTGAATTAAACTCCATTTTAAGGGGTCAAAAATGATAAAGATGAGCAAATTTTGAACACTATAAATATAATTCATGCATCAATTGATACACATTTGCGCATGTAAATCCCAAGAAAGACGTTTCACGTGTAAGTTTTGGTGTCCCCATAATTGCTTACACGAGAAACCTTAATTTATGAGTGTGGAATCCATATTAAGGACCAGTGTTGAACTGTTTGATGTTATTTTGGTAGCAATGACATAGTTTCAAAGATTTCAAGAGAAAATTGGGGTAAAATAAATAAATTTGAAAAATAGACCAAATTATAATTTTCATGCACGTGGCTTTGGTGTCCCCTAAATATTACGTCGGGGCACAGTGATAGCTAATTTTTTTTGTGTCTTATCACGACAATAATTGCTCCTCATTGGCATATTTTACAATGTAGCTGTGCTTTCTTTGTAACAGGTATCAACTAGATATATCGCTACGGCTACTGATATGCCTCCGCCATAATGCATGGTTCTCCTAATAGGTCTATAGTACAATGTCTTGACAATGTGTGATGACAGTTTCACACAATTGGCAAAATATTAAAATGACAGGTTTGACACAAATGTGCTGAATGTTCACTTTCCTAGAACTAGGTTCAATTGGATGAATGATTAAAATGTCAGAGTGCAGGTATTTGGGGAACTGATGATTTTTAGTTGACTTTTGACCCTTTTATAAGTTTATGCATTGAGTAATTTTCAAGGTATTGAGAAAAAGTATAATTTCAGTATCAAATGGGAAAATAGCATTATCTAAACCTGGCCTTTGACCTTTGACCTCACAGTTCCAAAGAGAATCACTGTTAGGTTGAACATGCATAAATATGTAAGTTTCATGATGATACCTTGAGTTACTTTCGAGATATGGAGGAAAAAGTGCAATTTAGCACTTTCACTTGACCTTTGACCTTTTGACCTTTGACCTTTTGGCAAGAAACTTCCCCCAAAATATATAATGGGTAATACATGCCTTACATCAAGTTTAAAAAAAAAAAAACCTTCATGCATACTGCATTTTAAGCAAAGTAGTGATATTTTGAGGAGTTGACCTTGACCTTTGACCCCCTGACCTTTGACCCATGACCCCCAACTTCCCTAGATAATCACTGCCCATTGGTACAAGCATATATACTAAGTTCCATGAAGATACCTTGAACCATTTGCGAGATATGGAGAAAAACATGAAATTTCAATTTTTTTTCACAAAATAACCTGTGACCTTTGACCTTTGACCCTGTGACCCTAAAATCCACACAAAGTATTATCCCCCAAGGATATACCCTCATACCAAGTTTGATGTAAAACCACCACACGGTTCTTGAGATATCGACAAAAACAAAACGGGACGGACGGACGTACGGACGGACGGACGGACGACCCGAAAACATAATGCCTCCGGCCACTTCGTTGCGGAGGCATAAAAATTGACCACTCTATTAATTTGGAAAAAAAAAAATGCAAAAATAATATTTGGTGTCCCCCTTACACGAGAAACATTGAAGAATCTTTTTCTTGGCCAAAGATAGGGGTTGTGTCATTTTTTCAATAGTATAGTTAATTTCTTACTTCAAAATAATCACTTCTATTGAAACAAACATAGAACTAGTTTGAAATATGTGGTAAGATGCCAAAATGGATGGTTCACCGTGTAAGGGGGACACCAATGGTGTCCTCTTTACATGGTGAACCAGTTTTTCCCCATACACTGCAAGTTAGTATGCTGACTTCCTTCAATTTCAGTTTAGAATGTTAATTTTCAGTCAGTTTTCAAGGGACTTACTTAATATGAATGTTTTTTAAAGTTATGTTGAACAAAAATCTGATTTTCTGATTTTATTGGCAAAATAGGCATGTCACAAAGTGGGTCCCTATTTTATGGAATTACCCATATACACGTTGTGCACAAACAAACAAGCAAACAAACAAACGTGTCACATTTCATATGCTCTCAGCACACACTGGGTGTGTACTGTACGAGGATGTATGTTTTACTCGCAACTGTATGCAGTGCAGTCAGTTGACCTAAATGTGAATTTATCTGCTACAGTCAACTTTATCAGAGGCAGATGTGATTCCAAAGGGTCTTGAGAATAAGCTTCAACTTTGCCAATCTTTCCACTTAACACAATGTAATGAGCACATTTTTCACACTTTGGTCTTAAAATGCACTTGGAAATGAGGCAAATTTGACTCATACAGAGTCAATTGTATACATATTATTTACAAAATTACCATCTTACCTTTCACACATGAATACACTAACAAGATTGTTCCATTAACAGTTAGGGCTTACTTGAGGCAACAGTACCTAGCCCAGTCCACATTCATACCTTGTATATTTACCGGTATGCAGAACATTATGGATGTCCATTGTAATAACATTTTGCATTTCCCAGTTTGTCATTGCAACACAGTCACCTGTGCAATGAGTAAGTACGCCAGGGGGTTCTAATTAAAGCACAGCTCCATGGCTCTGATGGAGGCATTGTGACAGATTAAAATTCTGTCTTACAGATTTAGTTAACTCTTTTCCAAGTGATGAAGCTTATTCTATGACTACAGGACTAGCACAATGACTCTTCTATGAGAGGCACTGCCATATCAGTGTCTAATAGGGCCTTTAAAGGCAGTCTTTGGAAGATACATACCAAGTGCTGCATTACAAGGCATATCATGAAAACTAGAGAAGCACTCTCAGAGTGCAGACCTCCGCCATGCAGGTTTTTCCACCACTTATTTTGTTCTTCCAGAGATATCCACTCATACATGCATGCTGTATGACAATACCCCACTCTCCCCATACAGAAGCCTTTTGTTACATCACCAACGTTCAGCTGCGCGGCACCTCGCCCTGGCCCTAGCTAAACTAGAGCAGGCACTTTAGTGCACATATGCAAACCTCAAATTCGCGCAGCTTGAACTCCCAAGTTCATTGACCCTACCTGCCAAAATATTGAAAATCCTTCATAAATTCCCCCAAAATTCTCGGATCACTCCCAAAATTTAATCATCTGTTACTTGTGTCATTCTTACCCTTCCCTGTGAGTTTCATCCAAATCCGTTCCCAACTTTTGGAGTTATCTATATGTTGCACACGGACAAACAAACCAATAAACCAATGCCAATGAAAACATAACCTCCCGTGGCAGAGGTAATAATACTAGTAAGACATGATGGTCCATGCCTTCACCTGCTGACTTTCCATCCATCAGTTATTGGTGGTACGCAGATTCCAACCGAAAGGCTCAAAATGATTGAGCATCCAGTCTGTACTTTTCTCATCTCCATAGTCCACTCAGGCCAAAATATGGATCAACTTCTGCTCGGGAACCTCCACACCTCTGACCTTTGTGTAGACGCCACAACTCACAGACAGTCGTTATAATAGTAGTTTTGGCAGTCGCTGTCCATCTTTGGCCTTTGACCTTCATAAGTAGAGCTTGATGAGTTCGTCGCTGATACCAGAGGGGGTTAGGACACCGAGGTCAGTAAAGAGCAGAGTGATGAATGCTGGGGGAGTGTAGTCAATGAGTGGGTGTTCATGGTTCAGGTCTGCGTTGTTCTTCATCTTTGATGCTGGATACTGAAGAGACAGCAACAGAAAGGAGGAGGAGGAGAGAGAGAGAAACCAATCAAAGAGGTAACATACAAACACAGATTTACTGGTACACATATTGCATGTGATCACACTCGTAATTGACCAGCAGGATAAAACTGAACATGTCATACACACCTGTAGAAAAGACCAGACACGCACAAGCTAGCACACTCTAAGTTACAAATCCATCTGTAAATCGAATAATTCTGTAACCTCCCCTACCCCCAGTGAACCAAGAACAATATGGGAGGTATGACATGCAAATCATCTCGTATGTCGTTTTCCCTATTAACTCGTTACCCATTGATTGCAGGTCGAGAGCATGAGATCACATTTACTCTCCTCTACCAACATTAGACTATTTAACCTAATCATACATTACAGCATTCAGACATCATCCCACTCTACTTTGAGTTCACTTCAATAGACTGCAACATCCAATACAGTGGACTCCCATTATAACGAAGTCCTCGGGACCGGCAATTTTCTTTTGTTATATCAAAATTTTGTTATAACCAAACAAATAAACAATAATAAAAATAGTGAGGATAATTTTGCTGCCTGAATTGTTATTTTGTTGTAATTGGAATTTTGTTATAATTGTGTTTGTTATAATGGGAGTGTACTGTACCCTGAGGGCATGGTCCATTGATTTGCATGCCTCTAGATGTGAGTGGAATGCCTTCGTCCAACTACATGGATTCCTTCTATATAAGTCTTACAAGAAATCACATTGATGAAAACATTTAGGTGGAGGAGAGGACAAGCATAGAAAAATCCCCCTGAAGGTGGAGATGATGCACAGTTCCCGTGGACATCGACTATACCCACAGACTTGGGGTGGTAAAGCAATAATTTGCTGGTGACAGCTGATACAGAATACATCAGCAACAGAGAAGAACAGCATTACTGACATAAAATCTATAGTTCAAATTCATGCCCTTTTTCGTTGTAAACTTGTGACGATCCTCATTCGTCTATGCCCAAACATCTTCTGTTCACACTTCACCTCTCACTTATCTATGCCCCAGCACCTCCCCATCACTCCGGCTTCTGCAGTGAAAGGCAATAGCAAGCTTTAGATTTGTGGCGCGGACGTTTGAGACGAGTACGCTGGACGTTCTCCTTCTCCCCTTGTGTTGTGCTGAAAAGTCGCTTTAGATTACGCTGGGACGCAAGGTATAAAAAATAAAATGGTGCCCCCATATGATGGGTGCATGAAGTAGCTCTCCACATCATGAATTCAGCAGACGTATTTAAAACATAGCCCAGAACGCGTAGTAAACTCAGGCGATGCAAGCTTTAAATAGATCAACTTGACGAGCGTTTTTGCGCATGCTCAGAACATTTTTTTTCCCCCTCTGAATGTCCCCGTCGCGAAAATCTAAAGCTCCCTAATTTTCCTGGTCACTTTACCTTGTACTCGTCTGGTACATCCTGTTGGTTCAGTGGGTAGATCATCCGCACAAACTTGAAACTCTCCGCCACCACGTAGACTGGCTTGTTGGCAACTTTGGCACAGGTGGCTATCTGGTATGTGCCAATCTATTGATGAAGCACAAAGCACCAAAATAAACAATGCAATGTGGCAGCACTTCAAACTTGTGTTCTCCAGGACAGAAAAAACCCCAACTGAACATACATGTATTATCTAATAATCATGAGTGCCTCTAACATTCTAGAACAGTAGTGATGAATTATGACAGAATTACAAAATAATATCTTAGTAAAGCATCTTGGCATGTAGTTGCCAGTATCCATTACTTGCCTTTCTCCAAAGCCTGTACTCTGTTGCTCCTTGTCTTAATTGAAAAAGCATTTTTTTTTTTTTTTACAATAATTTTGTCACTTATTTCATGAACTAAACTTCCAGAGAGAAGCAAGATAGACAGATAGAGAGTTAACATCCACATTTATAGGCTGTAATTGTTCTGAAAATTCTATTCTCATGAAAAATTTTGAATTAACCACATCTAAAATGACAACATAATTGAATGCCTTTATACAATATGCATAACACAATATGAGTGTTTCAGTCATATCTGAATGAAATTATGTTTTAGAAAAAGATGGATTTTAAACTTCTCATGCTTGTGGCAATATGCAGGAAGAATGTGGACAAATTCAGTTGTACTGAACAGAATACAAAACATGATACAGTATAAAAATGAAGATGAAGTTCATGAAAACCTCACTAATATTTCAAGAGTACATGTAACAACTCATTTAACAGCAATGATTAGAATGCACAAGGAAAAAATAGAAAAAGGAGAAAAATATTGATGTCTAACAAACCTTATTGATGATACCTCCACTTTCAACGATTCCTTCAGCTCCCATGATAACAAGGTCTACCCTTTCCATTAGGTACCTGCAGAGAAAGGAATTTATGCTGATGAATCTGGTATAAAGGGGATACAGAAAAGAACCACTTATTTCATGCACCCAATCTTGGGCATCTCTCGTGCTAACCAACAGAAGCAGTGGCGGATCCAGAGGGGGGCGCAAGAGGCGCACGCCCCCCTTTATTTATCGTTAAAAACAAAAGAAATAAAAATAAAAAAATAAAATGAAACCCAGAAGTGGCACCAAAAATAATAGTTATGCACCCCCCCCCCCCCCTTTACAGAATTCCTGGATCATGTGATGAACCTAAGCTGTATATGGTGGAATTCCATAAAACTTGCTACTAGAATTAAGTATGCCTGAACAGTAAGCTGGTAACATTCAGGGGTAGGTGTGGGAAGTGGTTCTCGTCAATGGTTTGAAGAGATGTTCCTGATGTGTGGTGAATATTTGATTATTTGCACAAAAAAAAACCCCAGGCAATACTCATTGCTAGGATTTAAAAGCATAAAACACTTACCCTGCTGCTGAATCAAGAATAATCACTGTGGGAATTCCAAGATCCTGGAGTTCCTTGGCCATCTTCAGGCTGGGGATGTCAAACAAAAATTGACTGAATTTGTGTGCGTGAAACAAATTTACAATTTCTCCAAGAGTTTTCGCAAACTTTGAACTGTCCATTTATACAGTATTTGTGCCACAGTAGCATGCTGAATCAGCTATGATAAAAGTCTACATTAAGTACGAATGATACTATTCCAATACAAAGATGATCCCAGCTGGTATCAAATTTGGGAGCAGAAATCTTGGGAATACTTCCAAAATTGCCTGGCCAAGAAAGTAGTTTTTGATGACATTGATTCCATTCATGATAAAACTATGTATTGATCCATGTTTAAGAAACTTTGCATGCATTTAAAAGAAAACAAATCTCAAGAATCCAAACATTTCACACAATCAAGCAAGTTGGTCTATCAGAGAACTGGAGAAGACAATATATTCTTTAGGACAAAGAATTCTGTTTGTAACATTAACATTATGTAGAACCAGGGCAGCAAAACAACTGAATAAACAAATTCATACTGTGGTCCATTGAGACTACAATGTACTCTATACATGTATTGACAAGATTTTGTTATATCAGGGTTCTTTTGAACCATGAGTCCACTGTGCTAACTCCCTGGAGTGTGACAATGTTTGCACTTACCCTGATTTGTCTGGACAGGACTCTGTGACATAAACATTGAACCTCTTCTTTGCCTTGGCAGCCTCAGATAAAACTTTCAACACCACCCTCGAATAGGAATGCGTTAAAACATTCTACAGGGGAAGAATAGAACAGGGGCGGGGGAACAGAACAAAAACACATCAAATGGTTGAGAAGTGTCATTAAAAACAAATTGGACATCATCATTAGGTGATCTATGTATCCTCATGGATCACTTTCTGTATCTGTACAAATTCTTTCTTTATTTCACATTTATTTTGTTTCTCCTGCTATAGTATGGACTGTAGCTCTAAGAAATCATGGTAGGCCATGAAGGTTTGCGACACATTGCAGAAACCTTGATAGGTTAAGTCATGATCAAAAGTACATACTTTGATGGTAGGAGAAGGAATCTAGAAATCAAGCACTTATAATGAGTAAATATCAATCACTTGCAAAAGTTTGGTTAGTCTATCACTTTCACTAACAGAAAGTGATTTTGTTCCTTCTCTCTGTTCCTCTTTATTGATGACATAAAAATTTATGTAAAATCTGAAAACTAATGTAGAAATACAGGACTATTTTCCCTTCATTGCTCCTCCTTGTATTCATCCTCACTATCTTTCTGCTTAATCTGTCTACGTTCGATTTTGTTTGATCCCATTTAGTTTTGCAAATTAATTAAAATAAATTGTAATGAACTGAAATGAAATGAAATGCATTTTGTTCTTATAAAATCATGAAAATAATGTACAATATAATCAAATAAAGTAAATGAAATCCACCTCTATGTCCATCTCTTACTCTGCTTATCTGTAAGAGTCCTCTTTACTTACTGCTCCATCTGTGATGAATGGATGACCAAGCTTAGCAATCTTGTCTCTCGATCCTGCAACCTTCTTCAAGTACAAGTTTCCTCTCTGAACCAGGATATTCTTGCATTCTGTGAAATCCTGGATATGCAGAAAAAAGGGGATACAAGCAATGGGGAAAGAGATCAATCACAAAGAAAGTAAATGAAATGGTGCATGAGAGGAAACAGACAGAAAAAAAAAAAACTAAGAAAGAATAAAAATACTCAAATTGTTCCATAGCATCATCAACCTCATACAGTGGAACCTCTATATAATAAAGAGGTTGGATATAACAAAACCCTCTACACATAACAAGGTTATTCTGCAGGTCCTAACTCTTTGTATTTCTTTGTTTTTATATCCTTGTTACAATGATGATATCCCTGTTTATCATTTACGCTGCTTGTAACAAAGAAATTTCTCAGATCTGTATTAAATGATAACTTGCGCAGACATTACCTGATGATTACTGCAAAGTCCTGTACCAGTGTTTCATACTAAACATGCATCACAATGAAAGATTAGCTTTCATCCCTAAATTCATATCTGTATCATTTGTATCAATGCCAACGTCCTATAGGAACAGCCAATCAGGAAGCTGGATTCTTGTCGTTACCATGACAAGTGCCATTAAGGCAAGAGTTGCTGTCACATCAACTTTTTTATGAAATGGGGACCTGTGCCAATGGAAATTTCCTATAAACTGGAAATTTAAAAAGTATACGTCTACAACTACATGAATGATCTAAATCTGAGAATGAGTGAATCTTGAGTTCTAGTACTCTCAGGGAAAAATTGGAGACACCCCTCTACTACAAAAACTACAACACATCGCCGCAAAGGAGGTCGCCTTGCAAAAATTGCCATGGCAACAGGAGAAAGCGAGAGATGCTCATACCTGCTGATCCAGGGCAGCTAGCGTGATGAATCTGAGGAAGAGCTCGCATCCGGACGAGATTGCCGTCACAGAGCTATCCGTTTCCATGAGCCACGTTATACAGTCCTTCAGCCCATCCCTCAGTCCTGCCAACGTCTCGGCTGAATGAATAGCAGACGGAAAGAGATATTTTTGCTCAGTAGGGGTAGCAGATTTTGTGTTGTTGTTTTTCTTTCTGCTTACCACACAACTAGCAAATGACTGTGACTGGCAACAAAAGGCAAGAAAAAAATTGACTTAAGGGAATGACACCCAAATAAACATGTGGGTTGAGTGAATGCAACAATTATATTAGAACACATCATCAGTGAAAGTTAGAAGAAAATCAGATAATCCATTCAAAAGTTATGAATTTTTAAAGTTTTGGTGCCATCATCGCTGGATAAGAAGACTACTACAATTCATAATGTTGTATATGGAAAACATTTCAAAGAAAATATAAAGATCAACATAATTTGACTTTTCTAGCACATTGCACGAGCACTTGACTTGATTCTTTCAGAAAGCAGGGAGACTAACATTATACTGGTTATCTTGGAATGACTAAAACTAAGACATTTTCTCATAGACACTTTATCGGTATCTAAGCACAAACCTATGCACTGTTAGGAATATTTTTGTAAGCATTCAATTACGGGTTGACACACACAACACTATTAATACTCCGTAGCTTTTGGAGTTGATATGCCAGGAGGTATTTTTTTGCTGCACAATTTTGTCTTCAGACTTTTTAAAAGTCTTCTCTAAGTACAAACTGATTGTGCATTACCCTTTATTTCTCAAATTGAATGAATTTAATAGATACCTGCTCTTTTAAAAATTGGGACATTGTATTCACCCCCCCCCCCCCCGCAAAAAATAAAGGAACAACTGAAAAATCTGTCAGAAAACTGAAGAGCACCAACCTTGACTGATCTTGAGAAACTCTATCAGTGTGTTGATGGCAGCCACAGCTGGCGAGATATCTTGGTTGGTTGACATGTACTCTGTGAAGTACCTGACTGCATCTACAGAATGAATGATTACAGGAAAAAAAAAACCCAGACACAACAGTGGTAAAGAGATGCATTGATTTGCCTACAGGTTCAACATGGGAAAAAAGAAAAACAAAATGCAATGTCATCATGTAAGCTGTGTCTCTCTTCCACATGAGAACAACTGGCTGCTGCTTGGAGGGATATAAAACTATACAGCAAGTAGGTTCAAATGGCATCATGGAATAGGTTCTGTTCAGAATCCCCATGACATAATTAGGCAGAAGTATAGTTATCATCAGATAATCACCGAGCTAAAAAGTAATTTAAGTACACACAGAATTTACAGTGAAATCTCAAGAAGAGCAAAATCAAACTGCATACTATGTGCTTGAGATACAATGGTGAGTTATTTTCTTTTATTTTAACATTTTCATAGATGACATATACAAGACCCAAGGGGTACGGACCACTGGCCCGTGTAAAACAAGAAAATCCAGTGAGCGGCAAAATTTGGACAAAGTGGCAATGATGCATGTGAGGGCACAAGTCTTGGATATAGATGACATGAATATAAGTAATAGTCTCATAGACATCCTGCAAGGAGTCTGAGGGCCAATGCTTTGATACATGTACTTCCAATGCCATTTCAACAAATACAGTGTATTCATTGCTTCAGATAGACAGTTGATGATGATTGTGATGATGATGATTAACAACATTTATGCAGCACCATGCATCTGTAAAAACAACAAAAAACAAAACAAAAACAAAGCAAAAAAACAAAACAAAAACACAATAATAATAATAATAATAATAATAATAATAATAATAACTAGAAAAGCACCTGTAGAGTGCAGACCTCCGCCACGCAGCTCATTCCTTTACTTCAATCCCGTATTTTAAACAAGCATGCTGAAAATCGCCCAATGTCATTTCTCAATAACAGAAGCCTTTTGTTTACGTCATCCGCTTCCATATGTATATGCCATATATTTTGTGAGTCTAAATTTTCACGAATTGGGAATTCTCGATGATTTAGTGAGTGGTTTCTATTTTCGATCACGGGGTCCTGTACTGAACAAAGAAGTGTACACACATACGTCACATTCACTTCGGGATCAGAGTCAATATTTTAGCATGTCTTTAATTTCGCGAATAGCACCTGACTCGCGAAATTTGTGAAAATAAAAACCTCATGAAATATTCGGCGTGTACAGTAATGCGGCGCCACCCCCAAGCAGAGCATGCGCTTTACAGCGCATATGCAAACCTGAAATATGAGCAGCTTGATCTTCCAAGTTCATTGACCCTATCTGCAAAAAGACAAAAAATCTTTTAAAAATCCATAAAAATTCCCGGATCACTACCAAAATTTTATCATCCCATCTTTGTGTCATTATCAACTTTTCCTGCAAGTTTCGTGCAAATCTGTCAGCAACTTTTTGAGTTATTTTGCAAACAGACAAACCAATGCCGATGATCACTTTTTACCTCCTCCTAGTCCTACCTTATCCAATTGGCAGAGCCAGAGGTAATTATGATAAGGACGATAATAATAACAATAATATAATGATATTCAAAGGCATCAAGCGCTCACATTAATATGTCACATGTTATTCACAAAGTTGCTGAAAAAGATAGGTCTTTAGTTCAAATTTCATTGTATTTCAATCAAGATGTTGTAAGTGTCCCTGGCGTGGACTGAATACCCCACACCTACGTACTTTTAATGACAACTGGATGAACAGTTTGCAGGTCTAATTATCAAGAAGTGCATTGCGAAGTCAAACTATGGATAGACTAGTCTAGTCCTAGTCTTTCATCACCCACCTGAGCATCTACTGTAAATTACTCTATATTAATGACAAACAACAAAGAAGTGCAATTGCATAGATCTACATTTATGTGCAACGACTGCAAGTGCAACACAGAACTTCGAACATTTAATAATCATAAATTACCTCAACTACGATCATTTCATTAAACCATCACCAATTGATCACACTATGCACAAAGATGTGCACTGATACTAGCCTTATAACATTGCGCTGTTTGTTTGCCAACATCCCAAATTTTGTGCATCTTATTATCAATTTATAATTATTTTTTTCCCTCAAAGCTGCAGAGCCAGCGCCAGGCAAGATGATGCAATCTATGCAAAATGCAGTATGAATGCACAACTTTGCTAACATAATAAGCAGTATGTGGGACCGTCTACAGCTATCGGTCTTCCACACAAATTTGTCTGTCATTGAGTTTTTACATGTTTTGCCGCAGAACATTGAATTTTAGCGTTATCGACCACAAACATTGATATAAACGTCATACCTACCTTCTTTATTCATGGCTTGGTGCGAGTGATATCGTTAAATTCACGTAAAACGACAGCACATATGTGTAGAAAAATGAGCGAGCGCCGACAGCTCCGAGTGGGTTATTGCATATTCATGATGTGTAATCAATATGCAATAAATATTCAGATTATAGTATTCTGCACTCAACCCTCAGCACACAACCCGACAGAAAAACAACGGCAAGAAATATGAAATCAATTACGAAAGTTATGATTGAATTCAAAATAACAACTGGATTGGGCCGTCAAAGTTGAGATGATCAGAATATGGAAATGATAGCATCAGCTTACAGCATTTGTCTCATCTCGACTTACTAATCCTAGAATACTATTGGTCCATAAGAGCATTAACTAACTAACTAACCAACCAACCAACTAACTAACTAACTAACTAACCGACCAACTAACTAACTAGCTAGCTAACTAACTAACTAACCAACCAACCAACCAACCAACCAACCAACCAACCGACTAACGAACTAACGAATGAACGAACGCAAGCAAGCAACCAACCAACCAACCAACGAACCAACGAACCAATGAACCAACTAACCAACCAACGAACCAACTAACTAACTAACCAACTAACTAACTAACTAGATAACTAAATGCATTGTATTATTGTTGATGTTTGCAATCATTATCACATTTCAATATCTCCTACAGTCTTATTATACCATTTCTTTTATTTCATGTGATATATATTTTCTATCAAATTACGTTTTCTATACTTTAGAAACAGCGACAAACGCAAGGTGTTATGTTTTCTTCCAGTCAGGCTGCCATGTTGAGAAATTTTAAAGCATATAAAAAAGAATCTGTTCTTTTTGCCACTTTTTTTTCTAGTCTGCTAAAATGTAGATATTAACCAGAATAGAAGTTGCATTTGTTTCTCACGGACAGTATATTCAAACTCTCAGTTTTATTCATTCATCCATTCATTCAATTATTTTTTCTCCGTTTCCAGCAGAAAATATTAAAACTGAATCAATTAAGTAGAATCTGAAGCAAATTGAACATAATTTGCTGGAAAGGGATTATTTCATTTGATATGTTTATCAAATAATCTTGCATAGGGGGATCCCGCCTCGATAAAGTGTACAAGGTTTTTGGTCTCTAGGCTTTTGAGTTACATCCCCATAATAAGTATCACTAATCAGGATTTTTTTATTTTTATTCAGATTTGTATTATTAAGAGTTGAGTTTTCTTTTTACTTAAGACCTTAATAAAAGTCGACCTTCTCTAAAATGTTCCTAACTTGGCTGCCGCCCCCATCATGAATATTCATATTATGAATATGCATCAACCTTCATCGACTCTCTTGATCTCCGAATCACGTCGGGAGTTTGTCGCGGGAAAAACGATCGAACTTCATTCGCACTTTTGTTCAACTCGCCCAAATAGCAGACAATTTTTAGTCTTTGCCCGAAAATAATGTTTGTTACAGACATACGAACGCAGTTCTACGATGTCATTCTGCATCATGTAAGTAGTTTCGTGGATATTGACATTTATTTGAGGTCAATAGGGCTCATTTGCCCCGGCAATTATCCTAGCACTATTGTACGATTGCGATACCAGAACAGTCCCACATACTGAAAATAATGTTTGTTGTTGATTCTGCAGGCAGTTGAGCTGCAACAGCCTACATTAAATGTGGTCAGTGCAGTTACAGTAGGGTAGGGCCTGGCGATTGCAATTGTTACTGCAGTAACTGATTACCAACACTCCAGATCGTAATCCAACCTATCATATTGTTATGAATACAACATACCTAACTTTACTAATAATGCTGTTCTTGCTCGTGCACCTCTTTTATTTTGAAAAGCGTGTTGCCGTTGCGTAGAGCTGAGTAACATTAACAATCAAGAGGTAGAGCGCAGACCTCCGCCATGCGCCAAGCCCAAGCAAGGCCAAGCAGCTCATTTCCGTTAATTATTTATTAGCCTTAGGTCTATACACGCATGGTGAAAATCGCCCAGTTTCCCAATATACAGATAAAGAAGCTTTTTGTTTATGTGATGTGATCAGCTTTCAGCTACGTGGCGCCTCGCCCGAGCAGACTAGTGCATAGATCTATATGCAAACCTCAAATATGCGCAGCGTGGCCTTGAACTCCCAAGTTCAGTGACCCCATCTGCAAAAAGATGAAAAAATCCTTCAAAAATCCATAAAAATTCCCAGATCAATACCAAAATTCAGTCATCTGTTCCTTGGGTCCTTATGAACTTTTTCCGCAAGTTTTATTCAAATCCATTCACAACTTTTTGGTTATTTTGCAGACAGACAAACCAATGTCGATGATCACTTGATAACCTCCCCCTTCCTAATCGTAGGACCTTGGCGGAGGTGATAAACATAACCTACATGTAGCGCTAGGTTATTTTTATTCACAATCTTGAATCTAGCCTACTGAGAGTCTAGTACTTTTGTCTAGTAATGTCTCAACGAATGATACTCTTTCTTAGCTAGCTAGCTAAGACGGTAAGAGTATTGTTCGTTGAGATTTGACTGCCTGCTACATGTAGAAACTTGTTGCATACAGTTGAACCTAGGCACGGGAGGTCAAATCTTGGAGTGGGTGCTGATACTTGATCAGTGTTATAAGAACTATAAAAAAGAGCCTCTGAGAGTCTGAGATTTTAACAGTTTACACTTCCCTTTTATATATCTAGGGACAAGTAGAGTCTAAACTCTAATGTTAATAAATTATTCACATGCAGAGAGTTCTGGTGCTTGTGGCCAATGATGTGGATGCCTTGTGTGCTGGCAAGATTCTCCAGACTCTCTTTCAATGGGATCACATCCAGTACACTCTAGTTCCTGTTGCTGGCAAGCATGATGTGGAGAGGGCGTACTTTGAACATTCTGAGCAGGTATGAATCACAGGTGATCATCATGGTCATTGATCATAGGGGTCCTACTATCCTACATACTTGCTTGCCAGGGTCTAGATAAGCATCACATGTCTGTATGGGCAAGTCAATTACATGAACTCATTCCTGTTTATACCATAGATCCTACTCTATAGTAATATAGTATGCTGTATGGGACTCTTTGTTAGAAAAACAATTCTGGAAGGTGTGGGATTTCAAGTTTGATTTTGTCTTTGTTTATTGAAGATCTTTAGAATCTGTATGTCTCTGTCTGTTATGATTTGCTGTGTGATTCTTGGATAGAAAAGATGCAATTCACACAAGTATAATTAAAAAGACTCTTCCTTACCTGCTTGGGACAAATCCTGAGTACATTATGTAGTTTTGATGGTTATGTCACAGATATATCTACAATTATTATTTTATTTTCTTGTATCAGGAAGAAGTACGAACAACAATGAAAAAAATTGTCTTATCAAAAGCCAAACATTTGCTTTCCATGTCAAACACTCCTTTTAATCATCTGACTTTGAATTTACAGTGATTATTCAATAAATCCACTGGTGCTGATTATGTGCAACACCATCTTGTCTTTTTTCCCCCTTTTTTTTAAAGGGATTTTCATGTGTGCACAAAATGCTCTTATCATATTTTCAGAGGATTACATTAATTTTCGGGCAGATATTACAGAGCAGCCAACTGAAATGTTTATAGATTTGGCATGATTTTTTTTTTCTTTAGTCAAAATGATGAAATATGTTTTTAAAGTGATGTTTATATGTTTTTGCTGACATATTACTGATTATCTAACTTTTCAAGTTTTGTACCAAAATATGATTATTTGCCCTCTCATATATATATATATATATATATATATATATATATATAATATGTATATATATATATATATATATATATATATATATATAATATATATATTCTTTTTAATTTAATTTAATTTAATTTAATTTTTTTTGTCCGTGAATTAGTATGTTTTATTGATCTGTAGAATCTAGCAGTTCTGACATAGTACAGAAAGTTAACTTTTATATCTAGGCAAGCCATTGTGTTTGGCAAGCCTTATTCATATTGTAATTGATGGACTTTGCTGTTGATGTCAAAGAAGTATGCTGAGGAAATGAAGAACTCCTCAAGATTCATTCTTAGACTTGCACACTGACCTTCCATCCCAACCCCACCATCCTGTCAACAGGTGAAGTATGTCATCCTGATCAACTGTGGGGGCAGCATCAACCTCCTGGAGACGCTGCAGCCAGATGAGAATGTCATCTTCTTTATCTGTGACAACCATCGACCTCTTGACCTCTGGAATGTTTACAATGAAACTCAGGCAAGTGTTGATTTTTTGTTTGTTTGTCTATTTATGAGCTCTTAGTGCCAACAATATGACTGAGTGCAACAAGATGGTTCCTTTATCATTCTTTTGTATAGTGCAGTATGCAATTAGTTACTGGATGAAAAGTTGGGAAAATTATACTAAGTTGCATGGTGTGTTGTAGCTTTCATGTCATGTGAATGAATGAAAGCAATGTATTTGACAATGACAAAGTGAGTTGCTTTTGTTAAACCAGAATCCACACCCAAAATAATATCTTTTAGAATGAGATAGCATCCTGGACAGGCTATTTTTACATTCATGGTCATAGTCAACTCTATTTATCTATCTTGACATAATTCTTACAATTTACATGACAGATGAGTTGCCTAAGAAGTCAATTAGATGTGTTAGTGGAAGAGTGTAAGGTTACCTTGGTGGAGAAATCATTAATGATAAAATAGTCTTGCCTCTTGACACACCATGGATCTTTTATGAATTGACAAATGGAATTTGAGCTTGCGCCAATATTATCCCAACTTCATTAAAATCAGCTGTTCTCGCTGAACTTGTTCCTTCGCAGGTCAAGCTGTTGATGAGTCCTGATGATGACTTTGAGATCCCTTCGTATGATGATGTGTTCAGAGATGACGAGGTTTGTTTTGGACACATTATGTTTATATATTTTTGTGGTGTTGATTATTCCAGACATATAACTTGTGTTTTCTTTCCAACTATTTAGATATGATGTTTAAATATAAAATATTTGTGAATTCAATCAGCTGTGCTAATTCAGAGTGAAATTTTCAGTGTGACTTTCCCCATGCTCTGTTTCTTACTTTTCAGGACAAATGTGCCATCAATAGCATGAGGACATATTTCCAACTAAATGCATGTGACATTGTTATGTCTTTGGTAGGGGGAAAAGACAAGTCACATGGTCATGATTATGATCAACTCTTGTCATGTAATGTCTTCACATCTACAACACATCTGCTTGAGAAACTCCTCAAATGCCAGGGACCTGAGATTCCATAAGTGCTAATATAGAGAAATGCATTTACTAATGACAGACTATCCATATTTTTCCATGGAAATCCATGGAAAAGAAGAGCAAAAAGAAACAATAATGACAACAACAAAAACAGACAAAGATTAAAAACTGTTGTGATGAGATGAGAGGTAGATGTATCTTTAAGAGTCAGATCTTATCAGAATAAGAATTATTTAATGGAACATGAGGAGTAAAAACTAATGATCAAGCTTGTCACGTTCTTCCCCCATTCGTGCCCTAGTCTGATGAAGATTCTGGTGCTGAGAGTGACTCATCAGAGCCAAGTGGAAAAAGGCAACGATACGATGAGGTAAATCAGCAGACAGGGCCATAGATTGCTTGTAATGAATGTAGTGTACACACTTCAAATCCAATCTAAAGTTTCCAGAGGAAGAAGCTTGTATTTTCTTCTCAGTTTAAAGAAACATATCAGAATTCTTCAAATACCCCCAAGTCCACTGAACCTTAATTAAAAACATGCATCTTTTATTTTCATTTTTAAATTTCATGGGCACAGACATACTACTGTTTCCAGAGATCCCTCCAATCTCAGCCATACATTTGCATGTTTTTCTGTACTGTGCAAAATGATACTGCCTCACTATTTCACATTTTTTTCTGATATATCACATGGTCTTGCATTTGCCAAAGTCAATTTCTTTACAACAAATGTAATCATGTTTCTACTTTCATTGAACTGCCTGTATTCTATTATAACATTTAAAAAGGAAATCACTTGTGCCAGCACTAATATTCAACTCTTGCTCCTGAGTGAGATTGGTGTACATGTTTCATAATTTTTATATGACAGGAGGCTCTTGAGAGGAGGCTAGACAGACGTCAAGAGAGAAGAAATTGGGAAGAGAGGAGGGCCAAGATCCTCTTTGACTATGAGGAATTTTCGTACTTTGGTTCATCTGTGAGTAAGCCTATCCGGTTACATATTCTTCCATCATCTACAGTAATCTGTTAAGAAGACGTTGCCCATAGAAAGGAAAATAAATACAGGATGAAACATTTGAATGTTTGTTCATACGGATGGTGCACAAGTCGGTCCTTCTCACAGCTTATTACGCAGTAAAGGTAAGTAAACAATGGGAGTTTGACAGGGTAGGTGAAAACATTTGCAAAAAGTTTGCTTTTCACTGTTGATTGTTTCTGCATAAATGTGAGCAATGTTCAAGGATATTTTCTGACCTTAGTCATGTAAAAAATTAAATTTCACCCCCCTTAAACTACCAAGCATCAATGTAGTTGATGAAGGTATTGACTGAAAGTCAATCTCTTCTGCCAGAATTAATCAAGTTCCAGCATAAATACCTGATCCGATTAAGCTATATCCACTTTGTTCTCTTTGTGCTGAAGGCTGCTGTTGTGATGTACAACCTTGCATGGAAGCGGTCAAAGGACACAAATGACCTATTGTGGTATGCATTTCATTCTTTTCATATTCTTGACCAGTTGTTAGTTCCATGAATGATTGACTAATTTGGATATGTTGATATTTTTGGAAAGAAAACACCCATCACCACTAGCGACTAAAATAAAAATACTGTAATTATTCCAGTTGTACTGCGCTTCGATGTCTAATAGTAGGGCACACTCATGCTCAAACTTGCTCCAGTTTATCATAGATTTGTGAGTGCCCTGTGGAATTAATTTATATATTTTGCTCAATCAAGATATAGCTCAAACTGTGGGTTATGCGGACACACTAAGATTTCATTGGGCATAAGTGTTCTCCACACCACAGTTCATAAAGCCTGAGAAGTGAAAATTTGACAAAGAAAATTGCCGGAAAAAGCTCATCTGTACAGAAATCATTTTAAATGCAATCTAGGCAAGTAAGTCCTTTTTATTACTACATGATGCAAAAAAGTGACTGGACTGAATGAAGTCAGAATGTTTGTTTGGATATCTTCAGTTGAGCTTCTATGTTTTGAATTCCAAAGGTGCCACTTTGTATATGTGTATGCTTCATTCAAAGTGAGATGTTACAGATTCGACTTGAAATTTTTTTTTTTTCTGAAAGTTTATTTTGCATGCTTCGTTCATATCATTTCCACTTCAAACTAAGATAATTTATGATATTTTCCCTGCAGAATATGTATTTCAGAGTGCCACTTTTTGTGTGTCTTTTTAAATCATGCGTGTAAGGTTCGCATGCCTATGCATGGTCCAGGTTCATTGTACATGTACAGTGTATGTTCTCTGATTTTTTACCTTTTGGCTTCTCTTTATCATTCACTGTTGTACTGTGTTTATTCTCAATGGAACTTGACACCAGTGAATCATATTTGTTCATTTCTTGAAAAATATTTTGAATATCTTTCTTCCAAAGGTGGGCTATTGTTGGGTTGACAGATCAACTTTTGCACAAGAAGATTGACAGGTAATCTTGTTTATTGCGATCAAAGTGTGCTACTTCTGTGAATGTCATTACATTGTGTTTTGGTTTAGTATATTTATATCATGTATGTAAGCATGTGTACAACTGTATGAGTGTAGAGAGGACGAATAATGATCAAAATTCTGAATCTTTGTCGGAAATGAAAAGTGGTGTCGCTTTGAGTTGAAGGCACATAATAGAAATGTCACATCGTCCATCAATCTCTGTGCTCATTTTGAATGCTCATGATTGATTTGTAAGCCATGTCAAGTGATACTGTAAAAAAAGGAATGTTTTCGTGCTTTTTGATTTCGCGAAAGCCAAATTTCGTAAAATTTATATGCATGCAAAAGTTCTTGTCTACACTATATGCATTGAATTTTAAAGGCAACTCGTGAAAATTTCATGCCCGAAAAAGGGCGTCGGCTCCAATTCGCTAAAATTTCATGCCGTGAAATTGTCTTGTTTTACAGTAAGCGAGTCAGTGGTAACATCCTGCTCTTCTGCTGGAATATTCCATGACAATGTTTTATGGGAAGTGGTTAAGTGTTCATTGGAAAGCTGACTGACTTGTTTTCTTGTCCTTCAGGGAGAAGTACGTATCTGACGTGACAGAGTTGAATCGCCACGTGGCCCGACACAACCATCGTGGGGAGGACGATGAGAATGTTGTCTCCGTCAACTCAATGAAAATCTCCTTCATGCCAGAGTATCCTTTGATGAATTCTCACCATGCATTTGGGTTTTTGCTGTGAAATGTTTGATTTTCACTTTAGCTTGTTTTTGGAAAGATTTTATGAGCTACAAATCTTCCTCTAAATGTTTGAATGCAATGAACAGAAGACTGCAGAAATTGACTATGGGCGAGAAATTTAAGTAGATGATATTGATAAAGCAAAAGTGCTTGTTTAGATCATTTAATATAGTCGCAGCATCTGTTCCCTGACAACTAGATACTTTTTTTTTTTTTTGTAAAATGAATTTGCCTGTTTTTCCATCTAGTTTTGTCTCACTTGGAGGCAATACAAATGAACTTCTTGTATACTTCAAAATTTACCCCCAAAAATTGAAATGTGAGGACTGAATTCTTTAACAAGACAAGAAGTATTTCTCTCCACCAAGGTTTGTACTTGGTAAAAAGCTAAATATGAATGTGATCGGATTTTACATATGTATGGGTTATAAATTTACACGATGACCAAAGGCCTTCCAGGGAGTGGAGAGAACTTACTGTATGTGCAGATTTGATTTCAGTGACTTGGGTAATGATAACTTATAAAGCTTTGTAATCACCACTAGATAATGAAAGGGAAGGCTGTATAATGATTATGAAAAACAACAACAACAACCTATCAACATTGCAATCCTTAATTAATTGTGTTTGACAGTCTTCAACTTGTGCTCTACAGACACTGGTCAGTGTATGAGAGTCTGAAACACTCATCCTACACAGCATGCACGTAAGTTTGTAAGAATTTTTAATGTCCACAGAAACAGACTCATGCTACTTTATGTCAGTAACTTTCTGCCTATTAACCCATTGAGGACTAGTCCCATGAATACACGGGCAGGCGTCTATGGGAAATGTATGTTTTAGCAAAGTCAGCTCCTCGTCAACGGATTAGAGTATCAGCAACATGATGTTGTAGTGGCAGAGTGACATTGATATGAGAATTCAGTCATTTTCCAGTGACGACATGGAGTGAAACTGCCATGGCATTCCACTAAAAACATTTGATGCAAAGAACGCAAGATTTCCTATTGATTTCATCACAATCTACCCCCCCCTTATATTTAGTTTAGGTTTATTTCTAGGTCAATGGAAGACTTGTGAGCCCATGATTTCAGCACCTCATCTAATTTGCATATGTTTATAGAGTATGAGTAATTGTTTATATTGCGCTATAACTATTTACAGACTACTCGGAGCGCTTGCTGCTCTCTCTTGAATGATGTAAGATTCGGAAAAAAAAAACTGTGGTGAGCAATATACATTTCATGAAATCATATTCAACTTTCAAGTTCCATACCATTTTTTATATTTTATTTATTATTATTTGTTTTAGTTAGGGTCCAATTGCGACAAAACATCTACTATTGTTTTGTTTTGTTTTTGTTTTTATTTCAGTGTATGTACAAAAGCCAACTTGAACATGGTATGAAACACTGTGTATGGCACACATTTAACGAGTCTATTTTTTTTTTTTTTCGAATCAGGACTTTCTGGCAATTTTGCAAATGGTTAAGTTTGTAGTTGTAGAGTACATTACTGAATGGAGAAATGTATGCATGCATGTCACATTCATGTTGAAATCAGAGTTAATATTTTCATGTTTTGTTTAGTACATTTACTGAAATCACTAGTAGAACCCTACTCGCAAAATTCGTGAAAATACAAACCTCGCAGAGTATTCAGTGTATATGACCCCTCAGACTTTCTAAACTCTCAGTCTATCTCTCTGACTCACTCATGGTGACATCACAGGCTGAAACTGTGGACACTGAAGGGTAAGAAGAAGCTGAATGAGTTTCTGGCAGACATGGGGCTGCCCCTCGCCCAGTGCCGGCAGAAGTTCTCCGCCATGGACATCACCTTCAAGAACAACATCCGCGACCTGCTGGAGAGCTCCGCCAAGAAGTTTGGGTGAGTCCCGAAGAGACCCTCGGTGGTGACTGAACCAGATGTTTCCTTGTTCCTGTGTGTGTGTATGTTTGGCCCCCGATGAAGCACTGAAATGCTTTAAAGGACAAGTCTACCTTCATACTTGACATGATTTTACTTCTCTCACACAATAAAAGAATGCTTGACTTGCCTCTCTCAGAAGGTGGGAGATTAATATTACCCATAACATACATCAGTGACAAGGCAAGGAAATGTGTTTTTGGTGGTTTTTTTTTCAAAAAAATAAAATTTTGTGAAGTTCTCTTTATATTTTCCTTATATTGTTCTATGCATGTACTGACATCATACACTGTAGTAGTTTTCTCATCTAGCAGTGACTGCGCAGGTACTTTGAAAATTCATAACTTTTGAAAGGATTGTCCGATTTTCCTCAAACTCTCATTGATGTGTTTTGCTAATATTGCTGCATTCACTCAATCCACATGTATATGATGGTGGATTTGTCCAAGCTACAGTGGAAACAAAAGCTTGAAGCCCTCTACCAAAGGTCTAGGCAATGGCACTAAAGAAGATGTGCATTTGAAATGAAATATGTTTTTTTTTTCTGAAATTTCATTCAGCATGCTTTGGGCATTTTTTTTTAAAGCTCATGTTATGTTTTTGCTTGTGATTCTGTTCTTTATATTAAGTATATACCAGTATAATTATATTTCTAGCATGCAGACCAAACAGCATATCTGCAGAGGTTGGCAGCCCTACTAATTACAGTTTAAGTCTTCTTACACATAATGCAATACAATTAAAATAATTCCTTTGTTTTGCTTCATAGATTGGACAATATCACCTTGCCCTCATTCCATGCTCAGTATGGCTTCAAGAACAAGGTATGTCCTGACTGACTGTTCTGCAATTAATATAAACAAATACTAAACAAGCAAACTGAAAAAAAAAGAAGAAGAAAAAAATCAGCAATATGTGTTGTCACAGGTGTCAATATCTTTTAATGTTCAATATTTTTAAAGGTAGAGAGAGTTCTGTTCAACATGAGGTCTTTGATTTGTGATGTTGATTAACATTTAATAGCCTTCATAAAGTATGAGAACATATACTGCCTGATAAACGGACAGATACTGGTAACTGGAACATGTTGAATGTTAGAAAGTACTATTCTCATTCATGCCATGTTTTGCTTTAAGCACAAGACCAAATCAGACAGAATATGGAATATGGTGTGCTGTATCGTTGCCTTTTCTGAAATGACTCGTATTCTATGATATAAGTCCTCTTTTCTGTTTTCTTCACAGTTTTGTGCCTTTGACATTGCGTATGCTGTTGAGGCTGTCTTGGAATCCATTGTAAGTAACATATTACTCTTTTCCCCTATAATGGGCTTTTCAATTTTAGTTAGAAAAATGACAAGAAATTACATAGGGAGGAAGGTATATGCTGTTGAGGCTGTCTTGAAATCTGTTAGTTGAAATAATAACACGATTTCACACAGGAGGAAGGCATCATCTCCAATGAAGTAACACATGCGTTTACTCTGAAGTAGTGTTATCATCAGTGAGAAGTGCCCGAGCTGTATTCAAAATCATTGTTCCGTGAAAAAGTGCCAATCTGTCATATCATCATCCAAGTTTATGTGTTGTGACACAGGACTTTAACCATGTTGACATTATTTTTCTTGGAACATATGCAAATATCTCGTTCATAATTTTAATTCCTATGAAATTGTGATGATTGTTTGGCCTTTCCTATGATGATTTGACAGGACAAAGACAAGTCATCGGAGGAGAGATTTCTGGATGCTCTAGATTGCTTGTCAAGGTACGTGTATGGAGAAAGCCACGCCTGTCTTTGATGCAGGCTTTGGCATGCTTGAAGATAAATGTGGTAAATTGATTGATCTGTCTACTTGGGCATCATATTACTTATCAGTGAAACTGGCCTGATACCTCTTTTATCGTATCTTAGAGGAATTGTCTGTATTTTTTCATCTGCAAACTGAAAATACTCTCTATCTGATATTTGACATAGTGTAGGCTGCATGGTAGTGATAATAATCATAAGGTCTTATTTATCCAGGGTAGCCTCTTCAGTGCTGCCACTGCTCTACCAGAGGGCCCTGCCTTTACTATCACCCCAGTGTTGCTAGGTACCCATTTATACACCTGGGTTGAGAGGGTTGAGAGGGTAAAAACATCTTGTCCAAGGATGTAGGCACTTTATGGGATGGGACATCCAAGTAAAATTCAAGAGTCTTATCCACCATGCTACAATGCTCCCACAATAGTGGCATTGACATGGTGACATATTTTTGAAGCTGGGAACAGTTGCAAAGAGGATGCTGCTGCTTTTTAAACCAATAATATTTTGCTACATGCTGGCCTTCTTTCTTCACCAATTTGCACAAATGTCCTGAAGAAAACTCAAGAAAAGAACCAGGATTAATTCTTTTTGTCCAGTAAACCTCACATAAGTCATTATACTTTGGGACTAATTTGTAAACATGTGTTGACAGAGTTTGCAGTGTCTTTCAAGTCACCTGTATGTGTCTATGAAGAACTGAAATAGATTGATGTTGAATGTTCCACGTGTCCCAGGTCGTACATTGACCGTCTTCACAAGGGTCTGGAGTCGGCCAAGCTTCAGCTGCAGGCCATGGTCACAGAGGTACAGAGCCTACTGGACATGGGTCAAGTGGTCAGTGCTGGACCCTTCCTCTATGCCTTTATCCCTGAGGGCACACCAGAGACCAAGTTCTTTGCCCACCCCAACTGCCTGTCAATGCTGGCTCGATTCACTCTGGAGGCTTATGTCAAAATGGTGAGTAGATATCCTGCTTCTCTACAAATGTGTTAAAATGAAACTCATGATTACAATACACTTTTCTGAAGTATGCTATGGATTTTTGTCAATTTTGCTAAATTTATCTGTTTAAGTATGTATCTGGTGTTGACTTTAATTACTATAAGTTTGCCTTTATGGTGTTCCAAGGTTTACGAGGAGTTGCTTAAGACAGAGAATAAATTGCTTTAGTTTCTGTCATCACCTTTATCATTACACTCTGAATCAATAATATCATGAGTGTATGGAACCATTATTCTGTCTGCCCTGCAATCTGTATGTTGTCCCTTTATCAGGCATGACTCAAAATATATTTGTTACCAATGAACGACAGCTTTATATTCCACAGAAAACATATCAATAGAAAATGTTTTTAGTCAACTCCCAAACTGTTGTACCAGTATTGTCTCCAATCAATCTAGGACTTATTAAGCATGTTTTCACCATTCCAAGGAATGACCAAATGTTGTGTACCGGTAATAGCAAAAGAGAAAAGTAAAGAAAAGAGGAACAAATATAGACGCAGAAAGCAATGCCTGGAGCAATTCACGCATGAATGGTGATTTCTTTCTCCTGTCTGTTTGCAGTCAAAGAGTAAGAGGGCAAAGAACCTCCCCCTGGTGATGACCGCGCCCCTTGACACTGAGACTGGTACGTCACTGGTAGTAGGTGTGCCTCCACTGCCGGAGCTGGAGCAGTCTGCGAGGAAGTAAGTCTGACTTGATTAGAAGTGACTACAGCTTTGACCGTGTAACCCACTGAGGGATTATCAAAAATTTTAATGAATATTTTGATGATGTCTTTGATATGTAATCATTTGTCAGATAGTAATTGTTTGTGTGACAGTAATGTACTTGTCAGACAACTGTTTTATGCTGGGAATTTCGAAGGAAAGAATGTCATACTCTATTGAAATGCATTCTAACAATGTTGATCACTTTCTGAGACAGTGAGGAGGACAAATGGCATCTACTGCATAGTTGTAAACTTGTGTGGCTTGCCTCATATGGTATTGTCCATAGTTTCAAGTAATTCAGGTATTGGCACAAAGTAAGGACGGAGTGGTCACTCAATCTGTGCTTGTAAATGCCATTGCAGGTATTGATGAAGCATTAAGGGGAAATTTATCAGCCAACCTGGTCTTAGACATCTGTGTATAGATCATCATATACTTGAGAAATCCAAGCTCAGTTGATTAGAATCCCACCTGGAACCGACTGATTTTCTCACAAGTTTGCTAACAGTTCTAGGCAAAACCCATTTTTGTCAGACTTGGGGATTCAAATGGGCTGAGATCAACTGCTTTCTGTTCCATAAGACTTCATTTATAGAAATTTCTTGCAATAATGACAATCTTGGGATGTAACTTTTCCCACTTTTCAGTTTCTTTGGGAGAGCCTTTGAGCAAGCCGGAGACAAGACTGGATCGAGGACACTCCACAATCACTTTGACCCCTCAGGTAAGTCTTGATGCTGTCACAGAAACTACATCCGTGACATGTTGGCCATGCAAACTAGTAGTAACTTTGAACTGAAAATAAAGTAAAATGTTTTTTTTTTTAAAATAAGGAGTTGTATTTCAAAATATCTGCATACTCTCGCATGTGTTGTTCTTGAGAGATCTTGATACAAAGTGCTGTTGAGAATAGAGTTTTTATATTAGGGGAAATAGGACTAAGTTTCACAAAGCAGGTTGTAATTTTTGTTAGTTGCAGTAACTGCAGTTACCACAGCAATAGTTTGCATTCTCGCAACTGATAAGTTATTGCCCAACTACTACCAAATATGGAGCCCAGAATAATAACTATATTTGGATTTATTTGAGAAATGTGAATGAGTTTTAAAAAAAAGTTTAAGCTACTTACTACTCGATGCCAAAATGGTGTCTGATACCATGTCATGTCAAAAAACAAACAAACAAACAAGCAAACAAACAAAACTGTTGCGGTTCAATGAATACGACATTAAAAAAATTTTTTTTTTTTTTTTGCAGTACTCCTCTTATGCCCTGAACATGAAATGGCAAGGAAACACTAAATTTGCTTCCAATTTACAAATTAATTTTCATTGTATACATATTGAATACTATTGTGCAGGTTCCTCTAAATTTCCTTTTTGCATGTTGGAGAAAGCATTCTTATATTCAACTTGTGAAAAGAATAACGACAAGCGATAGTGTGGTACAGATATATAAATTCACCATTTTGTTGCATGTGTCTACAGTAATAAATATTGCACAAAGTCACTAAATCAGGTGCATTTTGGTTTGTTTCATTTGTTAGTCATGGAACTGAAGACAGAAGACAGAAGCAAGTTCTTTGATGCCCTCATCTCGCTGCTGTCATGAGTGACGTTGAACTGCTAGCTTCAGTTGCCTTTCACGTAGTATACAACTGCAATATGCATACAACTTTCGGCAAATTGTATCTTAACATGTTTCAGAGTTAGACATGCATCTTGTACAACATGATCATAAACTGAGCAATGCCCCAAAGTTTAGCTTATAGCACTGAAGATATACTGTAAAACGAGGAATGTTCATATGCGTTTTAATTTCGCGAATTTTGCGAGGTAAGATTTGCGAATTTTGCGAGGCAAGATTCGCGAAATTAAAATGCATGCAAAAGTCTTGTCTACACTGTATGCATTGCATGTTAGAGGCAACTTGCGAAAATTTCATGCCGCACAAAAGGCTTTCGGCTCCAATTCGCGAAAATTTCATGCCGTGAAAATATTGTGTTTTACAGTAGACTAAATGGTTAAACAAATAAAATCATATGTCAAGAGACAAGCTTCATGGGAAGCAGGGTAGAGATTTCATTTGCTGGGCATTTGTCATAAAATTGGCTTATGTGATGAACTGATAACCTTTATGTGTATTGAATCATTGTCTTGAGTAATTTTCACAGCCAATGACTAGAATAGGTTCACAGAATTTATGTTATGAAATTTATTAAGTTTTGTGTAAACTCATCTGTAAAAATTCAATATATTGTACATATGTATTTAATGTAAATAGAGATTGGTCAAGCTAGAAATGTTTTGCAACCATTATAGTGATGTATGTGTTCACTGGTTAATATTTAGCATATGAACAGTCCTTGTGTATAATCCCCTGAATGTGGCTCTTGTGAATCTATGATATTAGTATACCACCTGTGATGTGTTGCATGTGCAGTCTTGTAGAAAACTACAATAAGCCTTTGTATTGTAGGAATCTGCTTTAGCCATCACCCATTTTGAATATGCCCCAGCTTATTTCTCTTATAGTCCGTCAGCAAATATGCGAGAACAAGTTGTGTGCATATATTTGCTATCTATACCTACCACAAGAAGATGAGCCATTGTACTAATGTATGTGCAGGTTCTTACACTGTACCTGCAAAAATACACGAAAAATTTATTTGTTGTTGATCATAGTGTTTGAAGGTATTTAACAGCTATATTTATACCCTTAGTAAACAATTTGAGGGTAGTGTTACAATTCTGAAGCACCAGTCACCTCCTGCAAGTATTTTCTCAGCTCACTTGAAAAATACTAAGAGTAATCATTGTTCAATAAAAAGAATTAGAAAATAATGATAAAAACTAGTGAAAATCCTTTTTCTTGGTAAGCTTTATTTTTTCAACATAAAGAAGAGATAAATAAGGATATAATTCTTGAAAGACAGATCTTCATAAATATCTTCTATAACATTTCAAATGTATCTCTATACATATATATATATACAAGACTGTCATTATCATTAAAAACAGGCATCAGGGTACTGTTCAGCAAGCATTGCATATTATGCACATAGCTTATGTCAAAGATGCATATCAATATTTCTCCTGGAATATTGTAATCCGAGATGGCAAGCAGATAGACTACCTGTCACCAGTACCTTTGAATCAGTATTCACTGTCACTGTGGATGTGACGTGCTACACAGAGCAACCTTTGCAAACAATTATTGTCTCTTCTGATTTAGTGTACATGTAGCAGGGCTAGACATTTTGGTGGTTGATGTTGGGCCACCAAACTGCCAGAACCATTAACTCTTGATGGCTTGATTGGAAAACTATGGTTCCAGTGAACACAACGACAATTATCAATCACTTTAGGGCCCTTGAAATCTACAAATGTATCAGCAATCAGTGTATGTGTTCTATGAGTCTCAAAATTATTGAAAATTTAAGTGAGAAGAGTGCAATATGGCTCTTCTCCATGATGACTCAAAAATATAATACACTTTTTATGGAGAGACAAAACATTTAGAGCGTACTGTATACAAAAACTAAAGCTGCAATATAGGCCTGCAATCAGAGTTCAGAAACAACATGCATTTCCAAGCTTCCTTTTTTTCTTTTTCCAATACAGTTCTTTTTCAGGCCACCAAATTTCACAAAGATTTTAGTGGCCACTAGAGAAAAATGTAAGTGGCATCCTGCATAGAGATTGATAATTCTTGTGTTTATACTTGGTTTACAGGAAGCAGCTCTGTGGACTTTAAGAGTAGAGTAAATGTGCCCTTAATCATTTTCCTCTTCTCTGCACCAATGATAATCAGAATTGTTGTCTTTTTTCATTCTGTTTTTCTTTTAAGCTTTTCATTGTATTGAGTCATTTGGTTCCTTATACAGTGCACTCCCGTTATAACGAAATGCTCGGGACCGGCAGTTTTCTTTCATTATAACGAAATTTCGTTATAACCGAACAAATACAATATACATGTATAACGAAAACAAGGAAGCCATGCATATATGATATTCTGTTTGTTGAATACTCGTCATACACTGGAAAGCTATGTGAACAATAAAACAGATTATTGTATTACAATAACGCAAGTTCCCCTCGGAACCAGTGCGTGACACACCAAGCGAACACACAGTGATGTGACGCGTTCGCCCATGCAGAGACGCTGTAAATGCCTTGTTCCGCTACATATTTTCGAAAGCGATCTGCATTTCGTTGTAACGGAGCACATTTCTTTTGTTTTTCCTTGTCAGTGTGCTCGGAAAAGACTTCGTTTTAACGAAAGTTCAGATCTTGGCCGCCGATCGCGCGATCGCCGCGAAATTTTGCCTGAAGATAGAGCCGTGTTCATTATAAGCAAATTTTGTACCTTCTAAAGACTTTAATGGCGATAATTTTGGGACCAGAAGTTTTACTTCGTTATAACGAAATTTCGTTATAACCCTGTTCGTTGTAACGGGAGTGCACTGTACACCTAACGATCTATGTCATTTTTCTTTACCTTATCTTCTAAAGAAATTTTCTTGATCACGGCTGTGGTAAATGATAAAATGTAAGCCAGTGAATGATAAAAGTCTTAGTTATGTGTATTCAATAAACAGTGCACTCCCGTTATAACGAACATGGTTAAAACAAAATTCCGGTTACAATGAACTAAAATATTGGGCTGCAACATTGTCAACTCTATGTATTTTTATTGTTTACTCATTCAGTTTTAACAAAATTTCAATGTGACGAAAGAAAATTGCTGGTCCCAAGGACTTCGTTATAATGGGAGTCCACTGTATAATTTCTGTAAAAAAGATCTTGTATGGTGACAATTTTATGGGCAATTTCTGAGCACAAAAAGTCTAGTTTGCACTCATTTAAACACAATTTGCATTCTGCTTCAGTAAACATATATGTGAAGGAACAAATCTTCATGGCACTTTCAGATGGCAATTGCAACAACACTATTCTCTGATACTGGACTGAAAACTTGCTCAAGAATTGAGGCTTTAAATGCTATATCTTTGTAATCTTTATACTGGTACTCTTGTATTTCAGACTACTCTGTACATGTGTATATATTTTCATATTAAAATGTATCAATAAATATACCTTACGTGGTCTCCAGCTTACAATGATTTAAGTGGCTCCCTTGAATGAACATTTACACAAGTGACTACAAATGGAGCCCCACGACGATGTAACCTACTTACCTTAGTATAAGGAAAAATGCAATATTGCAATTGCCGTTTTACAGCAAAATTTTTTTTTAAAAAATCACATTTTCTCAGCACCATTTGAAAAACCTGACTTTGGTATTTGGCAGTTGTTATGACCCTGTTTGTGTACTTGGGTTTGCTTGACACACAAGGATGCTGTATTCAATAGCAATTTCTTGAAAGGACAACAGGCTGCATTAGACAATGATTGGGGGAGGAATACATAAAGAGGATGTCACTTACTTACAAGTAAGGAACGAACCCCTGGCTATGATGCAGGCTTTCACTGTTTTAGATTGGTGTTATGCTCACTGCTTCACATACAATTTGTAGTCACTTTCATAATCCACAATCTAAAACTTGGAAGATTTATGTAAAACAGGTATTGACCAGTCTGTTCATAAGCTGTATAAATTGTTATCGGTCGGTGAATATGTTTTATTTATACAATATGTCAAAACAGACAAAAGATGAATAAGCATCCGTCAACTGGCAAAGTGAGATAAACTCACTCTATATGATTGATATTACTGCATTTCTTGCAACATATATACAAAATATACACTCAGACCATTTGGCTTTTAGTAGAGAAAAACAATGTTCATTACTAACTGCAACACTCAATGAAAGTCTCCACTCCTATGGTTGATTGACCATGTAGTGGATGTGTTCATATTTTCCATACATTACAAGTACATACAAAAAAGCATTTATACATTGATCAGCAAAAACAAGAGGTCTCCTGCATTTACTCATGAGGCTGCAGTATATGCCAGAAGATAATGAAGGAAGATGGAACTTCAGTAAGACCACATACAGAATGTACTCTGCAATACATAGTGCAACAGAATCTCCCATCTCAAATCGCTCAAGGACATCGTGCGCAAATCTGACGACAAAACTTCAGCCCCTTCATGCAGAGTTTTCCCACTGAGCACTTTATGCATCAACTAAAAGATGTCCTTGAAAATGCTGTCAAATGAGTCCTTGTTTTCACTGCTGTTTTCCCTGCAATGATGCAAAAGTAGCCACAAACACAAAATGTTAACACGGATACTAAATCACAGATAAAAGCGGAATACAAATCAGCTTGATATTAAACACAGGATTTTTATGGCCGAGGTCATCTAAATTAAGGCGAAATGGCGAAAAAGACATAAAATTGCTTTTGAAGGACACAGTTCAACAGTTCAGCCACACTTATCACGAGTAGGATAATTGGGACTACCTGGTATATACATGTACAGTTGTCATATTTACCATTCGTCATGTAGGATTTCACATTTTCCTATCCCAATCCCCTCAAGCCTTGGAAATCATTTGAAAACAAATTTGTCGAGATCATGTCTGACAGCATTTGATGATATGTTTCAAATGCTAATTGTTTATATGAAAGTGTAGAGGAAATTAAATGATTGCAATTTCTCAATCAACAAGAGCTATACAAATTTTCCAGAATGTTTTCTCCCAGCTGAAAATAAAGCATGAAACCATTGCAGAAATACAAGTAGAACAGTATGAAATATAATTACAACACTTAGTCCATTTCCAGAGATTGGAATGTCAGTATTTCTGACAAATCATATTTACTCTTGACCTTTTATTCAACTTTTGATCTCATAAAAACGATTTAATGGGAATATTTCTCTTTTGGTTATGAATCATTCTATGCCAAGGTCATGCCACATCAAAGCACTATAACACTGTACTTTGACAACTAAGAAGTTCAGAGACACACAGTGAGGAATAAAAATAGTATGGTAATAACAGACACTTGTGCCTTTTATTGAATACTTTTGATGGTACTTACGGTGGAGATTTGTCAACAAAGAAATTGCCTATTGGAGCTCTCTGCATTGCCCGACTGTTACTTTGTTGCTTCTGCTGAGAAAGATATTTAACCAGAGTGAGATCACAAGTTCCCTTGCTCATCCACATATGCATAATGATCCACTCTGTCAGTAGTGCAGATCGAAGTTAACACAGATTGCCTGAATAAAAGCCACATCATCATACATTCTGAAACATTGGCAGAATAGATGTAAAGTACATAAATCCACCTTGTGTACTTGTGTGAAGAAATTTTAAACGAACTCCTGGCATTACGGCGTAGTTAAACTGTTCATTAGTGGATCTCCTGGTCCATAGATTACAACTGAGTATTTTATCCAATGAGATGGGTATCAAGTCTACCATAGTATACTCAGAGGCTTTCACACTTCTGTTTCTCAATTGCCAATGGATTTTACTTATCCAGCCATTTAAAGTACATGTACTTGATAATGAATCAAGATTGTACAGAGTTTTGCTCTCTACCTTCTTTATTGTATTAGTTCTAAGCAGATTTACATGTATGTCAAAAGCAAGAATGTTTGCCAAGAAGTTGGTATATTCATTTTTCCAGTACAAAGCAAAGTGCAGTATTAAATCAATGTGTGTAAAAAATGTGTACCCCGATAATCATGGAAATACCTGTGCTAAGTAGTCTCTCTCTGCAGACTCTAGGCAGGTTATGAGTGTCCTGTCATCGGGGCTGCTGTCATTGACTTGCTCTCTGGACTTAGGATGTGCTGTTGAAGCAATTGGGTGGGAGCCTTGGTACCTGGAAAGTGTATAAATGTATGCATATTGTGAGAGTAAGTGCACAGGCTGAGTGTCATTTTGAGAGATGATAGTAGTTACTCTGTTGTATTGTCTAATTTCCTATAATGAGAATTGGAGTCCGAACATTTCACTTAAATGTTGCAAAGCTTTATAAGTTATATATGTATTTCACAGACAAAGGTACATTGTATTCCCTCATTAAAAAGCATACTGCATATTCTAGTTATCAGGTTTCCATAAGCTTTATTCATACGTGCAGAGGTAGCTTTACTATACGTCATATTCGATATCCACATCTTGTTCTTTCAATTTCTCAAGAAAACAAAGAAACCAACTACTTATTCTAGTTGTGTAAGTGCTTCATTCCAAATTCATTTGTGTCATTGTAAATAAGTTTGTCATATCAAACAGAAATTGAATTCATATAGTAATAATAACAATGATAGAGATACTCCTATAAAACACTCATTCTACCTAAAAAGATAGTCATGGCACTGTGGAAACAAAAATTATTATGTTACAGCAGAGACCATGAAAAAACAGATCTGTTAAATAGATCTTTAACATGAAAAACAAAATATGAAAAGGAGATTCAAGTTGCCACCTTTAACCCTATTTTAACTGGGCTATTTGAGACCAAGTTTTTATTGGGGGGTCAATTTGACCCCCCTTCAGATCTTGGCCGCCGATCGCGCGATCGCCGCGAAATTTTGCCTGAAGATAGAGCCGGATATCAACTACAGGGGAAACTCGGTATAACGAACACTGCTATAACGAGATATCGGTTATTACGGGGAAATTTTCCCGGTCCCAAATGTCCTTCCACACAAGTCTATGTAAAATGCTACTCTTATAGCGAGAGGCTATAACGAAATAACTGCTATAACGAGATAAATTTTGTGATTTCCAAACAAAGAAAAACATAGCCAATTAAACCTGATATAGCGAGGTAAAGCAAAATGTCTTGGGGTAAAGCTTTACTTCGCCTGTGCTATCATGTTCCGAGATTGTAAAGCTCGATGCGCCAAAAACTGTCTTTTACACACATATTATTTTCTTCAGTTCACTCTACAGCTAGCACCGCATGTTGTACGTGTATGTGTGTGTGTGGTACATGCAGAAAATGTGGTGGGACGGCCGTATACATGACATCATCATGACGTTTAGCAAGTGTGAGGCAATCTGATGCTGTGATTGGCTTTCTACGTAGGGAATTCCCCATCTTCACACACAAACACCACAGTCACAATGTACTTGTACATACAGAATGTGTCACACACACATACACGCACAGCATTGTGCAGACCATTATTCAAGCTTTCCACACACAATACAAACCCATACCATAACCACACACCAATCCACAGACGATCTCCACATAATCGCAAGCTATATATAGATTTACGAATTCAAACATCTACAGCTGATAAGAAAAACATTCTTGATATCGGATTTCATTGGCGAAAAAACATCTTCTTACCCATAAAGGTGAGTAATTACCTCACACACATTACCAAGTTATCAATATAGATTGAAAGATGATGGGTAGTCCCACATGTGCAAATTAATGTCTTTATGTTATGCTTTCTTTTATGCCTACTGATATAACGAGATATCGGCTATAACGAGGAAAACGACTCGATCCCGACCATCTCGTTATATCGAGTTTCCACTGTACAAGATTACATGGTCATACAAAAAAAAAATATTGCCTTTCTATTTTTAATAAATTAATTATTCAAATTTATGCATGAAATCCTATTTTCATCACCTATAACTCCATTAAAAAGACTGAAGGATTGCTAAATTTTGTGTCAGAATTCCTCAAGACTTATCAAACAATTTTGTTGTAAAAAAATAGCACAATCAAAATCAATTTCTTTTGTTTTTTATTGTTTTGTTAATTTCTTATGTATTTCATTGTTTTTTCGACTTTTGTTTTCTATTGTTTTTTTGCCAAAATTTGTTGCAGTCACATTTTCAAGCTTATCTACACTAGAATTGATTAATTTCAATGGTTGAAAGTTGGAATAATCTTATCTATATCAATTTAACCAAAAAACACAATTTGCATTGCATTTGCACACGATATCATGAATTTGAGCTGTTTTCGGGTTGACATGCATATGCAAAACATTATGTAACTTCAGAATGGTGTACCCAGACGTCACAAATTTGGTCTCAAATATGCGGGAGACTTCAATGAAAAAAGTCAGGAAATAACGCGGTAAAATCTTTGCGCGTTGCGAAATCGTGGCGCGAAACGTTGAGGGGGGGTCAATATGACCCCCCAGTTAAAATAGGGTTAATTGTGTCTTTGCAGCTTTTACTATCTGATTTTGACATAGGCAGTGTGTACGACATCCCATACTGAAAAAGATGTACTGCAATCTATATGGTTACCTGCTTCCAGGATGTGGCTTGTTGAGGGAGAGTCGTGCGAGTGGCCTGGTCCACATACTATCCAGTGGAGGCCTCTCAAGATGCAGTGGACAGGAGGAGGTCTCCTGCCTGTAGAATCCTGCATTTTGCAAGGGTGGACGCTGTGCCCTACCTGTCACAGCTGATGTGGCGTTCTGGGCAAATCTCCTCGGAATTGAAGGCAGGGGTACATACTGGTCTTCTTGAATGGCTCGTCCGCAACTGGACTCTTCAAGTGATGATGCAAAGGTATGCTTGGTGGATGACAACGGACATGGTCCAGTCATAATTGCTTCAGATGTTTGATCTTGAGACAAACAATCAAGAGGAGGAACAAACTGATCACTGGAAGGATTCCTGCGCCTCTGTGCAGACTGATGACAGGAAATCTTGGATGGTAGCCTGTCGCCTGATGAGTGGTTAGCTTGATCGCAATGGTTCATTTGGAAGTATGAACTAGAAGGACGGTTCTGTTGGGAGCTAGGATGAGAAAGGGGGTGGTCAGCTGTAGTAGCCATGTCTTTCCAGAGATAGCCAGATGGAGTAGGTGGGTGAAAGTATTCGTCCTGATCTTCAAGGCAGATCACATCATCCTCTGCGACAAGGTCAAAGCACGGCAGGTCCTCTCCAGTTGCATCAAAGCTGAGAGACACATCAGGGAGCTCTGTTCACACGAAGAGAATAACAACAGATGCCATAAAGCAATTATTAATGTATTGTAGTCCTTTCAAAACTGGATTTGTAGAATGCAGTTGAATCAAGAGATGAATCCAGTAAAGATCATGCATTATGTGACATAATGACATCAGGTCATCAAAGGCTTGATAACAAGTCATAGGAGGGTGTTAAAATATAGGTCACCTTCACTTTCATCTCCATCATTCCACTCAGGCTTTTTGTCAGGTGTCCTCCTCCCCTTCTGATCACAGTAAAAGTCCAGGTGCTCCCAGCCAGAAGCCACAGGGGTCTTCTGGGAAGGTGTAAGGTCAGGAGTTCTGGTGGGACAGGGTGTTGCGGGCATGTTCCCCCTTTTCAGTGGTGGAAGGACGTTCTGGTTTGGCTTGTACGCAAACCTGTCCAGGCCTGGTAGAGGGGCATTCAGTGTTGAATCACTGAACTGTGGTTGTTTGAAGTGCAAGAAATGAATGACATGTTTAGAGGTCCAAAAAGTATTCTTTGAGATGAATGATATGTTTTGCAGGTCCAAAATTATTCCATGAGAGAAATCATCACAGTTTTTATACAATAAAAGCTTGCAGGCTCTATTTGTCACTGTCTTCTTGGCATTGCCCCAGGTTGGAAAAAGGAAATGAGCATCTGCTCATCAAAAGTCAAGTTGCATGGACATTAAATTGGAAATCAAAAACATAATTTTCATTACATCTTTTTATGTACAAACCAATGGAGAGTTGTGAGGTGATGACATACCACCTCTGCTGATTTGAATGTGAGATGGTGACCAATTAAGCGACAACATGTGAAATTTCCATAACTTTCTCATCACTTCTGAATTATTAGTCTGATTTAGATGAAAGTTCTACCTCTCTGTTCTTCTTCACTCAGATTGAGGTTGACTAAAATACAGTATAGCATTCCACTTAAAACAATTTAATGAAGAATATTACATCAGTACATTGTTATTTCTGTGTGTCTTATTACCAAAAAAATGTACTGTGAAGAGGTTTGCTGTCTTAAATCAAATACCACTATGCCTGATGATAACCAGGACTTGCATAAACTATTTTTTAGTAATGCTTGTATTTGCTCTGATGCTAAAATATAACTGTTCTCGTGGAGAAATGGCAGCACATGATCTGGTTGTGGTTGCTTGTCCTTTTAGATTTAGGCATGACAACTGCTAAGAGTCCAAAACAATCCAGCCCATATATGTATAAGATGTTATTTTTGCTGTAAGCTATTTAATAGTTGAACCTCATACTCAAGAAATCAACTTCACTCTCAGCTGTTGCTGATCATATTACTGATCTCTTGTTGGAACTATCTTTCCTTACAATTCCAGACAAATTTTCCCCCTGAAGTCTTCTCTTTCTATTCTGGAATTATGATTTTTAATACAAGGTATCTAGTTTCTCATATGATCTTCAAGAAATGCTGATCCATCATAAATGTACCTTGAGCCGTTTGACGTCAGGTGTAACATTCATAGCCTGAGCCCTGTGGTGCAGCTGAGATAGGAAGCCGTCAAGTCCACGCTGAACTTTGGGCCTCTGGGGCGTGGTGGGGACGGGGGCTTCAGTGTGACTGGTGCATTCCCCTAGAGGGGGCCTCTTGGTGGCCGACGCCCTAGACTTGGGTGCCGGCTTGACGGGGATTCCAAACTTGCAGCAGCTGTGACCACATGTGTCCTTGTCCAGACAGCGATGGCAGCATGGTTTCCGCTCCCCATAACATCCAGGATCTGTGTCTTAACCAAATGCAATTGATGATTGAAAACTTTAAGCACCCTAATGATTCCCTGAAAGAATACTTGTAAAGGGTGGTAGCATACATGTATACCAGATGGTTTATCTATACCTTTTAACTGATCAAACATATTTGTTAAAAGGGATGGCTAGTATCTCATCAGTGGGAATCAGTGGGAATGCTGGGGGATGATTGTTCCAATTCTTGTGCATTCATTTAAGAGTACATTATATATATCTATTGGTGTGTGAAAATTATTTGCTTCAGAATGGTCTCGTATTCAAGTAATGTGCAGTTCAATGTTTCCAGGTTAGCATGCCTGTACAGTGACCGGTCGATCGTTAACAATCGACCATTAACGATCGACCCGACACTGTACAGGCATGCTAACCTGGAAATATTGAACTGCACATTTCTTGAATATGAGACCATTCTGAAGCAAATAATGTTCACACAACAATAGAATGTACTCTTAAATGAATCCACAAGGATTGGAACAATCATCCCCCAGCATTCCCACTGATTCCCACTTATCAGGTACTAGTCATCCCCTTTAAATGATACAACACATGATATCTATTCGATTCACTCGTTCAGAATATCAGCTCTGCAGAGGGAGAATGACTCAAATTTTTTCTTTCCAGATAATGTTCCAGCAAAACATATTTCCTTACAAAAGTCTAAAAGGCAAAGTAGATTAGAGTGTACAAGATTTTGATCAACCTTAAAATGTTTTGACTTGAAATATTTGCAGGTATCTAAACCATAATTTGCTGTTATGAGGCAGCAAATTAAAAGTTCAATTAAGTTGCTCTAATAGAAGAAGCTGAATACCAGAACACTGATGATATGAATGTTCTAAACACTGATACAGTGCACTCCTGTTATAACGAACACGGTTATAACGAAATTCCAGATACAATGAAGTAAAAATTCAGGCCGCAACATTATCCACTGTATCTATTTTTATTGTTTATTTGTTCAGTTAAAATGAAATTTCTATACAGCGAAAGAAAACTGCCGGTCCCGAGGACTTCGTTATAGCGGGAGTCCACTGTACCAAAACTGATCTTTCATACTGATGGTATTCATGTCAACATCAGTGCTTGAGAATTACATGCACATACTCTCGTTTGACAGTGCAGGCATTTGGGGCTTGCTGCAAATTCTTCTGGAGGATGAGCTTGGGACAAGCTTAACAAGGGCCGGCTTTGTTTCGGAGTTTGGAACAGACGCCTCGGTAACAGCCCTGAGGTGTTTCGGCCCAGAATAGAATGGGGTGTACACATTCTGCACGTCCAAACCAACTGTAAAGCAGTATAATAGAAAAATTACAAATGATACACACACACACACACACACACACTGAACTTCTCTCTGTGCCACATGAATTACAAAATAGGAAGCTCTTCCTGTGAGAGAGTGTAATTAAAGTTGTATCTTCAGTATTGACAATAACAGATACAAGTTGGTGGGACAGAAGTGTTTCTGCTTTTTTCTTAAGTGTGTATGTGACATCTGCAGGTCACACAAATTATTCCTGATATTTCTGAGAAGCAAAGGCAGTGGTACTTTTTGCAGGCTTACAAAGATGTGGAGAACTGCACTTTGTTTCGGGATAACAAGCTGCTTCAATATGTAATTTAATACTAGGCAAAAGTGATAAAGTTTTATCAACACTATGCATGAGAACAGTACTATATATCACTCAACACTGCCATGTAACCTGATCTGATAGACGAAAGTGTTGATGGGCAGTGACCTCAAGCATCAAGACCTTTCTTGCAGTGTCAACCCCTACTCACCGAAAGATGCAATTAATATCTCACAGCATTATTGCTGGTTGAATCACAGAGGTGAAAGATACAGGGATGATATGAATTTGGCAGAGACACCTGCACGTCTTTACACCCCACACACAGACACACATGCACACACACACATACAGATATACATGGAGGTGGCAGAGGGCAGTTCAGTGATTTTTGAAAGGAATGGCTGTGGTTGGTTCAAATGCTGATGGCTTACTAATGGCATAAAGTATATTTACAGTGCAGCTACAACATGTTAGACTCAAACCTGAAGCCATAGATGTGGGAGTGGAAATGATAACATATTAAAACAAAGAGTATCAACACAAAATTAAGGGGGCATCGATGCTCTGCAAAGTATACAAAGTCAACATCCTTTTAGTTTTAATTGGATGATGAGCATCACATATCTGTTTCATATAGTACCGTAGTCCTGGCTGACGAGATTGATGCTTATGTCCTCTCCCTTGAGGGCTCTCTTCACCTCCACTCGACGTGTCCAGACACCAGACTGAAGCAGCTGGTTATCCCTGTGTCAAGTTGTGGGTGAGAAAGTTTTTTCTTGTTAGCAAACCCATGGGTACTTTACTTTCCCACTATGAACTAATTGTAAGCTCTTACTTTACTTGGATATCTCAACAAGCTACCTTATAGTGAAATCAAATGCACTGATAACATGCCGCCCATAACTACGTAGCCCTTATCCTGACAGAAAGATGACTGTCATGGTTGTTAATATCACTCATCGATTAGAAAAATAGCATGTATATGTCTCAAATGTCCGAATTACAGATGCTTATTTCCACCCATGCAAAATTAATACGGTCAACCTTGCCAAGGTTGAATCCGTTTGGACTGAAGAAATAGCTTCGACTTTAAGAAAACTCAACTTACGAGGGATTAAAATCAATAGAATATAAAGAGAAGAAGACTTGAGAGGACCTTTGACTTAGGTGATTATTTGACTCATGCGCGGTCGACTTAAGAAAGGTTGATTTTACACTGAAATTGTTGTAATCGTTCATGTCTCTCAGTACAAAAGATGTATGGTAACTCATGTTATACAGAACCAACATGGCTGTATTTTGCTTGTTTCTTTTTTTTCTAACACAATGTCATATCAACCTCATCAATTTAATCACATGTCAATTTAACTGGTATTCTTCTTGTTCGAAAGCACTTTGTATCAGGCAAACTTTCTGCATTTTTAAAGTTTTAATATTGTCGCAGACAGCTTACATGATTCTCTGCTTGTAGACCACCTTGTTATCTGCATCACCCAAGAGGAGGAGGCAGGAATGGTTCCGTTTGGTAGTCTGCTTCTCAGACAGCTGCTCCCAATTGAGGAGACTTACAGTGATGCTCAGTTCTGCTCTCATGGGGCTGTACCTCGGAGTCTGGAATGACAGCCACAGATTGATAATGAGACCAGTATACCTACATCTACCAACTTATCTCTCTTCCATTTTTTTCTCTATATGAATCTCTGTTTATCCATCTCTTTTCATATATATGTACTTATATCTAGCTTTGATCTCTCTAATCATTAAGGTATTCATCCAGCCATCTATCTATTCATTTGTCGACCTACCCAAATATATATCAAAATATATATCAATTTATTTACAATTGTTTGTGTGTGCATGTACGTGTGTTTCTGACTAGAATTAAAGATATTGTTATATTGTTGACCAAATAAAAGAAATTGGAGACCTCTCTGCAAATAAACTCATGTTTTGGGTCCTGAATAATAGCTGACTGCAATATCTGGAAAATGTGTTTACATCTTCCTTAGATGACCGAATTGCTGTGGATGCAAATACCCACTCTAAGCAAATTTTGTATCCGACTATTTTGACTGATGTTCTGACAGAGCCTTATAATAGGATGATTTAAAAAAAAAGATGTCACACACAGATGAACGATAACAAATCCTACCAGGGGATGTAGACATAAGATATTTCTATGTTGTTACTCGCTCAACAGAGTATTTTTACCCTAAAAAAGAATTTTGCAATGAACAGTACACATTATGAATATCCTAGGTAATATTATTCATGTGGAAATGCATGAGATATTTCTTTGTGCTGTTGCTCTGTTGTTACCTGCTCAATTGAAACATCATACTTTGGGAGATGCTGAATGGCTTCGATGATCTGGTTGCCAAAAGGAGGATGTCTGTTCAAAATCTAATTTACAACAAAAAGAAATAAGCTTGAATGACCATGGGCTGACATAATGAATAAACTTCAAATCAATAGAATAAGATTTAGGTAAGGTTACAATAGATCTTACAGGATATCCACTCGTCATTCTGAAGATATTTCAACCTTTCTTGCTCTCAATTGCTGCATGTATGCTGTGTATGAATAGAACTATTAACTGGTAGAAATAAAGCAGCAAATGTATGACAAAGTTAGCTTCTTACTTTTGAAAACATATAATCGGTTACTGGGGAAAATGCCCCTCCAAGGTCTTAAAGCTGGGCTAAATTGTACAAAAGACTCACCAGTTCAATCTCCCGTGGGTTCTTCTTCTCTAATGCCTGGAAGCTGACCAGTCCTGCATTGACCAAGGCAGTGGACATAGCGGGGCCAATCTTGTCCAGCTGGCGGGCCACGTGCTTTGAGTTCTCCCACAGCCTGGCCTGGGTGCACTTGGCTGCAATGACTGCACTCAGTAGGGACTGAAACTCTGTTCTGGTCATCAGGTATTCTGTCAAGCCTGGTTATTAAATATATTAGCAAAGACAAAGGGGAACGCATAATCTAATATCCACAATGCCAATAATACTGCAATGGGTAGATCTAGAAATTATTAACATGACACAGCTGGGTCGTAACTGATCCAAAACTATTTTGCCAAAATGCTGATTGTATGAAACCCCATTTTAGTATTTAATGAATAACATTCATGTTGTCTCACCCTGTGCAATGCCACAAAATCATACTCACTCTACAGCACTCACACACTCACAATTTTAGCACTGTACACAAATATCCAATGTGGTATTATAGGGAAGTTACTGATTCTTTCAAACCTAACTGATGATATTGCATACAGGAAATCAACAATGTCTTTACTGAGGAAGGTTTGTGGTATTTCAGGTTCAAGAAGGAACGTTGCTCTTTAAGGAGTAGGTCCTACATGATGCACTACATTAGATATGTCTTTCGAATTTTTACTCATTTTTTTACTCATTGTATGAGTGATTAACCTATAGAAGCCTGTGGATGAATACTTGGGACCACAGCTACCGTCTTGTAATACTCAAGTGTCTTGTTACATCTGATCTTATTGTACTGAGATCCTATTTACTCGAGAAATGATTTTAGGAAATTACATTCACGCAGGTCTGTGATACATTGCTATCTTATTAAAAGTCATACTGCCCTTCCCTGTAACAAACACCTTTCCCAGGCACCCTACACTATACTTACATCTAGTGAGTCTCTGGCACGCCCTAAAGATCTTGAAGCAGTCCTGATTCAGGGCAAACTCTTGAATGGGGATAGAGCCCAGTGTGGCCTGCAGTAGACTTGAGGGGCAAATCACATGTAGAAAAGTGAGTTGATAAACTCTAGGATTGTATCAATTTAGTGGTTTTGATCTGGTGGATGTCAATTTGATATTTTTATTGAACATCTCCTCTGAAGAAGTCTTTGTAGCTGAATTAAAAACCAAAGACGGTTTACAACAAATTTATACAGGCCATACTTGGAAGTACAGTACATCCTTGTTTCAGTTTTTTGTACTTTTGCAAGAAATTATAAAGTAATATAGCAAGGTAATCAAAACTTGATAAAAATATGACACTTTGGATGAAATTTTCTTTTCAGTAACTAGCAAACACATGATTGTCTGCAATGATTAGAATATATGTGGTAATCCACAAAGTTAAATTGATTACCAGGTACATGTAGTTGGCACACTATTAAGGAACAAAAAGAAAGAAAGAAAAGAAAACCAAATACACAGGTGGTAATTTGCAGGTGATGCTTTAGGGTAGTTTTTTTAAAGAATGTGATTAGCAGCCCTATGATGCTCACCAGTTGACTTTCATGTCGGTAGTCTTTATCTTGCCGTTCATGGAGAAGCGGATGGTGATGTGGTTCTTGTCCTTGTTCATCTTGTTCAGGACCTTCCTCTCGTTCACCCTGAGCTGGATGTCAGCAAACTCCTTGCACTGGGACAGCAGCACAATCTTTGTGGGTGTGACATCAAATGATATATGGTGGAAGTAATGACAATATCTGAATTCACTCAGACTGGACTTACTTTGGAGCTGCAGAGCATCAAACCATCTACCATTTAGGATATACAGTCAAACCTGCCTTAGCGGCCACCTGTCTATAGCGGCCACTGAAAAATCCCCCCGAGAGAAAAGCCACGTTGAAGACCCTGTGTATAGCCGCCACCTGTCTAACGCGGCCAAAAACCTGATGGAGCCTTTTAATAGCCGAGCCGATAATTCAGCATGTTTTTCTGCTTTTTAGCCGTGCCAGTCATTCCTGGGAGACGTTCAGTGATCGCCACCGTTGCATTCATCACTTATTCAGTCACAATAATGCACTAGTGTTAAGCTTTCTTCATGACTGTGCACAAGCTACATTTACTGTGCAACAATTTCATAAACACCGGCATTGTTCTATGCATGATACACACTTGTGCATACGTACACACATATATACATGTAAGTATTTATAGATGTATACAACGATGATACGTGTACATGTAGGCAATGCACACAAAGTTGGACTACCTGTCTATAGCGGCCACCTGTCTATAACGGCCACTTTTTCCGTATCCATTGGGTGGCCGCTATAGACAGGTTTGACTGTAGTATAATACCTGGTATTATCTTGTCATCAAAGCATTCCATAGTAGTCCCTACTTTTACCAACAGCCTGATTCTCCTACTGTGACTACAGAAACATTGATCTTAATCAAATATCGATTACACGGCACAAGTGTAATGTTTATCAGAAAACGCCAACAAAATGATAATCATTTTGAGAAGTATTGATATAGAAACAAGCCATTTACCATGTCAGAGAGGTTCTCCGTGCCAGCAATCTTAGTGAACTGCTTCATTGTCTCAAAGGCCACGCAATACCTTGCCATGAGCCTCCCTGTCTCTGTGTGTGACATTTGAAGAGAGAGAAATTACCTTTTATGTCAAAATAGTACAAGTGATTGTCCAACACTTTAGGCAGATTGGAATTCTTTCCTTTTTAAGCATGAGCAGATGCAAGACAGCTATATTCTGAATGCTAGATTCAGTCAACTTCACGTAAGTCTACAGCGCACATGTCAAATAATCGGCTAGGTCAATGAAAAAAAGAATGAGCTCAATCTATATTCATAGGCATATGTGTGTATTCCTCTGTGCATGCAGAAGTCATTTATATATGAATTAAGTCCATGCATTTTCCCAGTCCTGTCAAGGTTGTATGTTGACCTTATCTTACCCTTTCTGAGCTTTCCCCCATTCTCTCCTTAACAGTCATCCATTAGGTAAAAATTGATTTTTCAAGTGTAGGCTCTAAAGAACTAACTGATTGGAGTACTTGCATGAAAGTGTGTAGTGGTAAATGTGCCTTGTAAGTCTCTCTTTTTGTCCTTTTTTTTTTGGGGGGGGGGGGTGGAAGCTGAAGGTGAATGGCATTGCAACAAAGCAATATGGATCACCATAAAATATTTCCTGCAGAGGCACATATGGAAGTACAACAAAAGAGTACTTTCTTTGTTTTTTAAATCAACTGATGTGACTTCTCACTATCTCAAATTCACTGTAAACATACGCCATATTGAAGAAGTGGGATGCATCTGAGGAAAGCCAGTGCACATTCAATCAAACTTACCAAGAGGTTTGAGAACGCCACTCCCCATGTCCATGCTGATGAGATTAATACTGGCCAAGGATTTCAGATCTTTGGTACACATTTCTGTTATAGAAATAAAACATAAAGGAATAGGTGAAAATGAATCAAATTTGAATGAAAGACTCTTAAATTTGTTGGACTCATTTGGGTATGATAGAAACTGTATGTTTTATATTTACATTTATATCATTTACATTTTTATTTAGAAAAATTATGTGTGAGCATACAAAACACATTTGCTGGGTTTTTAAAAAAAATGAAGAATACAGTGCACTCCCATTACAACGAACACGGTTAAAACGAAATTTTGTTATAACGAAGTAAATCTTCTGGTCCCAAAATTATCACCATTAAAGTCTATGGTACAAAATTCACTTATAACGAACACGGTTATAGCGAAATTTCCGTTATAACGAAGTCTTTTCCGAGCGCCACTGACAAAGAAAAACAAAAGAAATGTGCTCCGTTATAACGAAATGCGAATTGCTTTCGAAAATACGTAGTGGAACAAGTATTCATAGCGTCTCTGCATGGGTGAACGCTTCACACCACTGTGTGTTTGCTCCTTGTGTCACGCACAGTTTCTGAGGGGAACTTGCGTTTATTATTGTAATACAGTTATCCCACCACATTTCACATAGCTTTCCAGCGTATGATGAGTATTCACCAAACATAATGGGCCGAATGCATAAAACAAGCAATTGCCGAAGTGCTTGTAAGCAATTGCTTTAAGCAAAAGCACAAGCTCGTCTAGCAAAAGGTCTAGCTCAAGCAATTGCTTAAATCCATATGCATAACCTTTTGCTTGTGCTTATACCTTTTACTTGTCCAGCACAAGCAATTGCTTGCATTTTCAACAAAAGGGACGTCACGCCTGTGCGAGCACAAGAACAAAGGCGAGTGTGACAACATGTATTTGAAAGGACATGTGTGTGCCAAACCATTTCCTGACATAGCAGAAGAGCTATGAAATGCACACACAGACTCACACACACATCTATACATACACACATACTGGCTGATTCCCATCACTGCTGATAGTAGCCCGGATCTGCCAGATCGCACGTAGAGAGAGGTCTCCTTGCTCTCCACCGAGTCAGACATCCTACCTGTTTTTCATTACATTTTGCGTGGTAACCACTGGACATTCCCGTTGTTGAAACCAAAAAGTTTCTTACACTTCTTAGGGGTAATTTCCTGTAGATTTATACCACTCCTGCACAAGTAGGGTCTTTCTTTTATGAATGTGAAAATGATACTTAAAAGGGAACATCCCAGTTAAGCAAAAGCTCAAGCTCATTTTACAGAGCTTGGAAAATCGTAAGCAATTGCTAGCAAGACTAAGCAAAAGGTATGTTTTATGGATACGTTTTTAAGCAAATGCTTGGTCTCAAAGCAATTGCTTGCGAGCAGCAAGCAATTGCTTGTGCTTGCTAGCAAAAGCTTCTGCTCGCAAGCAATTGCTTGTTTTTATGCGTACGGATTCGAGTAAAAGGCTAGCACAAGCAATTGCTAGCATTTATGCATCCGGCCCACTGTGATATATACGTGGTTCTGTATTTTCGTTATATAACGTATTTGTTCAGTTATAACGAAATTTCGTTATAACGAAAGAAAACTGCCGGTCCCGAGCATTTCATTATAACGGGAGTGCACTGTATAGGCTCATTTCTTGAACTACAGCATTAAGTGCTGTTGTAATGAACAACATTACAAACAATCCGAATGCACTCAAATGTAAGCATTTGTCATGATATTTCATTCTAAATATCAAATACTAATGCTAAATATATCATTCATTCTTATACTTGACTCAGTATGAATAAGGTTGACACATATACATTTCAAACCAAGGCATATGCCAAAACTCATCAGGCATGTTACATCAGCCATACAGACTGGTTTGTACAATAGTACATTTAGAAATCAAGTTTTATAGGTTATTTCTGCTTGGGCCTTCACAGGAATCTACTGAATTAGTATCATTCAGACACATTGATATCTTGAAGGCCAGTTTGAAATGAGAGGAGGTACATGAGAAACCTTGTAATTTCTGCTCAAGCTGTGTCTGAGTGAGTCCCACTGGTAGCCCATAGTGGGTGGGGTTCTTCTGGAGGCGGATGTAGAGGAAGGTAGATTTGAGCCACTCCAGGGCGATCTTCATCTTGTCTATGGTGTGGAGGACTATCTCAGCATTCAGATGTTCCACCAAGTGGTTGTGAAGACTGTGGCACATGGATGAAATAATGTAGGATGCATCATATTTTGAATGATTTGTTGGCCTACTGCTACTTGATGACCTGTAAGCAGCTTCTTGTTACACCAATCAACAGACAGATGAATAGATGAATATATGTACATGAAGAATGAAATGTCAACTAAAAAAAAAAATGCTTCCTGATTTTTACTGTTTGGTTTCTTACACACATTTATTCATCTTGCTATGTTGGTGGAACCCACTTTGACAGAAAAAAAAAATGTCATGGGTGCCTACAGTCAGTGATATTAATGCACGGATGTAACTAACTGTTCATAATTGTTTTAGTTTTTCACTGTTAAATTGGTTAATGCAAATAGACAAATATACAAAGAATGTGTTACAGTATTTTCTCTTTCCATAAGGCGAAGCTTTATTCACAATTAAACTCTCTTAGATATCTCATAATTATATAAACTGGTACAACCCCTCTCCATGGAATGATCAGCGAAGTCTCTACACACAAAAACTGCACACACATACAAAAATCAAAACCATATCTGAATCCTATTTATTGATTCTTTAATTTTTTTCAGTCAAACTGGTTCACAATGTAGGTTTGATAAGTGTTAATAACAATTATCATACTACAAGACTTATCTTGAACTGCATACCTGCTTTCGATCTCTTCTGTCCCATTCAGGAGATTTTCATACTTGAACTGTACAGATGAAAGAGAGAAGATTTACTCCTTTGGAAAGTGCATGTGCTACTGCTTTTCCAATAATTTTCATAGGACTCTGACATGATGTGTGCAGACTTGACAATTCGTGAACACTGCTCATCATGAATCAAAACACGATTCAATTTCAAAATTCAATAGGCAACAACAAACAATCTAAATATGAACTAGAGTATAAATTCACTCTTTCTACAAAACATTATTTTTATCATGACAGGTTCATATTATACATAAATGAGACTTTGAGACTTTAGGCATGCTGTAAACATCCACCTCTTGTATACTCTTAACATATGAACAATGTACTACAGGCTTTAATGTGGCTTTCACATCCATTAACCCATTGAGGATGGACTGATTTTGCTATTAAGACACATTTCCCATAGACCCCTGCCTGAGTATTCTTGGGACTCGTCTTCTGTGGATTAATGCATATTACAGGAATTCATGAAGCTGCAAATTGACTGGAAATTCCAAACCTTTGTCTTTTGCTTGGTCATGATGACAGCCGTTGCTGTGGTGTCAAACTGTGGCCTGCCCGCCCTGCCAATCATCTGCAGGATCTGGGTCTCGCTGTACTCTCGGTACATCCCGGCAGCGTAGTGCTGTGTGGACTTCACCACCACCAGGTGTGCCGGCAAGTTGACCCCCATCGCTAGGGTACTGGTTGACACTGATGCAGAGACGTAGGAAAGGGGAGGGAGGTTTGAATGATAATGGACGTAAATTTGCCATGTGTCATACAGTAGGCGTGTCTTCATCAGCCCGAAGTTCAAACTAGCGGGACATTTTGCGGTCTTAGTAAATAGCCCGATACAGCGAATGTGCGTCTTCATCAGCTCGAACAGCCTGCTTCAGGAAATTAGTCCAAAAATTAACGCATGCGCATTTTGCAATATTACTCTGCCTAGCTTGCGGTTCGAAAGTGGATTTCCCCGCTCAAAATCTCCTATATCACCGTATGTACGATACTACAACCAGGGAGGTGAGCGGTACAGCAAATTCTCTCCAAAGGGATATTAATAATGCTACTCTTTTGTCCAGTGAGGCATCTTATATGAAGTTAACAAATTGCAATGTTTAAACAAATAAAAAATACTCACAATCTGCAAGAATCTTCAGCTAAGGAAGAAGTTTACAAAAAACAGCTAGCATGCATGGCACTGAGTTTTATTAGGGAGGTGAGAGAAATCACCTCCCTGGTTTTAATGATGTCAACAACAGTAGGCCTATGTGATCCTGGATGAATACACCGTGCGTGGGGGTAATATACTATACACAATTACTAGCTTGTACATGCGTTTTCCATTGCAAGCTGGCTAACCAGAAGCGTGGAGGGATCGAGAAAATTTCGGGCTGATGGAGACGCACCCAAAATAGCGCGCTATTTCACGAATCAGTGCTCTAGTTGACGAACTAGACCAAGATTTTGGGGAAAATTTTCCCGATCAAATAGCGCGCTATCTGCGTCTTCACTACACAGATAGCGCGCTATTTTGACATCGGACTAGTTTGGTAACCGCAATATAGCGCGCTATTTTGAAACTTCGGGCTGATGAAGACACGCCTAGTGTCTAGACAGCACTGCCACAAGGTTATCAGAAGCACCTGTCCTGGGTCTAGATGATATCTTATCACAATGCCAACACTATCATTATCATCTACGGTATATCAGGATTATCATATGCACCAAACAGGGGAGGTTCATGTACCTTGTCGTGAGGCTTTTAAAGCTCTAAAGAGTTTATCAGGATCGCCACCAAATAATGATGAGAACTCAACTGGCAGGTGGTACCAAATGGATTTCATACAGCACATACTTTATAGTATAATCTAACGTCATTGCTATAAACATGATACATTACGTTAATTTCCGGCAGTGCTGATAAAAAGAGAAGGCGGTATGCAGCAAACAAATTGATTTTATTCACAGGGAAATAATAGGACAGTTACAGATCAACATGACATTGATGTGAAAGATATTTTTTACAGCGCCAAGTAGCTGGTAACCTGACCCAAGTTTGTACAAACATGACAAATAACATGCATAGCCAAGGAATCTGCATCTTATTCTGATTCTCTTTCTTATTTTTACTGCCTTGAGTGGTTGCACTTTCAGTTATATGATGTCTAGAGGGGAAAAAAATGATAGGTTGTTTGAGAAATCTCATGCTCTGTCCTTACTGAGGACTGGTAGATCCCCCTGTAGGAACATCTCTTCCACTGCCTTCCTATCCTGGATATCCAATCCAGCATGGTGGAAGCCAACACCATTCATCACAAGGTCTGCAAATTTGGCAAAAAGTACAATGATAGAAATGTTATGTTACTTGTTGCTTCCGTTACTGGCTAAATGTATCTGTATAAGCTTCACCTTTGCCTTCCTGTTTCCTCTCCTTATCTTTGTCATCCAATTCTGTTCATTGCGGTCTGTAATGAGATCAAGGTTTGGATCCGACCTTTGTCCTCTTTTGCATGAATAAGTTGTTGTGTGTGTGTTTTTTTTGCATTGGTAACCTGAATCCTTTAAAGAGAATACACATATCTGTTATATACATAAGTTATTATACTCTTACACAATTTGAATTCATTGCACATGTATGTATCAAATTCAAATGTTTGACCATTAAGATTTGCCATTCGGCCTCCTGTAGGATGTATGAAAAATGGGTAGGGTTAAGTCATATGCCATTGTCAACACAAGGAAAAAAACTTGTTACATCAAGTCAAATTTTAGTGCGTGAATTGTAGCATTTATCACTTAAGCCTATGTTCATCATAATCATCAAAGTATGACAACGTTCTCATGTGTCTTTGCAATAATACCTCTCAGCTTGGAATCTCTGATGCGATTGTTGTATATCTGAAGTCTCTGACGGTAGATGGAGTTCATGATGAATCTTGCCTCCTTGACGAGTATTGCAGCAGCTTGCTCTACTGCCTTCCTTGTGGCGCAGAACTAACGGAAGTCCATTACAAGAAAAAAATACAGGGAGACACTAAATCTCTTCGAAGGTAATGTTTGCATCTGGAAATAGATGAAACATGCTCAATTTAAATAGATGTTCAGGAAAGGAAGAAGGATTGTAGGTACTTTGATGGATCAGAGATTAAAGGAAAACATAGATATGTACCATCTAGCAGCAAAATCTATCAATTAGGTAGTACCTCCACTGTACCTCCTTCAGGATTTGTAATGCAGCAGGATTTTGTAGCAGAAGTAGCAAAGATACATATTCTAAATAAAACCACACTTCTGCTGGCAAGTAAAAAACCCCCCCAAAAACACTATTGAAGAAAGCCTCTATATTCTTAGATGTATAATAGGTTGATAACTAACTAGTCTATTGGGAATGAAGTGTATCATAAAAAAAAAATGCAGAGTACACAGATATCCAAACATCACATGGATGTCTCACCATATATAACATTGACCATAAATTGTTCAAGTTCATTTACACTCCGACAGCACAAGAGCCACTTCCAACAGTGTAGACATAGTTATGGTGTCTTCTGCAATATGTTCATTAACACTTTTTGTGTCAATGAGTCAAATTTTCACAAATTTCACCAACATACCTATGAACAAGAATTTAATGTGGCACGCAGAGAGTTAACAAGTATCATTCCCTTACCACAAGAGTAGGCTTGTTCTCAGAGTATGTCTGGATGACTCCACTCAGCTTGTAGTTCAGTGACAGATCAAACTTGAAATCAGAGAAGTTTTCTGAGCAGGGATAGCCAAGAACCACCTTGCGTAGTTTCACTGGTCTGTGACTGTCGTCAAATCTGGAGAAAAAAAATCCAGGAAAATTGTCCACAGTATAAAGAATGACTTACCGTCAGTTAATCATGATTTGTTGGTTTAGTGGAGTTTATTTGAAATCAAAGCAGACCTATATACCTGGCCCACAAGACATGTAATGACAATGTGCCTGAAGATTCTAGCCTTTAATGGTGTTTGCTGCAAGTATATGTCAGAATAATGTATTATGGAATAATGTGTACTACTTAATCATCACTATTGTCTTTTATCAGAAGACTCAGTGATAGTCTATTTCATAGAATAGCATAAGATTACCTACAGTGTGATGATAAAGTTTCATATTCTTCTTAACTCTAGAATTCTACATTTGAATTAAGTAGTGATATTTGATTTTGATTGTTTGTTTGTTTGAATAGGCATTCATAGAGGTCAACCTACCTATGGAATATTGCAGCTTGTCCAGCTGACCCCAGCCACTCTGCTATCTGCATGTTATAAAAAGAAAAATCAAAGTATCAATCATCATAACAGCATCTGACCATAAAACTTCATGAATTTACAACATTTCTGTAGAAAGACTACTCCAAGTGTTGTGCATTGCAGAAGTTGGCACATGATATAATGAGAGATAGCAACTTTTTGAGCAATGAAAGATAATATGTAGATTTCCTGGTGCTGGCATTGAATGTTGTGGTAGGAAATGGGCAACATGTCATGGACTGGACTGACATACATCTCTGATATTGGGTATGGTTGCCGATACTGCCACAAAGCGGAGGCGAGCGGCTCTGCTTTCTTCTGTAGCATGACTAGAGTTTGTTTCATGCTCTGGCTGGGCTGCCCTGACTGTCTTCATTCTGCTGATAACAGCCTCTACAGTAGCACCACGTGTCTCTTCATTCAGTGAGTGAACCTTAGCAAGAAGAGTGATAGAAACAGAAGTCAGTACCATGATCACCAGGTTGATATGTAAATGTATTGACAGTACGGAACTTTAATGTGTACATCAACAATAGATGATGACCAATATATTTCCATAATCAAGTGTGGGGAAGCTCTGGCCTGAGAATGGCATGCATTTTTGTATCTGCTACTACTACTCATGCCAATACTTATACCTCTTGTTTTACCAACAGTCAACAAAATTACACACTATATTAAACCATATGCAGGAAGCTACTTAGAAGATAGTTAAAGCAGACTGCATATAAAACATGTACTTATATCAATGAAATTAGTATTACCCACATACATGAATTACGTGGGTAATAATCATCCTTACAGATTTTTCAAGAGAGAATATGCTGCTGAATACGAATATAAGTGAATATTTCCCACCTCATCTACAAGGAAAAGCTTGACCAGCTGTACCAGGGACTGGTTATCTCGCCATCTTCTTGTCATGCTGTCCCACTTTTCCTGCAAGTGGCAGAAAACATGGTGTTCTCTTTTCTTTCTTTTTTTTTTTTTGCAATCATTGTTTTTTTCATTCAAATACAGACTTTTTTCCCCCAAAAAATCTCTTTACCATGTAATTGTTCACTGTGTTTGATTTTCACTGTCGTAATAGCTTCAAACCTCATTCCCATCTCAAATATTTATCTAAGTGCATTATCATATCAGGCCTGTAACTGGGATGTGTGTTTCATACCCTCCCCCTCCCCCCCCCCCCAAAAAAAAAAAAAAAAGTTTGCTTGGGAAGTTGGGAACACAGTTTGGAATGCATAGTTATACAACACAACTGAAATGCAATCAGAGCTTTATTTTCAGATAGAATTCCGCCCCTCCCCCCCCCCCAAAAAAAAAAATAAATAAATAAATAAATAAATCCCCTACCCTTGGAGGTATGACACACCACCGAAAATCTCTCAAAACTTATGCTTACAAAGAGCAATACCGTTCTTAATATTCATAAGCCCAATATAGTCTGCTGCAGCGAAAAGAGTAAAATTTTGGCAACAGTGAGGATGCACTAATGCTCACATGTTTAAGGATACAAGTGCATGTAGTGACAATTGGAAGTGACCAGAGCCAAATCACAGCAACAACTCAAACTACAATGTATGCCTATTGGAAATGTCTGCGTGTGTGTTTGAGATTTGCTGAACAATTATCACTTACAGGAGTGGTAAAGATGATGTTGACAGCTTGGAGTTGGTAGAAGTCATCAATGTCTGAATCTCCAGTAAGTTCCTGGCATATCAAACCCAGTGGTTCAAACTTCTCCTTCCACTCTATACAGCGTTGACTGCACAGAACCTTGATGGGCGCCACTGTACAAAGGCATCCAGTCATTAACCCTAAGTTGTGTGTTTTGAGTGACTTTTGCTACTCATACTTGTGTGATTTCTTCGTTACAAACAATCCTGACAATCAGTAAATAGGAATGTCTTGCACCTTGTTATCAATACAAATTATGTGAGTTCACCTTTATCACATTGGAAGAAGTAATTAAGTTGAAGGCATCAAAGTTTCTTGCTTGATAAGGCTGAAGCAGTTTCCTGCAAAAACTTCATTAAAACATCCAATTTCTTCTGTTCTCCTAGGTCACTATGAGATGTCTCAATAAAACATGATTCTTACATCATCAGACAATTACGTGCATTAGACATCTTTCAAAACCATTCAATTGAGCACAGATTACAAATACAAAGACCAAGATGATACGGACTTACTGTACACCACTTTGGTCCTGTTGTCATAGCCTCCCTGAGAAACCAACAGTCTAAGAATGGCCAGCTCAAACAGTACTGTCTTACCAGACCCAGTTGGGGCACTGATCACTAGGGGCTTGTCAGTATAGAGAATCTAGAAAACATCAGACAGGTGATGTTACAAGGAGAGAATAAAAGAGAGTGGAAATAGGTAGATAGATAGATAGATAGATAGATCTATATATATATAGATAGATAGTTAGATAGATAGATAGATAGATAGATAGATAGATAGATAGATATATACAATAGATAGATAGTTAGTTAGATAGATAGACAAATAGATCTATATATAGATAGATACAGTAGATAGATAGTTAGTTAGATAGAAAGATAGATAGATAGATACAGTTGATAGATAGTTGGTTAGATAGATAGATAGATAGATAGATAGATAGATAGATAGATAGATAGATAGATAGATAGATAGAGAAATAGACTGATAGAGGAAGAGATAGAGGTAGACATGCTGGTGTTGACTTTTGACCCCAATGTCAGAGACAGCAAGCTCATAATTATCTACATATAAAATTCATTTGCCAAAAGTTGGACCTGGATTTCACTCAATATTTCTTTACATTGTCACATGAATTGTCAATGCTGGCCTTGACCTCAACACCATGACCTCTGGCATATTACCTAATGCCCCTGGCACTAACAAATAAAACGAGATATGAAACTCGTCACGCTGACGAGTTAGGTGATACGCTTGAGGTCATCAGATGTCGGTCATCTGTGATCGACAAAGAAAAGAATGTGATATAGGCACCTTGAAGTTATATTGAGCGTGTATGCGAAACCGTTTCTCTATTAACCACTCGGCCACGGGACATCCACGGAAATGGTAAGGCAAAAAAGAAATGTATAGATATTACACGGGGAAAAAGTCAATGCCCACTCAACAATCGTGGCCGCGTGAACATGTATTGCATTGCTAGACGGAAATGCGGCCTTGTAACAACTGATGTCGCTATGCCATTTCTGGCAACTTGGAAAAAATACGCGCCGTAGACATAAAACCTATAATCGACTGGTTTTGATACCTTGCCTTTAATCACAATTTCCAGTGTGATGATGTCATCAAAGTACAAAACAATGACATGGTCTTGAAAGACAATTGTTCAAAGTACAACACCTCCGTCGTCGTCATTACAAACTATGATCGCTTTGACAAAGTCAGCCTGCAAAATTTTTGCAGCAGTCGAAGCAATGTGGTCTCCAACACAAAACAGAGGGATATGGTGTGTGTGTGTGTGTTTATGTGTGTGTGTATAGGTGCGTTTATATACGAACGTGATTTCTTCATGGACGAATATGTAATACAAAATTGAAGAAAAAAAGTAAAATAGCTAAGTATTTTGTTTCGTGATCTTGTGGGGTTCGAACCCGCAACCTCACGTCTCTGAGACGTCGCCTTTAACCACTCGGCCATACGTCTAGGCGAGAAAATATGAGGAACGTAAACTTATGTATGTGAAAGATGAATCGGGAATCGTTTTGTCCACATTCCATTCTCATTTTCAGTTTTAAACTGCAAAATTGTCAACCTGATGATGAGATTTCAAAAAATAAAATGCATGATTACTGAAGCTTATTGTCTCAGCTACAACATACTTAAGTTTCAGAGGAAATGAAGCAAAATCAGCTGAGATAAAGGTGCTTGAACGTTGTCAAGTCAATGCATGGTTTAAAAAAAAATCACCTCCCATAGACATAACACGTAAACTTGTCCGATTTTGCATCTTTACCTTTAATCACAATTTAAGGTATGATGCCGTCATCAAATTTCAAACCATGACTTGGACTTGAAAGGCAAATGTTCAAAGTACAACATATCTGAATTTGGGATAATATTGAGCTTAAACAACAGAGATACGAGCAAATGAATGTCAGAAACAGTACCTCAAAAAATTAATTCCACTTTTTTGATTTCAGATGATGATATGATGACGTCATAATGTATTTAGGGAAATATTGGTACTTGAAACGTTATTTTCAATTCATAAGCTTTTGTAATATGCAATAAAAACATAGGGTCACCTGACGTTTTAAAGAGCTGTGGCGAAATAAACAAAGACATGTTTTTCGCTATATTTCCACATAGACGCGCACACGAAATTTCAACTTTGACGCCAGCGCATTCCTTTGTTATAGGTCAAAATTGATCAAAAATCAATGGATATTGTTACTTAATGTATCAGGAATCCAAATCTGTCAAAAAATGTGCATTTTCATGTTGCTTACGCGCACTGCGCGCGAATATACGCGGACAGACGCCTACGCACGGAACGCTTAAAATTGTCTGAAACTTCGAGATTTCCCATTGGGAAGTTGTTTTGAGCCTTTAAAAAGTTTGACGCGCGCGTACGCGCGCGTAAAGATGTCCTTGGTAATTAGCATTACAAAGTAAGATAGAGCGTGACCTGAACTTTATGTCCACCGAAATTGATACAGAAATGTCCTTTAGTTATGAAGTTATGATCGATCATGTAACATGTCCGAAAATCACAAAATGGCGCCTAGATGACGTCATAGATACGTTACTGTCATGAAAACCTTATTGTGGCTAGATATTGTCATGAGACATGTTGACTGAAAATGTCATGTTATTCCGTCATGTCAATGTTGAGATATTCACGACACAAAATGTGCCAGAAAGAAAGAAGAACGAGACATGAAACTCGTCACTTTAAAGACGAGTTAGGTGATACGCTTGGGGTCATCAGATATCGGTTATCCGTGATCGACAAAGAAAAGAATGCAATATAGCACCTGGAAGTTATAATGAGATACTTAGTTGAACTTTTTTGGGCCTACATTATTCAGATCACATTTGTTTTTCTGTCACACAAACTAGGTGGAAATTATGTGCGTGTGCGACTAAGTTGATTTACGGACTTTTTGAGTACGTACAGTGCATAAACTTAGACCCCGTTAACGGTGCGGGGCTGGGCGGAACCGCGGCCGCGGCCAACCTCAATTGCGAGGCCGAGCCCCGCAATTTAGTCCGTTTACACTGCCGGACTCGACCGCGCTTTTGATTCAAACCTTTTATTATTTTGTCGTAGTGGCGCTCTACTTGTAAACAAACGCAATTTGGTATTGTCTGGTTTTCAGATCCTTTGCCAACTGAATTCCGTGGCGACGAAGTCGCCGTTCGGGCAAAGGCTTTTGCCGAAGGAGAAAATCCTTTGCAGGACAAAACCACCTTCAACTATACTAGTTTTCGACGTTGCAGTGGTTAATATCCTGAATAGCGAAATAGTACAGGCGAGGGTTTGGAAGCCAGACTAGAATTGGCCGCGCATTTAGCCCAGTTTGCGTTTACACTGAGAAAAAGGCCGGGCGCGACCGCGGCTCGGCCGCGGCCGAGACCACCTCCAGAGCGTGGCCTAATGCGAGGCCAAATTTGGCCCCGCATTTGGCCTTTTGCGCGTTTACACCGAAATGAAGGTGGGCTCGGCGCGGCCGAGCCTCACACTGTAAACGGGGTCCAAGAGATCCTCGGCACGTACAAATAAAACATGACAATTAAGTGTTTATAACCATCCTGGCTTTAACAGTGGCCTTTTAAAACATGACCTTTGACCATTATTTACATAACCAATATGACTCCCTCTAATCTTGCTATCATAATGATCAGTTCAGAGAGCTCTTACAGCTATATACAAGCCTGTGAGATTTATCAGCAGTAAAACCAATGAAGCCTCCGATACAAAACAAGGGATACAGAGCAAGTGAGTCTGTTTACATGAGAATGTGATTTATCCTGGACGAAAGTGATACCTCAATTAAAGAGAAAAGGGCAAAAGAAAAACGGGCCAAACGTACGGCTCCAGCGAAAGAGACATCGCCTTTAACCATGTAACTATAGGTCTCCTCCAACTAAGAGTACACTTTGAACGAAAGCTTATACGTGAATGATAATTTATGACGATCTCACGTGATCGACACACATTCAAAGGGGAGAGTTAGAAGTGGAAGGAGTGCTTAATCGTGTCATTAATAATTCCTAATCAATGACACCCCTACTATAGGCATATCATAATTTCTCATCTAAAATCAATGGCCTATAGGACTCATGCACCATTGCTTGTATCTTGCATAAACTTTGTTTTTTAAGCTTTGAGTGAAACGTGTCATAACATAACTCTGTAATTCCATCAGCAGTGATTGACATGATAAAGAAGAGAGATATATCACCGTATTGAACGCTTAGAACCTAAGGGGGGGGGGGTATTATAGCATGATACTCGGTTCTTTACTGCCCAGATGCCAACAACACCCATCACCCACGGCCACGCATAGAGAAACAACCATGGCGAAAATAAAACTTTCCTTTCTCATAGGCAGAATGACACAGAACCCCGTCAAACACACATCACTTTTATTGGCAGGGATGGACATGAAAAAATTCATTACTAATACTAAACAGCGTATGCATTCCATTCATGTGGCGCGAGATACCTCTATAGCAACATAAAGCCTGTCTTCAACTCCGTTGGTCGAACAATGACAACTTGAAATTTCAAAGAGATGAGTGAGACGCTATATTCACCTGGCCTAGAGTTAATTTATTCAGTTCTCATTCCTACTTCAAGTTGGGTTATGTTAGTGTAATCATTCCCATCTGCAGTATAACAAAACCAAAGTGAGGGAAAAGGGGAGAGAAAAACGAGAGGTGGCAGAAGTAAAACTGCATGCACAACTGCAATCCATATCATTGCGTGTGACAAGTGAAGCAAAGGTATTAGTTGTTTAGCAGTGTTTTATGAGCATAAACAGGCAAATAGACAGACAATGTCAAATATAAAAACCATCAATTTAATGTCAGAGAAGATGGTAAACAAGATGCATTGAAACTGTAACTAAATCGCTGCTCTTCGACTCGGTCAAGGAACGTCCAACTTTATATTCAACAAAAAAAAAAATGTTAGGGGAAAGAAACAAATTTAGATATAACATTCGTAAATTAAAAACAAGAAAAAGAAAATGTCCACGTCAGGATTTAAAAAAACGCCGCACGCCGCATTATATTCTAGATGGGAATACGGTGTTGATGCAAAGGTCCAATGATTGTCTCATTACTTTAAAAGCAATCTATGGTTCCCTTACCATCACCAGTACCACACCACAATGACGTCTCTAAAATCAATGGTAGCACATTTATCATTGCATCGTGTATTAACTCCCTTTTCCTAAACTACCAGTGGAACGTGTCATATTATAGTGTGTATTTCGATCAGTAGTGATTGACTTTAAAGAAGAAAGATAATGCAAAAAATTGAATGCTTACCACATTGCTTATAGGGCTATTCCAGTTTGGTACTGATCTGTTCTATTCTCCAAGATGCCAGCAACATATATCACCTATGGCTAACTAGTGAAACAGCCATGACGAAAATAAACGACAGAGAACCCCGTCATAATCACTACACTTGGAAAGGTGTTGCCCGAAATTCCTCATTATGAAGCAATATCAAGTCACTTCCTTCCCTGCCTGTCTTTAACTTCGTTATTTGGTCAAACAATAACAACCTGGAATTCCAAAGAGATAAGCGAGACGCCATGCACCTGGACTAGAGTTAATTAATTCAGTTCCCATTCATGTTAGTTATGTAAACGTACACGTTCCTAAATATCCTGCTACAGTATAACAAGAACAAATGAAGAGAAAAGGAAAGAGAAAACGAATGGTGGCAAGCGGGGTACTGTGTCAAGGGGCAATTTACAACATTACGTGTGACAAAATTAATGAAGCAAACCCAACCTCCAAACTCCAATGCAAAACAAGGGAAATAGAGTAGCTGTGTTCATGACATAAGAGTGAAGCTGAACTGCAGAAAAAAAAGAAAAAAAGAAATAAAAGGGAAAAGTCCTGCGGGACTCGATTAACTTCTCTCCTTCCGGTCGGGCATTATAAACACGCAGCGTGCTAAGCGATTCTGCCACACGGAAGATCCGATGATCTTGTGCGAAACTTAAATCTATCTATGTATGCTATACACAACACAAATTTACATTGATATTCAGTTTTTTGGCTATATACGTCAAGTGACTGATAGCGCTATTCAACTTCCCACGAGTGGCCGCGTGGATTCGATCAATATACAGTTACAAAGATAAATCGGGAATCGTTTCAACCAGATTCCATTCTCATTTTCAGTGATCGACAACGAAAATAATGTTAAGTAGCGACTTGAAGTAATATTGAGAAATATTCGTGAAGTCCAATTCTTTATACGGTCCTACATAATTCAGATGAAATTGTTTCTGTCATGCAACTAATTGAAAATTTCGTGTGGTGTCGGCGTGTTCAAGTAAGTTGATTGGAAAGGATATGTGAATAAATATTTACCAATAGGTCTTTATATTGTAAAAAAAAATCAAACATGGCCATGCGGTATTTTAAGAGTCATCTTCACTTTAACATTTGTAATTTCAAGTCCAAGTTGCCTGTCAAAGCAATGTGGTCTCCAACACAAAACAAAGGGATATTGTGTGTGTCTGTGTGTGTGTGTGTACGTTTACATGAAAACGTGATTTCTACATGGACGAAGGTGAATACTCCATAAAAGAAAAAAAGCAAAAGATATAAGTATTTTGTTTCGTGCTCCTTTGGGGTTCGAACCCGTACGTGTGCAACATCACGTCTCTTGTGACGTCGCCTTTATCCTCTCGGCCATGTACGTCTTGACGAGAAAATTTGAGGAACGTAAGCTTATAATGTGAAAGATGATTCAGGAATCGTTTGGTCCACATTCCATTCTCATTTTCAGTTTTTAGCTGCAAAATTATCAACCTGATGAGGAGATTTGAAAAAATAAAATGCATGATTACTGCAGCTTATTGTCTGAGCTACCACATACTTAAGTTTGAGAGGAAATGGAGCAAAATCAGCTGAAATAAAGGTGCTTAAACGTTGTCAAGTCAATGCATGGTTTAAAAAAAAATCACCTCCCATAGACATAACACGTCAACTTGTCTGATTTTGAGTCTTTACCTTTAATCACAATTTGAAGTATGATGGTAAGTCTTCTCGAACTAAGAGTGTGGAACGGAAGCTTCTACGTGAAAGACGAATCATGACGATCACCCGTGACCGACACATCTTCAAAGGGATCAGTTATTAGAGGTGGAAGCCCTCGTGCCAAGATATTGTCTCAGCAATTCCAAAGCAATGATACCCTTACATTTAGGTATACCATAATTTCCCTCTGAAATCATTGGTATTATTCATGTACAATTGCTTGCCTTGTCTATAAACTTTGCTTTACAAACTTTCAGTGAAAGGTGTCATAACATAATTCTGTAACTCCATTAGCAGTGATTGACTACATAAATAAAGATATATCAAATTGAACGCTTAGCGCGTATAACTAAGGGGGATTTTAGCCTGATGCTGTGCTATTCACTGCTCAGATACCAACAATACTCATCACCTACGGTTACGTATAGAGAAATAGCCATGACGAAAATAAGGTTTTCCTTTTCTTTGGCAGATAGACACACAACCCCTTTGAACACACTATAATTGACAAGGAGGGACATGAAAAGTTCATTACTACTACTAAACAGTGATGCCTTCTAATCATGTGGCACAAGATACCTCTATAGCAACATAAAACCTGTCTACAATTCCGTTATTGGGTCAAACAATAACAACTTGAATTTGAAAGAGACGAGCGAGACGCCATACACCTGGCCTAGAGTTAATTTATTCAGTTGCCATTCCTGCTCCGGTTGTGTTATGTAAATTATTTTCCGACCTGTCTTGTGCAGTGTAACAGGAACAAACGTAGAGAAAAGGAAAGAGAAAACGAAAGGTGGCAAGCGGGGCACTGTATACCAAGGGCAATTTACAACATTACGTATGATAAATGAAGCAAATCCAACCTCCAGCCTCCGACAAAAAAAAGGGGGAACTTGAGTGACTGTGTGTCGTGGGGTAATGACATCGGAATGAAGCTGAACTGCCAAAAGAAAAACAAAGAAAGAGAGAGAAAAAAAATAATAGCGTCCTGCGGGTCTCAAACATCTCGTCCTAAGGTGGTGTGTAATGACCATGCAGCGCGCCAAGTGACTATAAAGCCACACGGCTGTCCCGAAGATTGGATGTGAAATTTATATCTTTATACCATATACAACATGAAAAAGTTCATTACTACCACTAAACAGTGATGCCTTCCACTCATGTGGCACAAGATACCTCTATAGTAACATAAAACCTGTCTACAACTCCGTTATTAGGTCAAACAATAACAATCTGGAATTTCAAAGAGATGAGCGAGACGCCATACACCTGGACTAGAGTTAATCAATTCAGCTCCCATTCCTGCAAGTTATTTAAACGTACATGTTCCTACCTATCCTGCTACAGTATAACAATAACCAATGAAGAGAAAAGGAAAGAGCAAACGAAAGGTGGCAAGCGGGACACTGTAACAAGGGGCAATTTACAACATTAAGTGTGACAAAATTAATGAAGCAAACCCAACCTCCAAACTCCAATGCAAAACAAGGGAAATAGAGTAGCTGTGTTCATGACATAAGAGTGAAGCTGAACTGCAGAAAAAAAAAGAAAAAAAGAAATAAAAGGGAAAAGTCCTGCGGGACTCGATTAACTTCTCTCCTTCCGGTCGGGCATTATAAACACGCAGCGTGCTAAGCGATTCTGCCACACGGAAGATCCGATGATCTTGTGCGAAACTTAAATCTATCTATGTATGCTATACACAACACAAATTTACATTGATATTCAGTTTTTTGGCTATATACGTCAAGTGACTGATAGCGCTATTTAACTTCCCACGAGTGGCCGCGTGGATTCGATCAATATACAGTTACAAAGATAAATCGGGAATCGTTTCAACCAGATTCCATTCTCATTTTCAGTGATCGACAACGAAAATAATGTTAAGTAGCAACTTGAAGTAATATTGAGAAATATTCGTGAAGTCCAATTCTTTATACAGTCCTACATAATTCAGATGAAATTGTTTCTGTCATGCAACTAATTGAAAATTTCGTGTGGTGTCGGCGTGTTCAAGTAAGTTGATTGGAAAGGATATGTGAATAAATATTTACCAATAGGTCTTTATATTGTAAAAAAAAAAATCAAACATGGCCATGCGGTATTTTAAGAGTCATCTTCACTTTAACATTTGTAATTTCAAGTCCAAGTTGCCTGTCAAAGCAATGTGGTCTCCAACACAAAACAAAGGGATATTGTGTGTGTCTGTGTGTGTGTGTGTACGTTTACATGAAAACGTGATTTCTACATGGACGAAGGTGAATACTCCATAAAAGAAAAAAGCAAAAGATATAAGTATTTTGTTTCGTGCTCCTTTGGGGTTCGAACCCGTACGTGTGCAACATCACGTCTCTTGTGACGTCGCCTTTATCCTCTCGGCCATGTACGTCTTGACGAGAAAATTTGAGGAACGTAAGCTTATAATGTGAAAGATGATTCAGGAATCGTTTGGTCCACATTCCATTCTCATTTTCAGTTTTTAGCTGCAAAATTATCAACCTGATGAGGAGATTTGAAAAAATAAAATGCATGATTACTGCAGCTTATTGTCTGAGCTACCACATACTTAAGTTTGAGAGGAAATGGAGCAAAATCAGCTGAAATAAAGGTGCTTAAACGTTGTCAAGTCAATGCATGGTTTAAAAAAATATCACCTCCCATAGACATAACACGTCAACTTGTCTGATTTTGAGTCTTTACCTTTAATCACAATTTGAAGTATGATGGTAAGTCTTCTCGAACTAAGAGTGTGGAACGGAAGCTTCTACGTGAAAGACGAATCATGACGATCACCCGTGACCGACACATCTTCAAAGGGATCAGTTATTAGAGGTGGAAGCCCTCGTGCCAAGATATTGTCTCAGCAATTCCAAAGCAATGATACCCTTACATTTAGGTATACCATAATTTCCCTCTGAAATCATTGGTATTATTCATGTACAATTGCTTGCCTTGTCTATAAACTTTGCTTTACAAACTTTCAGTGAAAGGTGTCATAACATAATTCTGTAACTCCATTAGCAGTGATTGATTACATAAATAAAGATATATCAAATTGAACGCTTAGCGCGTATAACTAAGGGGGATTTTAGCCTGATGCTGTGCTATTCACTGCTCAGATACCAACAATACTCATCACCTACGGTTACGTATAGAGAAATAGCCATGACGAAAATAAGGTTTTCCTTTTCTTTGGCAGATAGACACACAACCCCTTTGAACACACTATAATTGACAAGGAGGGACATGAAAAGTTCATTACTACTACTAAACAGTGATGCCTTCTAATCATGTGGCACAAGATACCTCTATAGCAACATAAAACCTGTCTACAATTCCGTTATTGGGTCAAACAATAACAACTTGAATTTGAAAGAGACGAGCGAGACGCCATACACCTGGCCTAGAGTTAATTTATTCAGTTGCCATTCCTGCTCCGGTTGTGTTATGTAAATTATTTTCCGACCTGTCTTGTGCAGTGTAACAGGAACAAACGTAGAGAAAAGGAAAGAGAAAACGAAAGGTGGCAAGCGGGGCACTGTATACCAAGGGCAATTTACAACATTACGTATGATAAATGAAGCAAATCCAACCTCCAGCCTCCGACAAAAAAAAGGGGGAACTTGAGTGACTGTGTGTCGTGGGGTAATGACATCGGAATGAAGCTGAACTGCCAAAAGAAAAACAAAGAAAGAGAGAGAAAAAAAATAATAGCGTCCTGCGGGTCTCAAACATCTCGTCCTAAGGTGGTGTGTAATGACCATGCAGCGCGCCAAGTGACTATAAAGCCACACGGCTGTCCCGAAGATTGGATGTGAAATTTATATCTTTATACCATATACAACATGAAAAAGTTCATTACTACCACTAAACAGTGATGCCTTCCACTCATGTGGCACAAGATACCTCTATAGTAACATAAAACCTGTCTACAACTCTGTTATTAGGTCAAACAATAACAATCTGGAATTTCAAAGAGATGAGCGAGACGCCATACACCTGGACTAGAGTTAATCAATTCAGCTCCCATTCCTGCAAGTTATTTAAACGTACATGTTCCTACCTGTCCTGTTACAGTATAACAATAACCAATGAAGAGAAAAGGAAAGAGCAAACGAAAGGTGGCAAGCGGGACACTGTAACAAGGGGCAATTTACAACATTAAGTGTGACAAAATTAATGAAGCAAACCCAATCTCCAAACTCCAATACAAAACAAGGGAAATAGAGCAGCCGTGTTCACGGGTTACGTACACTTGATAAAATAATATAAATGACATCGGAGTGAAGCTGAACTGCCGAAAAAAAAAGAAAAAGAAAGAACGGGAAAAGTCCTGCGGGAGTCGAACTTCTCTCCTTCCGGTATGGCGTTATGAACACCCAGCGCGCTAAGCGATTACGCCATACGGCTGTCCTGAAGATCGAATGAGAAACTTAAATGTATAATAACACTGTCGTTATAGCGTTGACTTGTGATGGCGCTATTCAACTTCCCACAAGTGGCCGCGTGGATTCGACCAATATCCAGTTGCAAAGAACAATCGGGAATTGTTCCGTACAGATTGCATTCTCATTTTCAGTTTTTAACTACAAAATTGTCGACCTAATGAGGAGATTTGAAAATACAAAATACATGATGACTGCAGCTTATTGTCTGAGCTACAACATACTTAAGTTTCAGAGGAAATGGAGCAAAATCAGCTGAGATAAAGGTGCTTAAACGTTGTCAAGTCAATGCATGGTTTAAAAAAAAATCACCTCCCATAGACAATACACGTAAACTTGTCCGATTTTGTGTCTTTACTTTTAATCACAATTTAAAGTATGATGACGTCATCAAATTTTAAAACCATGACATGGACCTGAAAGGCAAATGTTCAAAGCAAAACATATCTGAATTTGGGGTAATATTAAGCTTAAACAATAGAGATACGAGCAAATGAATGTCAGAAACAGTACCTCAAAAAAATTAATTCCACTTTTTTGATTTCAGATGATGATATGATGACGTCATGAGTTTTCCTGGCAATATCGGTACTTGAAACGTTATTTCCAATTCATATGCTTTTGTAATATGCAAGAGAAATATAGGGTCAATGGACGATTTAAAGAGCTATGGCGAAATAAACAAAGACATGTTTTTTCACTATATTTGCAGAAAGACGCGCGCGCGGAATTTCAACTTTGACGCCAGTGCATTCCTTTGTTATAGGTCAAAATCGATCGGAAATCAATGAATATTGTTACTCAAAGTATCAGAAATCCAAATCGGTCAAAAAAATTGCATTTTCATGTTAGTTACGCCCTCTGCGCGCGAAATTGCGCGGACGGACGCGCACGCGAGAAAATGTTTGAAACGCTTAAAATTGTCTGAAACTTCGAGATTTCCCATTGGGAAGTCGTTTTGAGCCTTTTAAAATTTTGACGCGCGCAAACGCGCGCGTAATGATGACCTGGGTAACTAGCGTTAAAATGTAAGATAGAGCGTGACCTGAACTTTATGTCCACCGAAAATGATACAGAAATGATATCTAGTTATGAAGTTATGATCGATCATGTGACAAGGTCCGAAAATCACAAAATGGCGCCTAGATGACGTCATAGATATGTTACTGTCATGAAAACCTTATTGTGGCTAGATATTGTTATGAGACATGTTGACTGAAAATGTCATGTTATTCCGTAATGTCATTGTTGAGATATTGACGGCACAAAATGTGGCAGAAAGAAAGAAGAATAAAAAAAAAGAGAAATTTTGACAATCACAATAGGTGATACGCTGATAGCGTATCACCTAAAAAGTGATCTCATTTGAAGAGTGTCAGTACAATATGTCACACTCTCTCTTATTGATCCTAAAATTACCAAGATGTCAAGATATGGTGGATGAACAGAGACATAGACAGACAGACAGACAGACAGACAGACAGACAGACAGACAGACAGACAGACAGACAGACAGACAGACAGACAGACAGACACAGAGGCAGACACGCTCAAACATATATATTTGCATTCATAGCCTCTGTTACCTTGTCCATAATGTTGATGGAGCATAGTATGTCAACATAAGAGCTTACTTTTGAGATGTGATCTGCAAATGAATGCAAACGTGAGTGAAATTACCCAGCACTTTGTGTCTATAGGGAAAATGCTTGACACTTTCACCCAGCATGTACATGAGTAAACTGAGCGTCTGAAATTTAATGAATTATGAAATAATGACATTACTTTGTAGATGGTGAAGCTTGATCAAATCAGGCATTAATAGGGGAGCTCTCAGAGTGATTCATGCAAACAGTGAAATGCGATTTTCTGGCACAAGGGTTAGCGCTCCAACTCCCACTTACGTCATCGAGGAACTGTGACTGGACAAAATTAAAGTATGGGAAGGGAAATATTCCCCTGTACTTCTCAGCTGATGGTTGTGGAGTCAAGGAAAAGTGACTGCTGAATAAAGCACACATCATATGCATTCATGAGCAGTGACAAACACACAAAGGAAAGGAAGTGGGAATTATTTTACTGCATGAACTTTGCATACTTTTGACAACTTATATAATATTCCATGTAAGCAAGACCCTGGAAGTCAATGACATATATACAGGATTAAAGTATGAAATTCCAACTCTGTAGACTTCAGCAAATCAGCTTGCTAGAGTTGCAATGAATGCTTTTGTACAAGAACAATACACTATCAATCATAAACCATGTATTTATGCACTCTCCTTATCAGCAAAATTTTATGGTGATCAGAATTGTATTTCAGCATCAAATCACTACAATTTGCGCACTCTTGATAGAATATCCAAATGTGGTATCATGTCAAAAATAGCTGTGACTTACAGATACACAAACTTGATTAAATTGATCAAAACAGACCCAAACTGTATTCTTACTCTATGCATCCTCTTTGACAAAAGCTCATTTTACAGCTGTCAAGGGCTTTCATGTCAATTAACATGATAATTCTTTCATACATGTATTATGTGAAGGTGTTATGGTTTTCCTCACAGTGTTGAGTTCAATGTCAAATGTAAAGATGATAGCAATCAGGTCAATCCTAAGCATGACAACTAATAGTAACTTACCTAACAATACCTCTGTCTATGCACAGATATGCTTTGTTGGAGCACATTCACTGATTTACACTATCACCACAACCAATGTTTTGCGGTCATTAGCAGTGTTTAACCAGTGCAAATGGGTACAATCAGTTAAAATAATCTACAGATATCTGAAACAGTAAAGATCCAGTTTGAATGATTACGGTTTTCAGCTCAAAGGATACGGATCTCTTCAACTGAACGAAGGCATTTCACTCCCCTGCTTCCAGTTACTGGAACACCTACGTGATGAGATATTCACAGAAATACTGCAGTTGGTACTCGAAAAGTACTGAAATTGTGATGATATGCATTATGAAAGAAATAATAAAAGAAATTTAAATACTCAAATTCACAAAGGCAGTTGAACTCAAATCCGTGGCTTAGGTTTACTCAACAGACTAAAAACAAGCTTAAAAAGGCTTACACAGCTCTTGCATGTGACAGTGTGCATTCTTGATGCAGTCAAAAGTTGCTCAATCTAAGCACTAAATCTAAACTACCCTTGTGAATTCCAGCCAAATGTACAGACTGATAACCCCCAACTCACATAAAATCCTTTAAATTTCCTTCTTTTTTTCTCAGTCATTCTGAAAGACGGCTGTAATGATACACAAGGAATCGCTAAAACAACGAAACATGACAACTATTAGTTCTCTCCCACATTCAAATAATCTGTGATAAAAATTATTTAGATAAAATTCATCACCAAAGAGTCTCATAAGTAATATCATTGTTTTCTCTCTCACACACAGACAAACACAAACATGGACACTACACATGTCAACAAACTCAGAATCTATCACAAAATACATTTTTAAAAAAATCCTGTTTTGTCATACTTTGAAGATGACTAGGAGGCTGGATTGGGATATCAAAGTGTTGGTGGTCAAGATGCATCTGTCTTTGAGAGGTAGATTGAGCTGCAGACTGGCTTCCAGGAACACCATCAGGCTGGAGGATCTCCTCTTGACTTTTGTCCAAGTTCAAGCTCTGGCTTGGGGGTATGCGTTGCATCGGAGGCACAAAGCGTACCCTTTGCCTGCTGAAAAACAAAAGTTTATCAAAGCTGGTGATTTATCAGCATCTGCTAGTATCAGATGAAAAAAAAAATCCACACATTTTGCATGTCATTTGGAACAAGGTAAAGTTTGGATGACATTACAGATAATAACAAAAAAGGAATAATTGAAGTAGCTGTGCTTGTTTTATTATCCAAAGTTATCACTAATTCTGATACAAGAGAAATTTTTGTGTGACGGCAGCATGAATGATATTGTAGCCATAATTGTTCTTGGGGCCTATGGCAGAAATAAGGTTTTAGGACATTATTAAATTATTTGCATATTGTATAAGAGTGTCCTTTAGAGTCCTTTAGAGTCTTTCCTTCCAAAGTGTTTTCTGAACCTTCTACAGGAGATAACCTGAAAATTCCTCATGACTTGATAGACAACTTAATGAGTTTCCAACCGATGCTTGTGCTTATTACCTTGGCTGAGAGCTGTTTGATCTTCCCCTAAGAATACCATGGTCTGTGAATAAATGAATATCAATTGAGATGGATATGAATACCTCCTTAAAGGCAGAATTACAACATGATATCAGGATAAATTAAAATCACTGATAATGGGTAATGATCAAGAAAAACATTCTAGAAATTACGTGAAGGGGATGATTGAAGTCAAAATTATTGAGAAAGTTTCTACAGTGACAATTTCTGGGACAGCAACCAACCCCCCCCCCCCCAAAAAAAAACAACAAACAAACAAACAAACAAACAAACAAACAAACACAAACACAAACACAAACACACACACACACAAAAAAACCCACCATAATCCATCTGCTTTCAGCCTTTCAGTTGTTACCACTGTGACAACTATCACTGCAAATTTACTCTGCAAACAATTTTCATGATATAGGCCCTTGTTCAACATGAATATCTATCATCACAAACTAGTACAGACATTTGAATACTGCATGAGCCATGCATTAAGCTAGTCTAATTTATTACTACTACTATATACATATATATATATATATATATTTTTTTTTTTTTGGGGGGGGGGGGCGGCAAAACAGGAGTTGCCGAAAATTTCTTGAGAGGTCAAATCAGCACCAATGAAATAGGCCTACAGCACTGAATAGAGAAATTTAATGCATATATTGCATTCACGGTGGGGATCACAGTTGATATTGTCATGTGTTTGGTTTGCTAAAATAAAAATCCCGCAAAATGCATGTCATCTACAGTATATCAAGGGAAAATATAGTGATGACTTATGCAAACTCATGTTATCTTTTTATCATCATCATCAGCACTGAGCTTTATTTGAAATCACTACAGCTTTAAAGAAATGGATATGGGAACATGAGAAAAAGAGAAAGAGGGCAGAGACTGCTCAAAGTACAAACAAAGAATATTTCCTAGAATGATGCATCAAAGCATATTGAGCACTTGGGGCACAGTAAAGCCTGTTTATGTGTTATCTCAAATTACTTTTACTTGGTGAATTCCTGAGGACCTGTGAGGCAGAAAATGAGTCCAAGTCATCCTGGGAGAGTAGGATGTCCTCAAGTAAAGGAGGGGCTGGAATATCTGTCAAGTCCGAATAATGCTCCCTGAAAATAAAGCACACATCTTTCACTGTTCCAAGGCTGAGGAAAAATTGGGCTAATTTTTGTCAAAGGTATAAAAGATTTGAAACGAACATCCTTTAATCATTATAATGTTATATTGCCTGCAGTCACTATTCCTCCTTTTAGCAATGCACAATGAAACATGAGACCAGTCAGAGTAAATCAGGCAATCTCTGATTTTTTTAATACTTTAAACTTTAAACATATTCAAGACTAGACAGTCTATTTTTTAGGGCCAGCTATAACATGCTACTAAATATCTGACAAACTTTCTCATCAAAACCACAATGTTCATTTGTAAAAACACTATAACATTTACAAGTGTATTTATCCACTAAGAAATTGTTTGTGCTACCAACAAATCTACGGTATACAGATTTAGTGTATTTGTCCAAGGCCCCTTCCTCATGACGTTCAACATGAGGTCAATGAATCACTGTAGTTGAAACATCCAACACAAACACTGAAATGATCTAGATGCAAATGACTAATTTCTAGTAGACCCTTACCCCAGTATGATTGCTGAAAAAAAAATGTAAGTACATTTCACAAATTCAAAACATGAAGATTACAAGAACAATAGGATTAGACATAAATGATAATACAGATTGTGACCTTTTATGGTAAAGAACAGAAGATCCAGAATGTAGTCTGAACACCACAACTCAACAGCATTTTCGTTTTTTTTTTTGTGTGTGTTGTTGTTGTGGTGCCATGACAGTGCAACATTCTTAAAAAGAAAAGAAAAAAATCAGAACCCCAGGTTAATGAGGATGAAAAAAAAAAAGACAATCCCTTGCTCTACAGGTACATTTGACCGACAAGTGTTCTATATCAACAAAATCAACAAAATCTTTGAGAAAACATAGATCTAGAGCTCTTACCACATTGCATCAGCCTGGACCCAGCACAGATTGCGTGAATATGTGACAAGTATGAGTGTGAGTGGAATGTGACACTAGGCCAGGGCCCAGGGTGCAGGGGGTTGCTGGCCTAGGCATGTGAGTGGAGACCTACACTGTGCTGATGACATCGACTGACTGGTGAGGTAGATTCCTCCTGACGCAATGACAGCTTATTAGTATACAAATAATGCAAAGGTGAGAGTGTGTTAGTGGAGATGCAGCACACTCAAGGATATACAATGGTGAAACATGCACAAAATGGCGAATACCTGAGAGTGAGCTGCATTACCACTGATGTCACAAATTTAATCCAATGCATTTGTTTTATAGAATGGATAAAAAATTTAACAGCATTTTTTTTTAATGTAAGAGAGCTTATTGTATTAACATACCTTCATTGCTCTGAATGGCATCTTCAGAGGATGAAAATTTGAGCAAACATAGCACTAGTTATACACAAAGACCTGAAAATCACAAATTTTGCAAAATTATGTGAAATATTTCCTCTGATTTTTGAAAAATATGCGTCAAATTAACCCTTCCACAAAAAGTTATCTTTTTGTGCAGTGCATAATTGCATTAGAATCTATAATTCCCAACATGATTTTTGGGAATCGAATAACTAACGTCTGTCACATCTTTTTCATGCATCAGAATCACTATTATCCACAATTCACTGAAGGGCCTACACTGTAAACATTCGTACCAAGCGGACGACAAAGAGAAAAACGACAACCGAGGCTCAAATTTCATATTCTAGGCCTACAGGAAAAGGAAAAACATGGAAATTTTGAAAAATTTATGTGGTAAAATCTTGTGATAAATCTAACTCTTCTTCTTAATCTAAGGTAAAATGTGAATTATCTTTAATAGAATTTCTACATTTTTGTGCTGCATTTCGCCGATTTAAACTGATACAATGTCAGTGAGACAAATCTTCGAAGTCCCATGGATGTCATTATCATGCAGAAATCCCCCTATGCATTCGGAATTACCATGGTGTCGGGTAATACCATGTCTGTATATAGGTGTTCTATACCTCATGGATGTTAGTCCTTGATTATTGGTGAATACCATTCAGCTACATCATTGGTATGACATTACATGTAGACCCCTATACAGAACTTACTCATAACTACAAAAGTCAAGATGTCTGAAGATGTTTGTTCAAAACACTCAACAAACATTACCGGTACTACACAAGTACACACATGCACAAGGCACGAACTAGAGTAGATGATAGCAGAAATAAGTGACTGAGAGCGTGTGATGCGTTTGTAACAACTGATTGAGTGCGCACTGCTGAAGTACCATGCATTAATATGACATCGATGAGTGTGCAACTATGCCTTTTTGGTAAAGTGCCATAGGATCACAGCTGTGTCTGCAGGTTGCCTACTGTAGACTTTCTAACGTTAGTGTTGAACTTTTCGTTGCATATTAAATTTGAGCATGGCTGTCCATAGAATTCTAATAAGAAAATAAAGCACACACCCGACTCAATTGTCATTTCAGAGCTGCTGATTGGCTACATTCTTGAACACAGAACACTAAGTAACGTTGATAAAACCCAACCTTTGTTGTTAATATCGTCGACTCTCCACCCCAAGTAGAGAAAGAGTTTAACATTAGAACCACCAAAATGTGTAGAGCCTTATGCCATGGACATAGCAGAGAAACTAACCGTTAGATACATTCTATCTAACATTAAAACTATGTTAGGCCTAACGTTTAATGTTACTCCACCTTACCGCAGTGCCAGTGGCAGTAGGCACCTATCACTGGAAGATTCTAGAATCTAATGATAATTTCTGAAGTCTGACAATCACTGTGTCAGTGTGTGTTTATAGAAGTTCTAACTAACGTTAACAACTCTTAGCCGTTGGTCGGGCTAAGCTGCTGTGTGAATCATAATGATTAACGTTAGACTTTCCTAGCAGTGAGTGTGATATTTCGTTTAGCAACAGCCCATTCCTCACTCACAGTCACAACCATAGCACAACACACAAGCGCATCGATCTTGCTGACAACGATGTGGACTACCGACTCCACTTCGGTTGAGACTAGACACCTCTGCTGCTCTAGGCAAGTGTGAAGTCGAAGTCCGGGGGAATTCACGGGGCATCTGTTGGGAGCTGAGGAGTCTATCACGCCGCGCCTATCTAGTCTACGGGATCAAAAAGCCCATATAATATGACTACAATCGTGGTGTAATATGAGGTGAGGATCAGGCCATCCAGGCAGAAGATAGTAGACTAGTGATGGAGCTATCGAGGGCAGGGCCTACGGATCGGGACCAATCGGGACCTGGCGGCGGGAGCTCGAAGCTAGCTGGTGTATGGACGGAACCGAGCGAGAGCTAGAGAACCATTTTAGCATCAATGCATGCTATCAATGCTAGCAAAAATCGTAGCCTCAGTACGTACAGGCTGTCGAATTTTTTGACTCTGATCGATCATACTATATAATCGATCGCACTCAGCTAAGTACGCAGCAGACGATTCGCTCAAAGTTCGGGAAGAGTACATTTGTGTTAAGACACTATCATAATGAGGGTGATACAATAGAAAATACACTTTATAAGTATAATTACCAATCAAGGAGTGGAGTTAGAAGACAAAATGCAACAAATTAGTGTAACGCTATGAAATGGTTTGCAAGATGAACAATTCACTCGTTATTGATTTTAGAAATTTGTTGTTTGTAGCAAACAATTATAATGACACCCCTACTTCAGAATCGAACGTCTCGAAATAGGGCACGAACTCCACCATCGACTTTTTGTGGGAAACTCAAGTCTTGAACGTGAGCTACAAAACATGTAAATCGTGCGAAGAATAAATCTTATGTGGAATTGTCTTGCATATCAAGACTATTAACAGGTAGGTCACATTAACGTTTTGTACCAACAGGGCGTGAGCCGACAGTATTCTTACCCTAGCAGGTCGAATCTCATCTACATTGGCACGGAATTCTGTACATTCCCATGTATTTATATTGATGTTAGTTATGATCTTAACCGTGCCCGTACGTATATGTAACACGTTAGAACTCTGTATTTACACTATACACACGTAGTTGAATGAACTTGTACTATAAATTACCATCTGCGTTGGCATCATGACTCGTGCCCTGCTATTCGCGATATGTTTCTACGCATGGACCAAAACGGAGAGCTTGCCACCCCAATTCAAATTATACTGTGAATACAGTGAAACTTCACTCAGTATAACGAGTTTGGTTGTTAAACGAGGAACCGCTTTTAATATAACGAGGTGATCGCGTCAGTCCTGACCAGGGGGGTGTTTCATCAACGTTTGTCAGCGCTGACAATCACCATAGTAACAGTCAGTGTCCAGAGCTTCTCAGCCAATCAAAACCAAGGATTTTGCTGAAATTGTCAGCGCTGACAAACGTTGATGAAACCCCCCCCCCCGTTAGCTGTTTTCCTTTGGCTTTGCGTGTAAACCTATGGCAGAACGAATCGGTAATAACGAGTTCGGTTATAACGAGATTCCGGTTATAATGAGGACAATTTCGGTGCATCATGATGAAGAAAAACATAAGCAATTTGATCGGATATAACGAGGTTCCATTTCTTGACTTGCTGCTTTCAAACACGCGACAAACGAAACATTGAAAACCGAATTCACGCTCTTTCCTGTTTTGCAGAGTAAATTTACCATTCCTCCCATGTTTTCTTGTAAACCACACGATAATACACAGGAATACCTTCCAATGTTCCGACTAAGTTATTGAATATAATCATTCGATTTTCTTTTTCGCGAGATAGGGCCTACGTGTGCATGATAGAAGGTCAGACGAACTGCAACGAGAAAAAAAAAAATTAAGCATTCAAAAACTTTTCATGTAGCGACACTCGTGGCCAAAAATGGACAATTGGAATGCGTGTATAATTCATTATATCCTTTCCATTTTTAGTTCCGACTTACACTTGTTTTGCTGGTAAGTAAATATGAGTGTGTATGATTAAAGCCAAAATAATTAATGAAATCATCGCGATCCCGCCGGGTGACAGTAGTGTAAAAATAGTCGAATAATGCGTGTTAATCTGCTTAATTGAGTCGGTGTTCAGAAAAAGAAACAGACGCATTTAACAGTTTGAATAGATCTGGCTTTGTTCATCATCATTTAACAAATGATAATGTAAATACGAGTGTGTATGATTAAAGCTGAAATAATTAATGAAATCAACGCGATCCCATCTGGTGACAGTAGCGTAAAAGTAGTTGAATAACGCATGTTTATCTACTTAATTGAGTCGGAGTTCTGAAAAAGAAACAAACGCATTTAACAGTTTGAATAAATCTGGCTTTGTTCATTATCATTTAACAAATGTAAATATGAGTATGTATGATTAAAGCTGAAATAATTAATGAAATCAATGCGATCCCGCCTGGTGACAGTAGCGTAAAAATAGTTGAATGACGCATGTTTTTCTACTTTAATATAGTCAGAGTTCTGAAAAAGAAACAAACGCATTTAACAGTGTGTATCATTAAAGCCAAAATAATTAATGTGTGGAAAAATTGATATAGGTTTGGTAGGCCTAATATGTGTGTTGTCATTATGGTTTTGGAGCTATTGGAATGTTAAAAATAAAATCGCATCTTCAATCACACAAGCAAAATGTGTGTTCACACAATCAATCTCCCTTTTTAACTTTATGATTTACCTGGAAAGAAGTTCACATACATAATTAAAATACCAGTAAGTCAAAATATTCCCTTTTCCGTTTTTATTATAAAAATAACTCTGATATCTTCGAATTGAAATATTGCACCAGCTAAGATTAAATGTGAGAAGAGAGTAATAAACTGACATTGTAAGACACTCAAAATATGGAGGGTTAAATAAATGTAACATGTACGATGTAGAATGTAGCACTACAGAATACAATATGAAATGAAGACATACCAACTAATGAAAGACAGTTCGAAGTCAAAGCAAATGTTTTGCGAATTAAGTGTCCACAGTCCACGGTCTATTAAACTGAGCGACTTTATCGTGCCGACTGGTTAAGGTAAGCGAATCGCTGTCGTAGAAGACCAAATTGAAGGACTGGACTCAGTGACAGAAAAGGGGCTCGACTAACAGGATCCTGCGGAGCTGGGCGGACGTGAAGATGTGCTGAAGAGCTCGACGCGAAGATCGTTCGGAGACTTGAAGTGATGCGACACTCCGTGGTGAGCGGGGCTGAAGAGCCGTAACGGAGGTTGAGAGAAAGATGAAATGCAGCTCTCTGCCAGCGCAGTGAGTCGGCGGGAGACTGAAGAAGATAAGTTCAACAGGACAGTGAGTCACCTGGAACGATGTAGATGTAGATGCTCAGCCGGACAGTGGGTCGTCCATGGCGAGAACGATGAGTGGTTGCGGTCACTCGACGACAATGAGACGTGTCGGAGGGCGGATGAATGAAAGTTCTGTGCAGGAGGCAACGTGGCTAAAACTGTGAAGCTCCATCCCCGAATCTCCGATACGCAGAGAGGTCAGCTGCTGGGTAGAAACTTTACAGCCAGCAGGCCCATAAAAAACACAGAAGGTGAAGGGTGACTCTACCGCAGGCGATCCGGAGGTCGTTCCTCTACGGTGATTGATGCGGGAGTGGTTTGATGCTGTGAAGGGTCGTGTGACATCTCGCTCATGCGATGGGTGACGTGCGAATAGCGGTCGCGATTGGTCAAAAGTAACATAAATGATCAAGATTACTTATTTTGCACTTAATACGCATTTAAATCTAGTGATTGGATTAACACTATATGATGAATAATAAATCTACGAAATGTGTGCTACATTATTGCGACCGTGAACCGGTCTGAACCAGAATTTAAAGTCAAACAACTATGCATGGAAATTTCCACAGGCTATGAAAGGCTAGGCCGGCTTGGGAAAATCTTGCTGATATAAATACTGAATTGGTGGCAAATTAAACTGGCCAAAACAGAGCTGCTACACGCAAATTTATGAGCGGCTAATTGAGCCGATACAAATGAAATAAATGCGATCCCGCCGGGTTGAGTCGGTGTTCAGAAAAAGAAACAAACGCATTCAACAGTTTGAATAGATCTGGGTTTGTTCATTATCATTTAACACTGCATTTCACAATGAAGATTTTTCTTTCTTTTGGAATGGCCTTCGAGGTACAGATTTGCATAAAAAGGATCACAACCTTCCAAATTCCCTGTCGCATATTTTTCAAGAACGGATGTACAAAACGCGAAGATATTTTTGGATGAAAATAAAAAACGCTTTTTTAATCCCTTTGGGCGCAACGATCATACATTGTATAATATTACAGCCGAAATGAATCATGAAACCATCGCATTCCCGCTGGGCACCAACAGCGTAAAATACCTCAGAAATTACGGTAAACAACGCATGTATGTTACTCTATTTGCGCTGGTGTTTAGAAAAACTTAACAAACGCATTGTATACAGTCTGATTTTGTTCATTTTCATTTTACACTGTATTTCACAAGTGAAAAATATCATTCTTTCATAATGGCTCAATATAAGAGGAAGAGATAGGTGTAGAAAGAATCAGGAATATAATATAGGCCTACTTGTCAGGAACGTAATGTGCAACTATTATGCGAAGAGATTTTCTGAAGAAAAATAAAGAATTAACGCATTTCAACCCCTACTTTTTTTTCGTCTTTTTTTGTATCGATTCACAAATAATTTCCCTTTATTCTCTCAATAATAATGATCCATAGTTGTGTAATAACAACGCAAAGGATGTTCTTAAGTTTGATTGATGAGCATATGACGTCATGCTTATGTTTTTCTTTGTTTTTGATGCGTACGATTATAACGAGGTACCAGTTATAACGAGGTAATATTGCCGGTCCCACGGACCTTGTTATGGCGGGGTTTCACTGTAAAGTCTAGACCATCTACTGTATACGCTATAATTTTCCCGTACATAAATTTTCGCGAATTACCGCTGTCACACATTTTCGCGAGTGGTGAAATTCGCGATTGAGGGACCAGAGAAAATATGAAGTGGCAAAGAAAGTGTGAATTTTCAACTTACTAGCAAATAAGAATGATACTAGTTATACACTGCATGAAAAAAAAAACTTACCAAACTCTGCTAACTAGTAAGTTAGAATTCAACATTTTTGAAGGGGTTAAGTCCATCGCGCTAGATTGCTGACGAATGGTCCCCTTGCGATAATGGATTGGCTCTCTACAGTATTCGTAAGTAGACGTGGACGTGCTATATGTACGTAAACAAACTTAGCCAGTACAGTACTAGTATATGGTCTGTTCGGTAAGCCATGACATGGTATACTACTAGTACTGAAATTTTCGTATCATCAAGGCAAGGGATTCATTTTGGAAGGTAATATTTTCGCGTGTTGTTAAATTTGCGAATGGCTCCCGACTCGCGAAATTCGTGAAAATAAAACCCCCGCGAAATATATAGCGTATACAGTATATATGCTGAACTAGACTGCGTCAAACTTGCACAAAAAATTCCGTTATGAACAAGGTCAAGGAGTATTTGTAGAATTGTGCTAGAATCTACAAATAGTTCTTGTTCATAATGGAATTTTTGTGCAAGTTTGACGCAGTCTAATTCAGCATAGATCTAGAGATATTATCGTAGTATTTTGTACGCATGTGTGATAGTAGATTTCTACTTGTAGTAGTGTTTTTTGGTGTTATTTTGTGGACATTGTCTAGAGTAGTAGGAGTTCTATAATTTAGATCTAGTAAATTTTATTGTAGTAAGTGTAAACACACAGTCACAATCAGTTGGATCAGTTGGAAGAGCATTTCTCTATGTAAGCATTTTTTGTCTCGCCCACCGGAGGTGAAGGCGAGACGTCGTCCGTCCGTCGTCCGTCCGTCGTCCGTCACAAATGTTAAAGTTTACCTGCAAGACTCTCTTATGATGCATAACTTGGCAACTGTTACAGCAATGGCTGCCACACTTGGGTGATAGAAGCACTAGGGGTATCTTCATGTTATGGTGTTGTCAGTGGTCATGTGATGATGTCAAAGGTCATTTGAGGTCATATATTACAGAGTACAGTTGAACCTCTCTTATCCGGCCTCCCTTTATCCGGATCTCTCTATTATACGGACGCAATCTCGCCGTGTTTTTTTTTAAAATAATTACCTGAGGAAAGGGGGATTCCCAACTCCTTGAGAACTCCTACACAAACACACATGAATTACATATTACTTCCAACATGATTAACATACATTACATCAAATTTCCTTCCAAATTGCTTACCTTCAGACATTTTAACATCTCCAAACATCCCCAAATGTAACAATGAAAAGGTTGCAGTTTACACATTACTACATGTGGTACTACAATGGGCTACATCAGTACATGTGTATGTGTATGTACATGTATAAAGCATTGAGTCTCCCGTATCCGGCCAAATCCCTTATCCGGATGAGCCCCGGCCCCGACTTGTCCGGATACGAGAGGTTCAACTGTATGTGCAAGACTCTCTTTTCTATGTTAAAGTTTACCTGCAAGACTCTCTTTTGACAAATAACTTCACATAAGTTGCTTGGATTACAACCTAACTTGGGTCATAGATGCACTGGGGGTACCTTCATGTTATGGTGCCGTTGGAGGTCACAGGATAAGGTCAAAGGTCATTTGAGGTCATACGTTAAAGTTTACTTGCAAGACTCTCTTATCACATGTAACTCGACACATGTTGCTACAATGGCAATCAAACTTGGTTGATGGATGCACTGGGGGTACCTTCATGTTATGGTGCTGTAAGAGGTCACATGATAAGGTCAAAGGTCATTTGAGGTCATACGTTAAAGTTTACTTGCAAGACTCTTATCACACGAAACTCAGCACATGTTGCTACAATGGCAATCAAACTTGGGTAATGGTAGATGTCTCTTGGGAAGTTGAAGGTAACCACAAGGTCAAAGGTTACAGACAGGGGTCAACGAACTTTTAGTGCCCAATGTTAAGTTTTTAGGGCGCATTTCGTTTATGGCTCATAACTTTTGATCCCTTTGTCCGTTTGTGACCAAACTTGGATGGAAGATGTCCCTTGGGGAGGTGAAGGTCCTCACAAGGTCAAAGGTCACAGACATGGGTCAACAAACTTTTAGGGCCCAATGTTATGTTTTTAGGGTGCGTTTTGATTGTGGCTCATAACTTTTGATCCCTATGGATCCCTATGTCCGTTTGTGACCAAACTTGGACGGTAGATGTCCCTTGGTGAGTTAAAGGTCATCACAAGGTCAAAGGTCACAGAAAGGGGTCAACAAATTTTTAGGGCCCAATGTTAAATTTTTATGGCGTGTTTCGATTATGGCTCATTACTTTTGATCCCTTTGTCCGTTTGTGACCAAACTTGGATGGTAAATGTCCCTTAGGGTGATGAAGGTCACCACAAGGTCAAAGCTCATAAGCAGGTCAATTAACTTCTGGGAGTTATAAAAAATATTAATTCCGTGTACGCGAATGGGCGAGACACAATTTGGCGATTGCCTTGTTTTACATGGCATATCAACCTTGATTGATTGATTGACTGAGAGCGTAGAACTCCTTTATTTCTTTCAACATTTACAATATGTTCAGTTATAAAGATGAAATAGAGGTCTAACATAATTCACACATAATACACAAATGGATGACAAAGGTCATCATATAACAAAGTGGTAAAAAGTCAGACTTAAAAAAAAAGAACAAGAAAAGAGAAGTGGAGTAAAGTGAAAGAAAAAGGTGTCCCGCAAAAGCCTCAAGGGCTTGCAGTGATGGGATCACCTGACAATGAAAAGTTGGATAATACAAGAATAATAGAAAATGCAACGCTATGCTGGGTGAATTATATAAGTGGTGGATCAAGTGTGAAACAATGTAAAACTAGTATTTGACGAGGAGAGATATTTTGAGTTGTTTTTTTAACATCCTGTTAAATTGTGAATATCAAATACTGGGCGGTAGTGAATTCCAAATGACCGGACCAAGGTGTCGAATTGATTTTGAATGGATGTTTGTTTCTATTTTCCAGCAGTGGAATTTGGATGACTGATGGGTGATATAACTATGTACTTGAACATTCAAACAAAACATTTCAGTGAGGTATGGGGGAAGGCTTTTGGTGAAATACCTATGCATTAAAGAGGGGGTTGACCATGTCGTCTTCTGTAATCTTGAAAGTGCTATCAACCTATCATGAAGGTGACTTTGCTGTGCTCGCTTTGAGGATGAATATGTTTAAATCAATATCATAATTTCATATTCAAAGCCAAAATTGACACCTTTTGTGATTTGATGTGGCTCAATCTTGGGAGAATGATCTTGCAATTGTACATGGATATGTTGGAAAATATTTCTTCCTAGTTTGACGCAGTCTTGTCAGCTGAGATCAGGATATCTGCATCAAGAAACTGCATTAATTAAGTGCCTTGTTAGCCCTTAGCTTTTACTATCAGCATCAGTACGTGTACTTTCAACTGCTTAGGGATTGCAATCTGCATTTATGTCAGAAGGTATATAGAAGTCTACATATTGTAACCAAATCAAAAACTATGCAAGGACCAACAAAGTTTGGTACCTACAAATGTGTACATGTATTCCCAACTTTCAAGTCCATGATCAACAGATTTGGAAATTCCTCACAGAGGTTGGACGTCTTTCAGCATAACGGCTTAATAGAAAGCTAAATCTAAGTTATCTTGACTCATTCCATCCATGTCTCTATAGGTCAAAGTCCCAGCCATCATGCCACGTTAACACAATTTGTATTCCAATCCAAACCAAGACATGGAAAGAGAGACCCTGCTGCGATGTCTTCAATTGTATAAACCAACTTAGCTTTCCATTGTCAACCATGGGAGATGTAAGCTGTGTATAATTTAGGAAACATATGTTTTCCCATTCCTCTCTACACACAAATTTGGAAGTATATTTTGAAAGTATTGACCTTGGTCGTGGACTGTGCCATACATTAAAAAGTCATATAATAAAGGCTTAGCTAGTAATGGACTTTATAATTTTACAAAGAGTCTTTGTATGTTTAGACAAGAAGTCATGTCAGCAAATAATGGTTGTAATCCTGTACTTGCTTGTCTTTTAACCTGTTGAGGACAGACTGATTTTGCTACAACATGCATTTCCCATAGCCACCTGCCCGGGTATACCGGGACTCGTCCTCAACGGGTTATTAAAGAATTCCACAAAGAGACCATCTAAGCTAGTGACATATAGTACAGTTGGGCTTGCATTGCATTTTCTGCTGATTGACCTGTGCCCACATGTCTTTTACCTGAACATATACCTCATTCAATGATAACACATACTTCTCTCTCTCTCTCTCTCTCTCTCTCTCTCTCTCTCTCTCTCTTTTTTAAACAAGTATTTTCCCACAATGCTCTATGTTGATGTTTTAATGGGGACTAAACTTGCAGTCTTGACAAACTACCTGGTAAGTATGGTAGCAATGCATGGCCAAGTGTCCTATAAATGCTATATGAATATATAAATGCCATATGAATATGGTTGTATGAATATGAATATGATGTATTTCTATTTTATCTTTTTAAAAGAGCTGAGCCAGAGGGGAAAATGAGACGGTCCGCTGCACCTTCCCAGCAGGGCCTTGCCTGCAAGAGGCCCCGGTTCAATCCCCCATTTCGAGCAAACTCAGCCAGTGGTGCAGCAAATCCCCCTTTCAATTCTTTTTCAAAGCACTGTGCACATTGGGAGGTCCAGAACATTCCAGACGTTTGTGATTCCAGTACAAAGATCCTCAAAAAGAAGATGACAGGTGTGGGACACATTGACTGTAATTCATCAGTGGAAGAGAAAGATGAACTTTGTGACAAGTTAGAAGAGTGCCAGTCTACACCAGCAAGCAACAATGGAAAAACTCACAAAGAAGTGACCTCATGCCCACATCCTAACCATACCATCAATGCAGAAGAACCGGAGAGTCAGAAAAATGGAGGTGTAATGGGCCCAAATTCTCAGTGTGAAGTCCCGCCCGGAGAAACTGTAGAGGGTGGCTGTCAGAGTAATGCTAATCCTGGCCTGAATCAGTTGGCATCAAATAAACTCCAAAAGAGGCCATTCAAGGTGAAACAAGCTGTACATCCGCTATCAGCAAAACCAGCACAGGCTGCTGATGGAGACAGAGATGTTGAACCGAAGAGGCATTTCTACAGTGTCATGTGGTGAGGCATTCACTTGTGCATTTCTTTTGTGGAACTCATTACATCAAATTTGTAATCATGATTAATATCACTATGAGCATAATTATCACTATTGTAGAATGAAATTGATGATGATGATCATCGTCATCTTCATTATCATTCTCTAAGTGTTTCCGTGGAAAGATCGCGATCTGGCTCTGATGATATGCACTTTACCATGTACATACTAAACTCTTGAGGGTGCAAAGTTTCTGATTGGCCCTGAAAAGGACCTTCATGAGTCAAGCAATAATTGGCTGTATACATTATTTTTAATGACTAATGCTTTAATTTCACCCACTTTTTAATATATTATATACAAGGCATTTGGGAATGACAATTTTTTCCCCTATCAGATAAAATGTGTTTTGTAATGTAAACCAAAAATCTGCAGACCACAGCGGTACGCATAATATGCTTTACGGATGAGGGAAAAATTCTTTTGAATTGTTAGTCTGCTTTTAAGTGCATAGCACTGATGAATCAAAATTTCAGCCAAGCAATTTCCTATTGCTAAGACTTAATATGAGATCATACAAGTGTAATGTAATGTAATGTGTGTCAGGAGAGTTTATGACTAATGACCTTGACTTTATGTAATTGACATGAATAATCCAAAGTGTAGGTTCTGATAGCTACTTTTAATGTAGAATTTATTTATATCTGTGTAAAAGTCAAATGATGCTCTTTTTTCAGAGACATTAACTTTAATTTCAAGGAATCACCCTCAGCACTCCCTCAAAAAAAAAGAAATAAAAAGATAAGCACAAAATAGATGAAATTAAATTCTTTCCATTGAAAAAGATTTGTTTCTGTTGGTTATATTACTGTTTAAACTTCTTGGAAAGGCCTATATGGTCTTTCCACAATGTTGTTGAGTTCATCATTGGCTAGACAGCAGATATGAGGGGAGGGACTACAATATATCATTCCTATTCGTCATCTATCTGTGAACATTTCTTTCATTCCCATTCCTAACATGTGTAGGTGTAAAATGTCTAAGAAGAAACACAAGAAATGGGAAGGAGATGGTGAGTACAATTTGTGCCTCATTTTTAAATGTCTTTCTTACCATGAATGGTCCTTAAAGAAGAAATCCACCCCAAAATATGAATGAATTTCAAAACAGAGAAAAATATTCTCTACAGAACAATACAAACGTGACAAAAATCGGTTAAGAAATAAGGAAGATGTGACATTTTGAAATTTCACATTTTTTCAGAAAACATTTCTTGGCCAGTCCTAATGAGTATTCAAATCAGCAAGCTGATGATATCATGCTCTCACAATTTCTTATTAATTTCATATACAAAAATGAGAAAAATCTCATATTTCAGCTGTATGAATATAAAACTCATCTTAAACCCACCCAAAATAAAAAAAGAAAAGATGTTAACTCAGATATATTTTGGTATGGTAACATGCTATTTAATACTTGTACGAGCTGAAAATAACAATTTTCTGAATTTCATATAACATACATGCTTGTACATGAAAAATTGTGAGGGTATGACACCATCAACTCACTTATTTGAATATTCATTAGGACTGTTCAAGAAATGTTTTCCGAAAAAATTGAAATTTCAAAATGTCATATCTTCCTTATTTCTTATCCATTTTTTGCCATTTTCATATCACTGTGTAGGAAATATTTTTCTCCTTCTTTTAAAGTTTATTTAGTTTTGGTATGGATTTCTCTCTCCCCCTTTTTTTTTTAATAGCAGCTGTAAAGTTAATGAAGATTTCTGTGACAAGAAAGCCATAGAGGGGATAAATATGTTCATAATGCTATTGTGACTTGAAGGCCATGTATTAAAGTTGTTAATTATGTATTTTACACCTACCCCTGCATACAGTTAGAACCCCAGCCCTAAATAATGGAAAGCAGTTATACATATTTTTTTATCATTTCATATATTAATATGCTGATTGTTGGAATTGTGATTATGCAGAGGAGCTACCACCTTCAAAACAACAACAACAACAACAACAACAACAACAACAACAACAACAACAACAACAACAACAACAACAACAACAACAACAACAACAACAACAACAACAACAACAACAACAACAACAACAACAACAACAACAACCAGAGCAGGGTTCATTAAACCTATTCAGGCATTAATTTTGTAGAGCAATGACACAAAAGTAACACACTGACAAAGAAAGAAAAGAAATCAACAAGTGACTTGGGACAGTTACAACTGTATGATTTCAATGTGAGTTAATTCATAGAACATGATGGCCTGCTGGTTTGTCAGAGCAGGAGTCGAGGTCATGTGACTCAATTGCAGATAATTGCTATTATTATGAGGGTATATATATATAATAAAATATGCCGCAAAAAGGAATATGCACATAAAAGGTTGAAGACTTAAAAGGGGAAGGCTAGTAACTGATCAGTGGGAATCAGTGGAAATGCTGGGAGATGATTGTTCCAATCCTTATGGGATTCATTCAAGAGTTCATTGTATATCTATTGTTGTGTGAAAATGATTTGCTTCAGAATGGTCTCATATTCAAGTAATGTGCAGTTTAATGCTTCCAGGTTGGCATCCCTGGTCAGTGACGGAGCATTAATCTGCACATTACTTGAATATGAGACCGTTCTGAAGCAAATCATTTTCACACAACAATAGATATACAATGAACTCTTGAATGAATCCCATAAGGATTGGAACAATCATCTCCCAGCATTTCCACTGATTCCCACTGATCAGTTACTAGCCTTCCCCTTTAAAGCAATACTCAAACATTTTTTTGTCTTTTCACTGTGCATTATTGTTTAAAAGCACATCAGGAACTCTTGCAGCCCAAAAGAATATGTGTGCATAGGTTCTGCACTTTATGAATTGATTTAATTTTTATCATAATTATGAATAACCATTAATGATCTGAACGATGTGTATGATGATGATGCCATGTACAAAAGTGTGCCTCTTTCTAGGATACATTTGTGTAATAGTGATATGACTGCAGTGTGAAATACTTTGTCATTTACCTTCCAGCCATTTTGGTTACCAAGGGACGAACAGTGACACTGCTAGATACTGAAGGAAAAGAGTAAGTATTGCATGTCATAATGAATACTCTCTTAAAGATAATATAAAGTTTTGGTACCTCAAAAGTTTCCCTGAGTTTCCTTGTCTTAGTTTGTGTTTTAGGTTAAAGTACCTTTCATATAACTAATGCTGTGAGACTTACTCGCCCCAAAGTGCTCTCATGTCTTAGTAATCGTGCAATAATGGTTTCGTACCAGAGCAGAGCAGGCTCTGAAAAATTCGAACGAGCCGTTAGTTTGACTTGATGCGGTACCGCGACAATCAATATACACGTATTGTACAAAACCATTATTGCATGATTACTAAGACATGAGAGCACTTTGGGGCGAGTAAGTCTCACAGTGTTAGTTTATGAAAGACCTGTACTTTAACCTGAAACACAAACTAAGACAAGGAAACTCAGGGAAACTTGAGGTACCAAAACTTTATATTATCTTAAAGAACATTACTGTGTAACCTTGTTTATTCTGTGAATTTGAATATTCAGATGACACTGTGTTATGCTGTAAACTTGTTTGCATCTGGCTGATTGTGATTTCTGTATATTTGGTATGCATTTTTGTTATGCACCCCAGATATTAGCGTCTTATCCTCAATCTTTTCATTTTTATCTAGAAATGACAACCAAGGATCATTTAATTTTTGCACTATTACTCAATAAGTGGCTAGTCTCAAATTAACTTTACTGCTAGGGCAAGGCCATGGAAATCTTAGCAGTGGGTCAGTAAATGTGACTGTGTCTGCAGTGACCTTGTGTGTGATGGGCTAGTGGGTAATAACAAAATGAACTAAATAAACCGGAAGACATGCAACAAACCCACTTCATTGCCACCATTTTGACCCTAAGTTTGCCCTTGAGAGTGTGTGCTTGTTTGCTTGCAATTTTTTTTTTTTAAAAGGGAAGGTTATGATGGCAAGTGCATCCATGGGTTGCTGTCACGTGAAAGCAGTTGTGACTATTGCTATATTTAGCCTCTGCTAGCTGAATATGTCAACTAGAATTAGAAACACTCTGACCAGATGGAAAATCAAATAGAGCATGACTTGTAAGGATCTACTGGAATTCAAAGAAAGAGGTAGATTAAAAAAAAAAATTATTGTGCCAATTCGATTGTAGAATATGTGAAGAAATAGGTAACTGAGTAATAAGTCATGGATTAAACCCACTGTGGAATGATTTTTCCTTTGAGAGCAGTTCTGTGTTTCATCTCACTATTTGGTTTAGTTTTTCATCAGACCATGAAAGTGAATTATGTCCTCTTGTCCTTTACAACAAAATTCAACTCTGTATTTTGATGGTGTGCCAAGCTAGTAGTATTGCTTTTAAAACATGGTGTGGTTCATTAGATTAACTTATCATAAACAGTAGAGGGCAGTATAGCTGTCAACGGCCATGTGTAATGTCATTACTTTATAAATTTGCCGTGCACAGTACATGCTACATCGCAATAGTAATGCTAGATGCATTTTGAGCAGTGTATTATGTTTTTTTAATTTCCTTTTTTAAAAGAATTTTATTTTTGTGTTGGATTTCCTCTCCTGAATATTTCTAACACATTGCCACTCTTGCATTACATCAAATGGAAAAAAGTATGAAGGACTAGCTGTGATTCAAAGTGTAAAATGAAATAGGGATTAAGATGCAAGATCTTTTCACAGGATATCTTCAAGTCAATGATGTAAGAGCACCTTGTCAGGTCATTCTTGTTGTTAACTGATTTTTGAAATACAGATCTGTGCTTTCATGATTATACCATGAAGAGATTTGTGATACATATGAGACAGGTACATGTAGTTTACAAGCTGTCACTTGAGTGTCAGTGTTCAGTGTTCAATTCAGTTACACGTTGTGGTTTGTGCATCCTTCTGGATGTTAAATGCCAGTGCAAGTGTATATCATTAATCATCTGTATCTTGAGATGTTTGTAGCATACTTCAGTATTGTATTTGAACTGTGAGATGTAGAAATTGATATACAGTGAACAAAGTTTGTTGGCTAAACAATTTAGTTAGAGATGAAAAGAGAGGAAGAGCAGTAGAGCACTGCTTTTAAAAAAAAATTAATTGCAGCTAGTGGGTTTTGTTCTAGACATGTGTGTCTGTGCACATCATTCCCTTCATTATCATTGATTTTGCAGCAATTTATTGGTGTGTTTATTGATGCAATTTATTTATGCTTTATGTGTCTTTTGACTGCAGATCATTTGAATGTTTTAGATAAAAGACCATATATTAAACTGCAACATAATAACAAGTATAAAGACTTCTTGACAAGACTAGCTGCTCTTGCAGGTAGAATCAGAAATAATGAGCCGAAGTGGTCCAGCTGAAGTTTTGTATAGAGATGACAGCTGTTGACAATCTTATCATGATGACTGTGCATGTTCCGTGAAGCAAAATGTGTTTAACCCATTGAGGACGGTTTGATTTTGCTACAACGCACATTTCCCATAGACACCTGCCCGAGTATACTCAGGACTCGTCCTCAACGGGTTAAGGACAGTTGCAGGTAAACAATGTAACCTAACATTGAAGTGATCAGCTCCTTACTGCTCTGTATTTAAAGCTGGTACTAATGAAAGATGTCAAACTGTAGCGGAGCTACTGTCTGATCTGGATATGCCAAGGGGACTGTGACCAGACTTTGATATGGAAAGTCAAAGATTCATTAAGTGTGTTTACTGTGCTGCAAGGACAATTTGTTTGTCCTCTGTTTAATTACCAATTTCATATGTCATGCCTTGTGATTGATCAATGTCACATGTAACGCAACGTGTTTGAACACGTGATAGTGCTGGGCAGATTGAAGAGGATCATTATGCACAGATGTACCCCAAGGTTTTTTTTTTTTCTTTTAAATTAAAAAGAAATATAGCATTCCTTCATGTATGTTACACTCACATTTTATAGCTAGACAACAACTGAATGATATTTTTCATACCTGGAACATTTCATGATGAGACAATGTTACATCCACACATTTTTATACCCCTGCATACACGAAGTGTATAAGGGGTGTTATAGGAATCAGCATGTGGTCAGGCTGTCGGGCGGTTGGTCGGGCAGTCCATTGCAAATCTTGCGTCGCAAACTCCTACAGTTTTGAAGCAGTTAAGATGAAACTTTAGGGTACATGATGACATTGAGGTCTAGATGTGCAAGACATGTTTTTTTTTTTGGGTTGGAGAAAGCATTGCCATGGAAACCTTAATTTTGCCAAAACCTTGTGGAGCGAACTACTTCCATAGTATTTCAGCAATTTATTTCAAATTTGGTATATGATCTATAGGTTTATGCAAGACACTTTGTGTTTACACCCAGCAACGTATTGCCATGGTAACTGCATATTTTCTTGAAAATCTTGTGGAGTGGATTACTTCCACAATTTTTAAAGCAGTTGAAATCAAATTTGATGGACATTATGCCAATTGAGGTATAGATGTAGAAGACCTGATTATTGTGTTTGCCGGACAAAGTGTTGCCAAGGTAACCACAATTTTACCAAAACTGTGTTAATTGTATTACTTCCACAGCATTTAAGCAATTAAGGTCAAATTTAGTATGTGTGATCTATACATAGGTGTGGATATTCAAGACACCATTGCGTTGGTATCAGAAAAAAAAAAAAAAAATTTCCGTGATGGTAACCACACATTTTTGAATTAAACTAAAGCATTTAAGTTAGAACGTCAAATTTGGTGTGTATGAAGATCTATAGGTGTTTGTGCAAAATGCCCTTTGTGTATGTACCCCACAATCCCTGTTTCAGGTCTTTTTCATAGGAGTCTGAGCTGCTGGAGCGAGGGTATTAATCACCTTCAGTGATTGTTCTAGTTATGCATTATGATGTCGGTGTTCATAATAAAAATGTGCAGTATATGTATACATTGTGGTTACTTGGTGACAGGGGTAAGATGTAATCAGATGATATGCTTTCACCAATTTCTTGTTTTGGTGTTGGTTTTGATTTAACAAGAAATGGTTAAAATCTATGCCTAATAAGTGGTGGAAAAGCATATGCATGAAAGACCTTTTTTTTGATAGAGACATTTCAGTATATGTAACAAGATTTTAAGTTAGAATGGCTTTTGATGAATTTACATTAGTCGGAATTCCACACTCATATATTTTATGATATTTTTTATTGATATGTAAACTTTGAATGTATCAAATGACTGATCATCTTTTCTTTTAGGAAATACAAAATAAAAACAGAAGGAGGACAAAACAATATTGCACAGACTTGTGACATTGCTTTATAAACAGCTACTGACTGCATGTGGTTCAGTCTATACATAATTGATGTTTGGTCTCAAGATTTTTCCCCCTCTGTGAAATTGGATTTACATGCTATGAATGAGCAATCTTTCCATTTTTACAGGATTTGTTTTCAAAATTATATTTTACTATGCACTTTTTTTTCCCTGTTTGATCTGCAGGTATTGGCAGCCATCAATTTCTTTAATTTAGCTGTACAGTGTACCTTGTAGTGATCTTAAACTAGCTGCACACTGATAGTCCTCCCAAAATAAGTTTAAAAAAAGAATGTAGTACTTATATAAGCCTATACAAGATGCACTAAAAATAAAAGATTTGTTAGGTATTTGGGATAGAGGGATTTGTAGAAGAAGAAAGAGAAATAGAAGGAAGAGAAAGAGAGAGAAGAGAGAATTTAAGAAGTGCATGTTACAATTTTGGTATGGTTTATTTTGGACACTGAGCCATTCTATCTCACTCTATCTCATTCTATCTCTCATGCACACTGCCCAGGCTTGGAGGGGTGAGGGATGAAAAATTGTAATGATTGCATGCAGTGCTGATTCCTTTTGTTTTTGACAATACATGAAGTGATAGCATATCACACTATTGACTGAAAATAAATTTTCATTGTGAGCGCCATGTTATCAATAAAATCATCTGTCAGGATCAAAACATGCTAGAGTTGCTATGGTACATGTGTATATTTAGCAAGAGAATGACATTTGATTGGCTTGAGACTGGTGAGAGTTAAAAGTGTGATCAGAAAAACAGGACAGGAATAGAACAAAAATCAAATTTGACGTATCGTAAATCAGAAAACAGGATGTGTTGATCTTTGTCAGAGTAAACCTTGGGTACACAAGTGATATGACTGTGGTCTTTGGGTTGAGAATGTGCATTATGATGAAATCAAATTGTCCATTGTTGGTGGATGAAATGTGTTGTTATGCCATCATTATTGTTTTGTGTAGATGGGAGAGGTTGTCACAAAAGGCTACTTTCACATGGATTCATACTCATTTCTCATGCCAGTATGATGACATGGGTGTGGTTGTAGATATTGCAAGTGATAGAACAATGCCAGACTTGTACTGTTAGATATGCTTTCAATGAGGGTAGGGGGATGACTACACCACTGACTTGATGTGAATGCCACCATAATGATAGAATAATGATTATGAAGGAAATTTTAAAAGTTCGAGAATAAATTTCTATCATTTCAACATGAAGATGTTTATTCACCATTCCATTTATTCTCCAGAAAATGCATTTTTGACAGGATAATCAGAACCATCAAAATTGAGGTGAAGTAAACCTTTTCATGAGGCAGGATGACCTTCCTTCATTTTGTGGATTTTGTATCCACAAAAAAGGTCAAAATACAAATTCATATTAAAAACGAGACATACAATATTCATTCATCATCTATTCACATACTGCAACTGGCTTTACCAGTTGAAGCTGAGAAGTGTATACTGGATAATGTACTGATGTAATAATTTATATTTAAGTAAAACTTGAAATACATTTTTGACACAATTGTCTTACATTGCATGTAGACATTGGTAGTTCATACTTCATCCGGTCTAGATGACAATGAAATAATGATAATAATAATTCATATTCTTACCACACTTAATACAAAGTTTCTGTGCAATGAAACTCGCAAAAGACCAACAGTCTTTTAATTTATTGAACCAAAAGAAATTATGTGGCATGTCTTCTCAAGGCTGAAGATGTACTAACTAAATTCAGTTCAGTTCAGTTAGGTATATCATAGCATTTGCATTTATAGTAAAGCTGTTCTTCTGCAAATACATGAACAATGTAGAAAGAACAAAAATATAGACAAACTGCACACAGTAATAGAGCAAATGACATGACTCAAGTCACACACACACAAAAAAAAGAAAGTACAACATACTACCAAAAGGAAATCAAAACAGATTCAAAGCTAACACTGAGCAAGATCAAAATAGGACAAACCTTGAGGAGCATTATACTAGATAATTAAAAAGAAATTATTGCTGCACCCTTGATTTGTTTACAATCATTGATTTTTTTTTAACCTTTGTGTTTACAATTTCCTCCTTTTTTTTGTGCTTTAGAATTGGAAAAGGAAGTGGATACAGACCCTCTGAATTGGACAGCATGATGGAAGGGCACACTCTGTGTATTGGAGGAAAAGAAATAGAGGTAAGAAAATATTCACCTTTTAACAACATCCATTGTGTTTCTAAATACAATTTCTTCTACCTTTTTGAGCACACAATACATCATTTACAACTTTTGTGAATGTGCATTGTAGGCTTATTAGTTTTCTCGGAAGATACACTTAAAGGTGCATGGTCCCGGTGTTTTAGTCAAATGCATACACGGGCGCACGGCCCAAATTTCCTATAGAGACCTATGCTATCGACTCCTCTTTGGCGCTTACGCTGTGGCCCACTTCCCCGAGTCCGAAGAAATCCGATTCACTATAGTGGCTGAGGGGGATGACAGCTTTAGCAAACTTCTTTTGTGATGTCATAATAAGAAGCACATATGCACGCACCCTGGCATTACTACAGACTGCGTGATGCGCAGAGAAGACAATGAAGGCAACGTTACTTAACAACACCTACGCACTTTACTCTTGATGACAGCTCAACTTCGGTAATCTTCGTATCAATGCTAATGGTGATTGGCAGTATCATCAACAGCGCCCTCTACACTACCGGAACTATGCACCTTTAATTGTTCATGTATAGATGCAGTTTGAAGAGTAAGGCCACTTCTGTCAATGACTTAACATTTATGGTATGATTGAGAGCTGCAACAGCCTTTGTCTTTGAATATTCAACATGAGCGAACTGTACAAAATCTAGATGGTACAAACAAATGAGTGACACATTTGAAAAATATGAGTACATGGCATATGATATGACATCATTAATTGTACAACAATCTTACAGTATGTACCACTCCTGCTGGCTATTTGTATATATACAGCTAAATTTCACTGATATGACCTTAAATATATGTGATATATACTGTCTTTGGTTGATTCACAGAGAATATTGAATAAGAGTATTAAAGGTAGGGGATACCTTTTACAGACCTCCCAAAATGCAGTAAAACATTAAATATGAACCTCAGGGGACTTGCTTAGGCCACTGCTTAGAAATTTGGAAGTCATCAGTTATCTAAAATTTGAATAATGCACAAAACTCAACTACTCAGTAGTTCTGTGTGTCAGCCACACTTAAGCCTTTTTGTTGCATTCTTCTGTATTTGTGATCTATAAACACAAATCTAAAAGAACAAGAGCTGATGTAATAACATATAGAGTGTGTGGCAAGAATGTATATAGAAATGTTTGTAAGTGTTAATGAACTTTCTTCACAAAATATACATGATGGACACACATGCAGTACATGGGTCTGCAAAGGTAGCCTAGTAATGTACTGGAATTTACGGTGAGCCCCGAAAACAATTCAATTCAAAATCTAACGGTAAAAAAAATGTACTAAATGTTACCTACCATTTTCAATACTTTATGGGAGTTTCTATAATGATACTCTCTTCAGCATACCACTGTATTTATACAACTCTTCATTTAAGGCGTGCAAATGGGATTCCCTACCTTTAAGGAATCCAACATTCTTAATGGATATGCAAGAAAGCTGTACATGTGCATCATAAGTGATACAATGGGTAGTTACATTATTTAAAGAAAATAGTTTTCTCTGTTGAATTACTCTACAAGTGATAGTTGTAGAAATGCCAGTGGTCTGTAGTACAGAAGAGGCTTTGAAGAACAACACTAACAACTGTACAAAATGATATTCTGGCCCTGAGAGCAAAGCAAAAAGAAACTGGTTTCATGTTATGTTTAACACTCATGCCATTTCCCCCCCCCCTTTTTTTTTTGGGGGGGGGGGGGGATTATGTCAGCAACTATAAATCATTTTAGCTGACTTGCTCCATCAAGGAAATTGGGGGTCATTTAAGGTAGAAAGAAAGGAAGAGACATAAGCAATAAAATCCCAAAACATATTTAAAAACAGGAATTTGCAACAGAATATCAAGTGAACACTGTAATGAATCTAAAATAGATTTGTAATTAGGTGCTACTAATATGGAACAAACAGAAAAGCAAACAGACAGAATGACAAACAATCCCAACTATATCCTGGTTTACAAACAAAACCTAAGCATCCACATTTGATATATACTTTTTGGTCATCGTTAACTTAAAATTTTACAGTAATGTGGCATATAAAATCTTTTCTTCAATCTGCTATCTATGTTTCTTCATTTTCTTTCTCTATCAAACACCACCTTTCCTTTACATTGTGCAGTGCAGTGGAGTACATGTATATCTGTTCTTTTCCAGTCAAATATTCTACTGTAAATTGGAAAATACAAATCTTGAAAGTTAAAGCACAATAGATGTAAACCAGTTTTCTTCTTGTTGTTGTTTGATACCTTTATCTCTATAGAGAAATGGATTTTTGTTACATGTTCTTGCTCTTGAACATTGAGTCTCTTATTTGCCATTACATTAAATGATAATGATATTTAATGTATGTGATACATGTATGATGTGACTGAGAGCATGTATACACTTTGAGCACCCTACAGAGTCGATTTGGCATAATTTAAGTCATTTATATTACTATTATTTTACTGAAAAAAAAAGACTCTGAGTGCAGAATCACAATTATGCAAGTTGTAAACAAATCACAACTGTATTTTGTACACATGCATGCTTCATTCCTTGCTCTCCATGTATAAAAGGATACAAACAGAAATATGACAATATAAAAATCTTTGTTCGAAGACAATGGAAGATGCCCAACTGCTAATGAATTTTATAAAGGTTTTTTTTTTATTTTTTTATTTATACATTCTGTGCAGGTCTTACAGAATAAAGTTTTTTTTTTTGTAAGTGTCCATTTGCACTCTTATGTCACAGTAAAAAAAAAAATGGCAAGGGTTTGATCTGATAATCTGATTAGTTTGTCTTTTGGTATGATTCTGGTGCTTCAGTCCACAAAAAGAAGATTCCAAGTAAGTGTTGTCCTTCCCTTATTTGAAAAAGATTTAAGGAATCTTATAGAAAATGGGTAGTAGTTTGATGTGTAACCAATCATCATCTATGAAGGATTTTCTAGTTCATCTGCTAGAAAGGTGTATTTTTCTTTATGGAGTTGAAATTGTGCGATGGCCAAGCATCGCTGGTCAGATTCACCGGTTTGTCTGAGGGTATTGCACTGGTGGAGTTGTCAGTACTCTTTTGCAGCAGCAACTGAAGGATCTTGGATGGTTGAGGAATCTCTGCAAAACGGCAAGCGATGATGCATTTGAAGACTGCCCGAAAATGGGGGTGCTTCAGTCCATAAATGACCACATTGGCACAGCTGTTCACCACCAGGATAAGGGCAAGATACAGTGAGGCATGGCGCGCTGATGCATTTGATTGACTGATGGCCAAAAGGCACAGACTGTAAGGCACGACGCACACCATGTAGACGCACACAACGTAGAAGAGATTCATGGTTATCTTGACATTCACCTGGACTTTCTTGTCAATGCGATTCTGTGGGAGATGTTTGAAGTGCTGGTGCAGAGCTTTGGAGTGGTTTCTGAGGTGCAGATAGATCAGAGAGTAGCAGATCAGCACAATAGAGTATGCAGCTACCCCAATTGCAGCAGCGATGCTCTGGTAGAATTTGGCCAGTGGATGCGAGAAATCCCAGGCACAGAGATGTGTGAATTCGTCGTAGCCCAATTTTCCAAATCCAACTGCCTGTGGCAATATCAGGACGCCGATGGGTAGAACCCAGGAGAAAAAGACCATTCCGAACATGTTCCTCCCGCGGTAGACCCACATGTAGAACCGTCGAGACTTTGTTATGAGGCAGTGCCTGTTCACAGCAATCATCGCCAGTGTCAGGACACTGCTCGTTACTGAAACCACTATGACGGATCCAGCAAATTCACACACTCCCTCGGGCAGTGGCCAGCCATCTTTTGCAAGAAGACCTACCACTTGAAGGGGTTGCATAGTGGACACCAGCAAGTCTGCGACACCAAGACTCAAGACGAAGACGTTGGTAGGTGTTTGCAGCTTGTACGATAGAGAGATGGCTAATATGACAAGCAAGTTCCCAAAGGTCCCAAACGTTCCCACAAGAATGTACAGGAAGGCCACAACAGTTCGTTCTGTGTAGGGAACCAAATCTGAGTGGCTGTCGTTGCTGAAGTTGTTCATGTTGGTAAGATTCATATCTGGAAGACAAAAACAAAAAGGAAAATCAATTAGTACAGACTACAGCTACACACATGTACATTATAGGTTCCTGAACTGATTTTTGAATACTATCCTCTCATTAAACTAAGCCTCCAGCTTTGTAAAGGAGTGGATGATGTTTTCCAGCTGTCTGTCAGATAGAGAGGAGAAGGATGATTGAATATTTGTTGAGATTATGCTAGACTGTTGTATTTCTCAACCAAGAACTTGCCAGTCATCAAAAAGATTGATACATCTTGGTAATCTTGTTGAAATATCATTCATCCAATGAGTTACGTATGCTTCAAGAAATATTTCAATTATTCTCTTTTCTTTCCTACACAACCCTCATACTCTAGTGACAATGTCAGATCAAACTGAGGAATAAAATTATGAATTACATCTGGGAACTTACCGTTAGAACTCTAGTGGCAGATGACAGAGATGTTTAATAGTTGGTAAATATCACATTCAAAAAAGAGATTAACTGTGTATCATCCCTGGCTCCAACTACTAAGCATGAAGAACAAACCACAGCACCAATACTGCATGGTCTTTCCTCATGGCTGTCAACAGTAATTGAGACTGAATGCCAGTGTAGCGATTAAAATTGCCTCTCTCCTTATGTCAGGCAATGTGATGAGTGGACTGTTGGTGTTTCAGGTGGGAGCAAGCTCAGGCGCCTGCGAGGATGCGGTGCTGACAAAACAGTGAAAGAAGTGGGTATGCGCAGACCAAATATCAGTAGGAGGAGTCAGCATGCTAGTGGTTTCTCAGTGCTTTGGATGGTACCAGCAGGTCTATAAGATGCCATTAATCATTTCATGTCGGGTTGTGTTATTCTGGAGCATGTGTGATCTAACTGCCTTGATTGGAGTGTTCTCAATCAGCATGATGTCAGCTCTTTAATACTCATGGTCTCAAAGTGGAATGAAACTACGTGATATGAACTCAACTTAGTAATTGATGTGCGCATGCCTAGTCAGCAATGAACGTAGACATTGTCTCTACTTGTTTGACTTGTAATGATAAAAAACTGAGATATGGCGTCATCTAGAAGATGCACTTTCTTCTAGCTTTCAATTAATATCCTTGTAACCTTGCAGTTGTTGCTGCCTTCAGTGAGTCGAATTTAATCACGATGCTAACAAGAAAATTGTAATAGTGTGTAACTATTCACATAATTCTGTATTGAATTCGCAGTCCAATTCAACATTCAGGAATTTAAGTATGAATGTGCTGTCACAGGGACTTGGTCAATAAGCGGTCGTGGAAGAGCATCTGTTCATATTCCTGGTTGGACACGAGCATTACTTCCACATGCGTTGACACACGTGTGCTGTTTGGGTTTGCCTTTGATCAAGCCAGGTGCCACAACATCTGTACCAGCAAATTACTGATAACTAGAGCTTATCAGCAGTAAAGCACTTTTGCAGTTGTTAGGGAACTCTAATTGGGAAGCTCTTTATGCTTTGACTCTGCAGTGGGTTATAGTGAAGTGACCCTGATGTGCACATAACATTGTGTAGACTTAAAGTAGAAATTTTAGGGATTGCAGCTAGATGTTGATTTATCTATTAAATCTGAACATCCATCTATTAAATCTAAACATCTATCAACCTATGATGTAAAAAGATCATTTGAGTTTGGATGGTTTAATTTGGAAAGTAGTGTATACCATACACCAAATCTTCAGCACAGGACTCCACAATCGCGACTTTAACCACTCGCGAAATTGCCGGGAATTCCAATTTGCGAAAATTTAGACTCGCGAAATATATTTATGGCGTACACAGTAGTAGCCGCATCAGTGGCAAATGTTGTAAGAAATCTCTCAGTGGGAATAGTGATTCATGCAGAGTTTTAAGAAAGAAGGCTCTTGTAACTAAAATGATCACTCTTCTACATCAATGCATTCACCAAATTAGTCATTTTCTTGAGGAGGAAAGATAGCTCTCATGAGTTAAAAATACCCTAAAGAAATTAATCCTTTATATCCCTCAGGTACTTGTCTTTAGTTTGCATGACTGTACTGAAATTCAGCTCTAGGTAATTCCCCAAACTTTTCCCTTGTTATAACAAATCAATTAACAAACCCATTCAAGTACCCCCCCCCCCAAAAAAAAAGAAAAGAAAAAGAAAAGAAAAATGACATCTATACCTGTATATTCAAACACCAAGTTCAGACAATAGGGATTGACTGGAATATGATTGCAATTTACCTTGATCCAGTTGGCAAGTAGAGCCCATGAGCGGAAATGAACCCCACCTCCCCCCCCCCAAAAAAAAAAAAAAGAAGTACACATCTATTGAGTGAATGCAGCAATATCAGTAGAATGCACAAAGAAAGATTGAGGAGAATCAGACCATTGGTTGAAAATTTATGAATTTTTAAATTTTAGGTGCCATCATTGCTGGATGAGAAGACTAGAACACTTTATTTTCTCTTTCCCACTTTCCTTCCTCCAGCCCTATACAGGAGTACTTTTCAGCACTTGACTTTTCAGTTAAATTGATTACAACTCATTCCCTCATGCCGCTCTTTGCAAAATCGGATCCCCTCAAACCCCCGCCCCATCAGTTTTTATTCATTTTTTTTTTGAATTTCTCATATACTATAGTCTAATTTCTCTATGACTTTTAAAATACCTCTTTCAATCCCTTTTATAAGGTCCTACTTTTTAGTTTTGTTTCTGTGTTTCTTAGTCAGCATTGCTCACCGACTTTGTTTTTTCCCCATTCGTTTTGTGATATATCTAAATCAGAATTTCACATCTATTTTATTTCTCTTTCTTATCTCCATGGTTTTCAAGCCTTCAATTTCTCACTCTCCTCCTTCCTTTCTGTTTCATCTTTCTCCTCCCAACAATTTCCAAGCCCTTTACCTAATTTTTCACTCTTAGTTTTCCTAACAACTATCCCTGTCTCCTATTCTCCCGTTTCCTCTAAGTACTGTAACATCAACTTTCAACTCACCCCTGCCCCTCAAATGTCACTTTTTGCCTTCCTTGCACTCACTCTCCCTATGTCGCTTCACTCTACTGTCCTCTTTCTGGGCTTTTCTTCCACGGAACAATGGTCCCTGAAAACACTGCACACACATGGTGTTAACTCAAACCTCTCTTCCCCAACAATAACAAAGATTGTAATAGCTTAAAAGCTACCCATATTTACAGAGGTAAAATAGCCTCATCAGTATAAGCACTTCACATACAATTGATGAGAAAATCATGTGAAGTACTTTGTTCCCAGGGGTGACTTATCGTAAATGCACTTGAGTCTTTTTGCTTTTCTCTGTCGATGAAAGTGTCAGATGGCCAATCACATATAAGCAAGCTATCAAAGATGCCCAACCAATCATTTAGGGATAGTTCCTAGAAAGGACCCTGGATGTTAATAACATTATATTTGAGACCCTGCATTACAAAACCAACAAAAAGTCGCCAGACGTAGATTTTCAGTCAGCACAGATTCTGAAAAAGCAGACTTTAAGCTTTAAAGATAATATAAAGTTTTGGTACTGGTACCTCAAAAGTTTCCTTGAGTTTCCTTGTCTTAGTTTGTGTTTCAGGTTAAAGTACCTTTCATATAACTAACACTGTGAGACTTACTCGCCCCAAAGTGCTCTCATGTCTTAGTAATCATGCAATAATGGTTTCGTACAATACGTGTATATTGATTCTCGCGGTACCGCGTTGAGTCAAACTAACGGCTCGTTCAAATTTTTCAGAGCCCGCTCTGCTCTGGTACGAAACCATTATTGCATGATTACTAAGACATGAGAGCACTTTGGGGCGAGTAAGTCTCACAGTGTTAGTTATATGAAAGGTACTATAACCTGAAACACAAACTAAGACAAGGAAATTCAGGGAAACTTTTGAGGTACCAAAACTTTATATTATCTTTAAAATGATGTACAACTCAATTGAAATGGACTCTCCTAATCTATCCTAATGTTGGAAAGAAAGCACACACGCTGGAAAGTGTGAACTGAGAAAAGAGGCTTTGAAGTACAGATTCTATTCAAGCACTTAATCTTCACCAAGCTGTGCTAGCTGTGCGATAAATGGGACAAAAAATAGGTTGTAAACCAATGAAGGAATTATCAGATTAAGCTGAAATTTATCATGCTTTACTAACACATTCTGTAGATGATTAGTGCCAACTATCAAAGCAGTAGCATCATCCTTTCCAAAGTTAGTAGAGTTGAAAGCGAATAGTATGGACAGGGTTTTTAGGAAATGAAAAGGGGAGTCTATATGACACAACTCAACATGCTATTCTGCCAAAGAGTGTTTGCGAAAAAACTGCTAAAAACACAATTTTCTGTTCATTTTATGATTCAAAATTTTAGTTTAATGAAGAAGACTAGCTCTTTCAGAAAATAAAAAAATGTCAATATTGGCTGGGTTGGCCCATTTCACTTATTTTCAGTCCTCACACAAAATCAGTGTGTGTGACTTTCTGTTCATTTTGTGATGCATATGGTCACATTTAGCCTCTTAAGGATTAGGTCAAAATGTAGGTGGGTGTGAACTGCAGAAGAGGAAAGGCACATGAGATATCAATGATGATGTGATGCGAAGCAGTAATAGGCTATTGATTATTAAACAGAAGTGATCCCTAGGACATCAAGTATTAGAAGAAAAAGGTCACATTTTATTTGCTGACTCAACTTACAGTACAGATCATCGAGGGAAGGGAAATCATTTGACAAAATCATGAACATGTTGCTGCAGAAACTAAAACGGAAATGCTAATAGTCACAGTTAAACTTAATAACACATTTAGATTAGATAATCTTTGTCATGAATGTGGAATTACATTCTACTCTCCATTAAGGAGTTTAGAAAAGTGGCGAGCCATTAATTTCAAAATGATCATGGTAAGTTGAATTTTGTGCTAATGGTAGGGGAGAATTTATCATTTGATATCCTGTCTCTCTACAAAGCTGGTATCTTTTGATAATTGTTCATCTGAACCCACAGATCACATTAAAAAAAAAAGAAGTCTCCTCTTTTTCCCCTTTTCCGCAGTATTCGCAAACTTTCAGGTAAATACTGAGAAATCAGTATGGTATTGATGAACTCTATATGTTACAACTACCCTGCCTTAGTTGACAGTGAGGAATTCAGATCATTGTAAAAATTCTATTTAACTGAAACTTGCTTGACTTCTAAACCTCTCTCCTACCCTTTAACTCTTTAGTGCCACATTTGCATGCCTACTCAGTGGATAGCGTGCCATAAGTTCACATATTCTGCTCATATGTTCACACCTGCCCAATCCGATTGACAAATCGCCAAATGCTGCAGTACAGTGAAAGTGTTTCTTGCGATTCCATTCCTGTCACATGTACCTTGCATTTTATGTGGTGATTGACCATCGGGCAGTGTTTCCTACTAGATTCTTAAAGAAAAAAAAAATGGATCTAAGTTTCTGTCACTGTTTTGTGTGCAAAAGTCATGCCACCACAATCATGAACCTCTTGGTCATTTGAAAGGAAAACAATAACATTTGTCCTACAATTTACATCAAAGCAAAGCTTGGCATTTTCTTGACAACTTTACTTATTAAATAACGAGTCCAAGATAGCAAAAATCTATAGAGAAGTTACATAGATTTGAAAAACAGAATGCTTTCCCAAAGCAGGTCTACACGACTAGCCGGGTTCACTCGTATAAAATAGCGGGATGACGATCGCGATCCACATCTCGAGTTTTTTTGCGAGCGTCCACACGTACCAAATTAGCGGGATAGCGAACGCGATTGGTATCCCGCTAATTTGCCGAGCGTCCACACATACTGAATTATCCCGCTAATTGCCGATAGAGATAACAGCGAAGCCTGCAAACTGCGTCACACAGCGCCCTTCTCTATCACTACCCGCGTGCACTTCCCTTTGTCCTTCGCAGAGGCCTCGCTGTTGTGATGTGCGCATTACATGATTGGATATAAAAACTTGAGATTCTAATCCCGACCGTTCACACGTGAGCGCGGGGCAATTATCCCGCTAATTGATGAACCAGCGCAAGATTTCTTGGGATTAGCATCGCGATGCTTATCCCGCTAATTTTCGGGTTTTTTCGGTCCACAAGTGCAAAAAACTCGGGATGACGATCGCAATGCAAATCTCGAGATTTGTATCCCGCTAATTGGTGTACGTGTGAACCCGGCTACTGTCTCAGAAAGAATGTGGCACACAGGGGTTTACACCATGGCACGTAAAGAGTTAAAGGATGACATCCTTCAATTTTCCAGTATGAAATTTAAAGTGTAGTCATAAAATTTAAATGATGTCACATAATATTTAGTGTATTAGTACTGTATAAATCATGGTAGTATAGTTAAATAATGTTCATCGGTGTGATATTTCATGAAAGGTTTTCATGTCTGCCCATAGATGAGTGCATTTTATGGTCATTCAGTTCACTCAGGCTGGCAGTTAACCATTAGGCCTACAGTAACAAGTGTGTATGGTCACATCCTTTGTTTGCAATGAGATGATAACCATAATCAGAAAATCATGTGAAGAACCGTAATCAAAAAACTTTATCATGCAGAGAACTTTGCATCAGTTTCTCATGTCAAAATGCTACCTGTAGATTACATAAATTAGAAAGAAATAGTGCCTGATTTCTTGTATTTCATCGTGTTTTTCTTACTGTCTTCAATATATTTTTGAGTGTGTTGCTGCTCATTGCAATAGTTTTCCTTTCAAGGAAGGTTTTTATTTGTTTGTTTTTCTGTTTTTCTGTTTCTACTGCTGTTATGTTATTACGACATCATTAGATTTGGTTCCATTTCATTCTTGTGTTTGAGTTGGTGCCCAAGTACTTACGAACCATTAACGTGTACGGTGTTTATGGCCCTCGTGAAGTAGCACGAGGGGTAGCAATCAAGTGCCCTTTTGATGCTACCAGTATTTTGAAAATGATATGATGTAATGTCATCTTGCAACATATTAATTTTGTGCTGAACCCTCCCTGGTGTATGGGCTGTCAAGACAGTTCGACCACTAGGCATTTGAGATATTTGAACCCGTGGGCTCAAGTCTTGTACCAGTAACTTATCAATGGTTTCACTTTTCGCTCTATCCTATCATATTACTTTGAAAACTTGTACACCTTTGATATTGACAAGGAGCTTTCCAACTTTTTCACATACATAATAGGTCTTAAAAAAATGAAGGTAATTTCTCATCTGCATCTTCAGTGGGAAGTGATGCAGGAGATCCAAGACTATTTGATATCTAATTCTGATTTGAAGCTGTTGCACACATGTGCAATTGCAAGTACTGAGCACAAGGTACTGGCTTATTTTTGCACTGCCTTGTACAAGTATAATGAATTTCAGTCATTCAAAAACATTAAACATTCACAACCTATAAATACTTGCATCTGAGTCTCCAATATCAGGTAAAACTTGGCCAATTGCTGTTACTTGTAACACTTTTACTCATTTCAGAATGACTTTTAAATACAATGCATGCTGTATTGTATTTTTCAAACCAATGTCTGTGCTACTGTGTACAGCTAAAAGTATTGTACTGTAAGTGATTGCCAAGTACAGTGCAGAGCTTTTCAAAAGTTGAATTATTATGCAATGTGTAAAAGTGTCTGATACATTGTAGAAGTTTCTACTGCCAGATCATGGGACTTTGCAGACTTAGATTCAAGTTTGTTGGGGTATTGAATATTTAGGGTGAGTTTTGACATACTTGAAAATCACTCAGGAGGTGGTGTGAAATCACACTGTACGTGTGCTATTACAATAGTGGGCATCAATACATCCTTTGAAACCAACCAAGGCAGCCGGCTAGGCTCGTAATATGCATTCAATGTACATGAGCGTGCAGAGACAACTTGTCATCTATTCATGACAAACTGAGTACGTGCTGATGTTCTCAATGCACACAGTTGTGCACTGTTACTGACAGCTGCTAGTTTGTAGATCATTCTTGCCGTGTACGATAGTGTTATGTACATGCTATGTATTATCAGAGATTTGAATGCAATGCATGCATGACATCGTAATCGGTAGGTTGATTTCAGATTTTTTTTTTCTGTCCAAATGTAGTAAATATCAAAAGAGTCAATGTAGCCACCCAAAAGGATGTGGCCGGGGATGTGAAACACAACTTTTGACATTTTCACTGGTATTTTGAAAAATGGTAAATAGTATTAAAAAAACCCAAGCAAATTCATATAACCAATGCATAATGGGAAAATTATTGGAGAAGAATTAAGTCATCGCAAAGTATTTTGGAGTTCAGGTAGATAAAAATGTGATATCACATAGAAAGGGATTGGGTAAGGGTGGAGAACAGGAAGGGGAGGGAAATTCCTAACCAGGGACACGTTCCTGTGAGACAGACAGGTGTTTCTTTGCGTGACTTAAATGAAGTCAACTTAACATCCGGTAGTGTCAACATTTTTTATTCTCACATGATATATTTAGCTTAGGTACATGATAAATGTCAGACCGTATGAATCAGGCAAAATATGCAGTTCGAGAATTTAGTGATTATAGACTGATTCCTATACATGTTATTAGTCTTTGATGAAAACTCTCATGATATCAATTTGCAAAAGATTGATATAAGAAGTTTACCTGCAGATCAAAATTTTGATTTAATACAAATATTGAGTTCAGAGGGAAGCAGAAATACATTATGGTTTACTGATAATAGCCTCAATGAAAACTTTATGTTTAAAACAAATTCTGTGTGCCCTCATTGTCAGTAACTATAATGAATTTGATCTACTTCACCTCTTTCTTTAAAATGCATTTTATTGTATCATATAAAGTTTATGAACTATTAGAATATACTATGATTCTGCCTTTCCAACTCTTTCTTAAATCCAGGAATTTACTAAATATCCTACCATCCCTTGTTTAGGGTTCTGTTCTGAGAGTCTACTAAACTCATCATAGTTAATTTGCTCTTCAAAACATAAGAAAATATAGAAATGTGAGTAGCAAGTGTTATCTTTTTCTGTTCCTTGTATCCCCCAAATAACAAGTGTCATGGTTAGCCTATACATAAGACCAGGCAAAGTGCTTTCCAGGGGTATCTTCAGAATTTAAAAGTGCATATGATATGCATAATATTACATAATAGCCTGGGTGTGCGGCTATTATAAAACACTGACATAGTTCAGCAAAGGTGAGATGTGCAGCTGTTGATTATAAGAGTTTTGATTACGGGATATTTTGATCCCTTATTATGGACCAAATACCTGCTCTGTATGTGGCAAATCTTTTGTATTTCAAATTGTTTTCATCGGAAATTGAGACTAGTTCAAAAGGAAGGAAAACAAAAAAGGTGCCACAAAATAATGTAAGGTCTTAGTTCACTGCAGGAGGAAACAAACAAAACAAAACTAGGAATCATCTAACAACACAGAAGCAATCTGACTAAATTCAGTTGGCATAAATGTGTGTAACACAAGGCCTTTGTTTGCGGCTGTTTTTCAGGATGTGGACATATGCATGTTCTTGCGGTTGTAGCTCTGCAACTTCCTCCATTGGACTTGTGGTTGTATGAATATCAAAGTGGGATGATATGTAGGACTTGGCACTAGCCTGTTTCCAAGCAGTTCCTGGCACAAGTGACAGCAAAGTTTGGCTTGTGATTTACTTTATAGTATATGAAAGCTGGAGCCAGTCTGGTTACTGAGTCAGTGAGAGAAGTGACACTGGTTTGTATTAAACCACACAACAGTGTGAAACCACATCTCATGTGGTAAATGTTTAATGCCAGCCACTAATTAAAGCTCTTAATGTGAAGCTACCTGATAACTAGACTGCTCTAATCTTCATCCCACTTATCAGAGGGCAATATCCAGACCAGTTAACTGTTAGTCTGAAAATAAAGAGTACCCACACAGTAACATTTCATAAGCACAAGAGTAAAAGTTTGATCAAAATCAGATGAAAATTGGGAAGTTAGGAAATTTTGAAGCTTTGCTTCTTTTTGCAAAACAGTTCTCAAACAGGTGATATAAATATGCAATTGAGTGAGCTCATGATTTCATCACCTCACAATTTTTCATTGATGCAAAAAACTGACAAAAATTTAATTTTTCTGCTCTATGAATATAAAACATTGTGTGTGTGTGTGTGTGTGTGTGTATGTGTGTGTGTGTGTGTGTATGGCTGAATAACTTCAAAATAATGAGTTAGATACAAACTGTGTATATCAGGATTTGAGACTGGAAATATTATTATGTTTGAACAAAAATGGGAAATTTCAAGATTTTATGCACAAACTATATCTATGGCATGTTGTGAGACGATGACATCAGCTCACTCATTTGCATATCATACAAGTGTATTTGTGAAAAATTGCAAAACTTTACAATTTGATAACCGCCATTACAAGAGGCCGAGGCCTCACAAAATAAGTAGTCAGTGTATTATTCAAAAGTGGATGCACACTGGCATGATAAACCTTATAGACACTTTCAATGCCAATATCAGAATGAGTTTGAAGAGTAAAAGTAACTTCTGATAAAACTTACCAACAAATTGTGTAGACATAGTTGTAACTCCTTTCCAAGACAAACATCCTTTGCATTGTGTAGTAGTTAAAGTCGTGGTTTATGCCAGGATTGTTGCAAACATCAAACATGTGATTCACCAAGAGATAAACAGAGGGAGAAGAGGAGGCTGTTGTTTCCTGTAAGAGTCTCAGGCAGCAACTGATCCCCTCTGTGATGTTATCCTGTCAGATGCCATGTTACGACATACTCCTATGAGAGCACTCTCACTGTCTCATTGTGAGCTGCTTACAAAGTTCCATGGGCTGTCAGTGCTGAAAGTGACTGCTCCTCCAACATTACTTGTCACAGGAAAACATGCTCATGTCGCATACTTGAAACATTCAGCTCATGCTTGTAAGTGTGCAGTTCCAGAGTCCTGATGATATGAGCTGCATTGACCAAAGTAGTTGGGATAATCATGTGGCAAAGAATACATACAAAATGTAGCAGAGGGTGGATCAAGTTGCTGTTGTTCTTACTGTTTGAAAACCCAGTAAGGAAAGTCTGGCACTCTGATTGTGAGTGATTGCGTACTTTTTACAGTCTGCACACGTAATCAGCTCTGTGATAGGCTCAGGCAGGTTGTCCTTTCTACTCCCTTTGTTTTTATCTTGCCAAGTTACTGTCGCTGCACCAGAGAGGATGAGAACAATTGTCATTAGTGAAGGCTGTGCACCGGTTGACAACATGGGATTTGTTCAAGATAGGACTTCTTTTCAACAAGTAGGACTGAATTGGGAAATGTACTTGGTACTCCAATATAACAAGCACAGAATTATGTGAAATAAGATGGGGGGGGGGGGGGGGGGAGGAAAAGATGCTATGATAGGTATCAAGGGTGTTATGCAGATTTTTTGTTTTGTTTTGAGTGTGTTGATGTTTCAATAGCAGTCTATACACGCAGCTTCTAACTGTGCCTTTCAGTTGTGACTCTGCATTGTTCTCAGTTTGTGGAGACTTCTACCATTCTTTAAGTAAAGAGGAAATTGAAGTATCATCCACAAGAAATCAGTGATTATCCCCATCGTTTTTGAAAGTATTTATAATCGTGCACTGTCGTGTACCATGTAAAGTGGCCATATCCCTCACCCTTGCTTTTGAGACTTTTCTAGCAACAAGCTCATCCTGAGGATTATATAATACTTCACAACGTATTTCCTGGGTTTTTTCTGAAACTTCTTTTTTTTTATATTGCAGCCATGGGAAGCAGTGTTTACGTAAAACGTTCATGGCCAAGCACTAATTCTGATCATCCCATAGATTTGCACTAAAGAATTACAGTATTGTGAAACTATCCATGATCATAATGCACACTACAGTATCATATTAAGCTGTGATATCACTGTAATATATACAATGAGATTGTTTTAATGAATAAAAACAATTGAAAAGCGAAGTTGAGACCAAATAATAAAAAGGAAACCTACACCTATCCTATGCTATGTATCATCTCTTGTTTTTTCTTCCTTCTTTTTGTTCTTGCATTTACTTTTCATGTCAAAATATTGACCTGAAAGCATGTACACATAACTAGAAAAGCACTTAGCAGCTTGCTGCATGCTGCACCTTGCTTGAGGGTACCTCAAATATATGGACAGCTTGAACTCCCTTGTTTGTTGGTCCTATTTGTCAATAATAATCCTTTAAAAATAAATCTTATAAAGTATCCTTGATCCAGATATTTAACCAGATCACTAACAAAATTTCATCGTCTGTTCCTTGTGTCATTGTCAACTTAGATCCCTTCACAACCTTTTGAGTTATTTTGCAAACAGACAAACAAACAAACGAGTAAATAGTGACATATATAAAATAACATCCTTGGAAGAGGTAGATATAAAACAAGAAGTTCTTATCTCGACATATAGGAAAGTATGGTGCATAGATATTTTGGACACTGCACAATTTAGGCCGAAAGGTAGATTTACATCATGTCTGTTACATTAGGTTAGATCATCAGAATGTTTTTCTTTTTTTTTTTCTGCTTTGCAAGGTTGACTTAGCTAAATACTGTAAAACATGATATATTCGCGGCACGAAATTTTCGGGAATAGGAGCCGATGACCTTTTTCGTGGCATGAAATTTTCGCGAATTGCCACTGGCGTTCAATGCGTATAGTGTAAACAAGAAATTTCGCGCGCATTTTAATTTCGCGAATCTTGGCGCTCGCGAAATTGGCGCTCGCGAAATTGGCGCTCGCGAAATTGGCGAAATTAAAATGCATGCAAACATTCCTTGTTTTACAGTATTCAACATATGCACCATTGACTTGCACAGAGTTGACTGTATTTCCTTCTCTGTATTCTTATGTGAGTTGATTGTCTGGATCAGTAGGACGGACAAAAAAAATAAGATGAAATGAAGAAAAGACGTAAGGCGCGGTCAGACTGGCAAAAGATCGAGAAGTTTCAGATCGCGAAGTCTTCCCAATCTTTTGTCATGCGGTCACACTGGCAGCCAAACTTGATCCAAAGATCGAGAAGTTTGGGTCATCGGTGCGCGCGCGCAAGAAAGAAGAAAGAGCGCGCCGTCCGATGGCTAGTTATTGTGACGTAACAATGCACATCTGTACATGACAATGGCCTCGCGCTTTTGAGACACTACCCGCAAGCAGGTGGTGGACTGGTCACGTGACAAAGATCGCGAAGTTTCAGTTTCTCGTGGTCACACTGGCAAAAGATCAAAAAGTTTGGAGGGGGAGGGGAAAAATCCCTAGTCGATGTGGGAAGTTTTGCAAGAAGTTTTGCGGGAAGTTTCGCAGGAAATTTGCGGTCACACTGGCAAAACTTCGAGATCTTAAGGATCGCGATCTTAAACTTCTCGATCTTTTGCCAGTCTGAATGCACCTTAAATGTGATGTCAGCAGATTGAAGGTAAAAGTCGGTGGTTGCGATGAATGAATTTATTTACCTCAGCTAAATGTGGACCTTTAAAATTGTAGACATAATTAATGTAATAACTTTAGTCATAATAGTGTATTGAGCATAAACAGGAAATCAAACATTTTATGTGAAGGTTACTTGAAGACACATTAACAACTGATGGCTGTGACCTTGGGTCATCATTAAGACATCATGCCAGTTACCATCAAATTAAATGTCAGAGTAATTATCTTCTTTTAAAAAAACACACATAAAACAAAAACAACAAACAACAAAAGAACCAACAACAACAACCCTAAGGTAACTTTGCAAGGCTTGTATTCAGAGATTGATGACACATGCTATTGCTTATGAGTGATATGTATGTACAGCAAACTTGTAATTTGAACCAAAGATGCAATATTGCCAGAATTCAAGTTGTCACAATACAATACTCTGGAGTATGGGACAAAACATACACAACAACAACAACAACAACAACAACAACAACAACAACAACAACAACAACAACAACAACAACAACAACAACAACAACAACAAAAACAACAACAACAACACAGCAGCAGCAGCAACAACAACAACAACAACAACACCATCATCATCATCACCACCACCACCAACAACAACAACAACAAAAACTCAACAATTTTTGTGATATATCCACATGCAAGAAGATGGGGCTGATTAGCCTTGGTAAAGAGTTGATCAAGGAGAGAGAAAACCCTGATCCCAAGAATTTGAATAACTAGCTGGAATTGTATCACTGCATAGTATGTTAGTGCAGTACATATTATACATTGTTCTTTTTTTTTCACTTGTGCATACTGCTTTGCTATTTTCTCATTCTAACTATACAAATACCATGTAAAAAGTAGACTTTTAAAGGGTGATTGCATTTGTGCAATTTTTACTGCTATTTTCATGAATGGTTGATATTCCACTGTTAATTCATCCATGAGGCTCTAGTGTTTAACAGGCCATATTTGTTGTCTGTTGCAGTTTTAATGGTTGACATAAAGGGTGCAAGAATAATATAAATTGTAAAAATATCTTTTTTTTTCTTTCTTTATCAGCTCAATATAGAATTGACATTGTGTTATCTTGTATCCACAAAGTTTGGATTTTACCAGAGTTTAGTACCAGAGTATACAAGGCTACATTTCAGAAGTTTCACTAACATATCAGAAGTAACTCGATCATATCTGATATTATTATTCTATTTACCTTGGCACCATGAATTGAGTTAAATAGGTCAAGTGACAGCACAAAACATGCAGGAGAGAGCAAGGGGTACTGTTTTAACAGACACACACTGAAAATCTTACCCGGGTAAGTTTCCACAAAAAGGGTGTGTCCACTGATGCGACTACCACACCTACCAGCCAGCACCGCCCATTGTTCTAGATTGTGCATCTGATCTCAACTACGTAGAAATCAGTGGTTACAATCCATGCATGTGAAGCACGTAAATGTCTGCGTCGCGCATGTGGGTCGAGTGTACCAAAGGAATGTTCCCACAGTTATGTTCAAACAGAAGGACTGTAAGGTAGTGTCGCAGTAATGTCAGAGTAATGCTAGGGTAGAATTTGGCAAAAGTTCTGCAAGAACATCTAAGCAACATTTTGTGGGGACCGTAATAGGTGGGTGAAAAAAGATTACCCTGACATTACCTGGACATTGCCATGGTAACCCTAGTTTGAAAAGCTCTGTCTGTTAAAACAGGGCTTAAGACACTTAGAAAACTTAAGTTTCGGGCAGATTAACTCTCCTTCGTCAGAAGTGAGGCGTAACCTGAGAGAAGATGAGCTATATTAAAAGTGTATGTAGGATGCGGACCTATTGTAGGTGGAGATGCTGGCCTAAGGGAGCTATTAAATCATTGACTGGTGGCATGCAAGATGTTGCATTGCAGTTGTGGAGGAGATCCAGATATTCTGAACTATTGTTGTTGGAATGTGTTCATTGTTGAGTGCATCCATGAGGATCACTTGGTTGTTAGAGCTAGAGTGGAACTATAATTACCCGTAGATGGGTAGAAGTGGGTGGTGTGGATGACCTCCATCAGTGAGGGTGCCTTCTGGAATGAGCAGTGGGTGTAGTAGAGAGTGGGCGGTGTGGTTGATGTGCAGGTCGCTGTTGTTGGGAAATGGGGGTAGGGGTATGAGAAGCGGATACTGAGGACAAGTGTTCTGTGGAGAGAATGTTTGTATTTGTTGCAAGATGGTTTGTTGATGAGAGGAAGCCAGATGTTGTTGATGCGAAGTCCAGTATCTTGCGCAACAGTGTTGTGTGTGCGAATTTCTATGGCTTCTCTGATGCATCCTATGTGCCAGTTTTTGATGGATGTGATGAGTTTGCTGTTTTCCTAGTTGATGCGATGTTGTGATTGTTGAGCTTGTTTCATGATGGCTGAATTTTTCCACCTCGAACGTCTGTAGCATGTTTTGAGGTCTTGTTGTCTGGTCTCTAATGATCTCTGTGTTTCACCTAATGTATGTACCTTCTTGCATTTGCATGGAGTACAGTAGACAATTTCTGTTTTAGGAAATAATATCAGAATATGTGTTAAGAATTTTCATTGTGTACTCTGATTGATGTGCTTTTTAGACTATACATGTACAAAATGGTAATGAGCCCCGAGTGATGTAACAAGCAAACACCTTGATGTCAGCTACATGTACATTGTAAACACAGTAATGGTGCCATCTTTACAAACATGTGGAATCTGTGTAGTGTAGCAGAGAATAGTCTAGGCTTAAAGGTTGATACCAAGTAGGAGGTCCTGGGGTTCGTTTCTCCTCTTTTGTGCATACGTCCTTTTTTAATGCACTTTCTCTCTCATCCCTCGTAGCCCGTAGCCCAGGTGTACAATTGTAGTCAGGTAATACTGGGATATCCAAGTAATGCCATCGCCCTCGGGAAGACCAGTTCTGATTCTGACGAGGCTACCCCAGGAAAAGAGGCTACCCCAGGAAAAAAACTGTACTGTTTATCGTCATCATTATCACCAGCATCAGTTGAAAAAAAAAAACCCTGTTGTTGCACTCTCAACTGAAATGTGACCTAATGGATGAGAAATGTCACAGACTGTTACTGCTTAGGATTTTCAATGATGATCCAACCCCCCCTCCCATGTCCATAAACTGCTGAAGTACTTTTTCATCCATCATTTCAACCCTTCAGCCAATGACATTGTACTATGCATTTAACATAGTTATGACAAATAATGCAATTGAAACAAACCAATGACCCAAACCATTATTTGCTTACATTATTGTATTAAAGTACATGAACAACTTGCCCCAAAGCAGGTATCTATCAGCTAGCATGCCTTGAAGCTTTATCAAAATGTGTGATGTCCTAGAGGATAAGTGTAATCCACTTTGTGCTTTGATAACCAACTTTGGTGCAAAAAAAAAAAAAAAATCAACAACAACATGCTGTAGTGGTGTGTGTTGCAGTGATACCTACATTGTAATCAGTCATTTAAAGATATTTGCAGCAATTGTTAAGGAATTGGTCAGATATGTGCAATGTGTGTGCCTTCTTTTGCAGAATCAATTCAAAGAACACAATGGGTAAAGAGCTGTGATAAGTCACGTGATACATTGTATGCGCTGACAAAATATGTAGGCTATCAGTGGTGACTATTACAGTTGTCATTTATAAAATATATGTATTTGTGTGTGTGCATGTGTGTGTGTGTGTGTGTGTTGGTCAATTATCTTTTACAAGTAAGCAAAAGTTTTTCAATCTAATCATGTTAATCAAGGTGAATGTTCATATTTCTTTGTGAAAACGATGGTGACATTGAATGGAATTTGAATAAAAATATTGAAACAAATTATTTGTCTATCAAATATTGATAATTCAAAACACCAATGACTACATTTGGGGAGCTATAATCAAACAAGCTTTTTTTTTTTTTTTTTATAATGGAGGCCCTATCGAAAATTATTTCTTATTCCTTTTGGTATCCCACCATTACCTTGTCTTTGATCATTTTCGTAAATTTGTATAGTGTGTACAGTAAGATTATTCAACTGTATTGTATTTGTTGTTTCAAGTTTCTTTAGTTGAAAAATATGAAAAAAAAATATGCCCCCTTTCTCTTTAAAAACTTGTTGTTTTTTTTCATGTTGGGGGTAGCATGGTTGATATGTTCAAGAACAGTACTAGATATCAAAATTTGTATGGTACAGGGCAACATTTGAAGAAAGTGTACTTGTACGTCCTCATCAAGTGTCCACTTCAAAAAGTTCGCTGTTCACTTGTACCTGCATATTGGTTATCATACCATGTGATTAATGCTTGCGAGGTTATACCAAGGTTCTTCACAATCAGCAGCACCCTTGCCATGATTGCTTGCTCAGACAAGCAGTTGAAATGTCCTGCGGAATTCCAGCTGGCATATGTCTGAGGGTCACATCTAGATTAGAAGTGGTAATAAGATTCCTTTGGAAGCCATTATTAATGGATATAAAAGCTAAAGATTTTATTGAAGTAAAGCACTTGGATACCTTTTTTCTTTTTTTTTTCTTTTTTTTTATAGTTGGCATATGTCTGAGGGTCACATCTAGATCAGAAGTGGTAATAAGATTCCTTTGGAAGCCATTATCAATGGATATAAAAGCTAAAGATTTCATTTAAGTAAAGCACTTGGATACACATTTTTTTTTTTTAGTTGGTATATGTCTGAAGGGGCAGCTGCAGTGAAATTTTATTATCTTAGGCCACACTGTGGAGCCCATATTTTGCTTTGTCTGTAGGATCTAGTAGTTAAGTATGAATTATCTGATGCTATATATGAGATGGAGCTTAGGGAAGTTCTCAATCTCTATAGTTTCCCTGGAGACAAGGGGGATAAAATTGACCTCTTGTCAAAGTGACATGTCAGTAGGCCTTGATGGTAATTTTTTTTTTTTTTTTGGTCGTTTTTCCTCTTTCCTTGAGTAACAAAATATCCACATGGCCTTTTATCAAAATCTATTTTGAAAATATGTCACAGAATGTGTATCAATCAGATGAATATAGCAGGGTGCTACATAACTTTTTTTAACCACTTGCCCAGTCGGGCAAGCAGATTTTTAGATTGTTGCAGAACACTTGCCCAAACATGAATTTTACTTGCCAGAAAAGAAAGTCAAGAGATATAAGAAAATGATATAGAAAATCCCTTAAAAAGTCAAATACTTGATGAAACACAATCATTTGAATAAGCGGCACATAAGCGAAGTAACAAACTTGGTTCAGTAGAGTGTTGGTGTTGTATTGCATTTAGACTTCTTTACATATTATGTGTTGGGAAGTATAAAGGTGGCTTCAAAACATTTTGCTTGCCCAATTCGGGCAAGCATTCTTTCTCATTGTTCCAAAACACTAGCCCGAAATTGATTTTTACATGCCTCGGGCAATCAGGCAAGTGCTTATGTAGCACCCTGATATAGTATGGAAATTACTGTAGGTGAAAGAACTTTTTTTTTTCATTCCATGTTACTTGAGTGTTTTATTTGTCCAGGGTAGTCTTCTTCGATTATAGTGGACTGAGGCATTAAAAAAAAAACATATTTATTTCATTATATACCTCATGTGATGAAACCTCGATTCTGATTGGTCCAAGGTGCAATAAATAGTTTTCGCTGTACTGCCCAGCAGTCATCCAGTAGTTTTTTAAGATGGGCATACAGTGTAAGCCAGGGTACCTGCATTTAAGCGTATCTTGCACATGTATCTCACGTGTATTAAAGTGATGTATTTATACATTGTTGCTCATTGTGAATTGCATGCATATCTACATGTACATGTATGTATCTGCGCATTGTGAATAAATACTTTGAAGGAAACCAAAACCCCAAAAGAAATGTAGATTGAGTGAAAGCAGCAAAATAAGTAGAACACATCAGTGAAAGTTTGAGGAAAATCAGACAATCGATGCAAAAGTTATGAATTGTTAAAATTTTGGTGTTGGAACCGTTGGATGAGGAGACTACTAAAGGTTGTGGCGTCATGTGTGGACAACAATATAAAGAAAATATAAAGGGAATAATCCACTATTACAACCATATGATGAGATGGCTGTAATTAAAGTCATTTTAGTTGCAGTTTTGGAAGAAAAAAAATGGTGAAGATTCTTTATCAGAATTTGTTGGGTAATGACATCAGCATTTCATCTGCATTACATAAAGCCAATTCTGTATCTTTGAATTGTGAAAAACATGTGAAGCCATAGAATCCCATCTTTTGTGTCTGATATCTAATCTCTGTGAAATTGCTATCATTCCTGTTTTATCTTACTTTGTTCACTGTCAGTAGCAAGTCTTTTAGATTTTTTGGAGAAGTGTATCAAGAGTATTACAATGTAGGTCAAAGTGTAGTGAGCTAGAGAGAGTTTATTGATTATACAATTGTATATCGTCGCTGGGGTGACAAGACCTTGTATCTGCAATTTTGGTGAAAATGACTTTTTTGGATTAATTGTGAAATAATGGGTTAAGTGATGTCCTGTCCAAATCCCAACCGTCTTACTCCAAAAATGAAGCCACCACAGCATGTCAAAGGAAAGGCTTTCCCATTCACCATAGTGCTTTGGCCGCCATGTTTTTTGGCTCTCCTGAACATTTGTCATTTTGTAGATACGAGGTCTTGTCGCCCCAGCGACGATATATAGCTTGACATTTCACTATTAAAGTTGGAAATTTCAAACATACTTAAAAACCTGAATGTATGCCATCAGTATTAGAATTATCAATCTTCAGGAAAGTGAGCTGTAATGTATAAAATGATGTATGGCTTAATTGTGTGTTTCTATAACAGTGGTAATGCACAGCTGTTCTGTCTTTATTCATTCAGTTTACCCATTCAAGCATCAAAAGTTTGTCTCATGTTACATAATAATGCTGAATATAAGGAGAGTATAATGATAGTTAAAGTGAACACACACACATGTGCATGATTTGCTATTTTTATTTTCTCAATTTATGCTCAGTATCTGTGGATATCCTATACTATAATACTCGAAGTTGTTGTTGTTGTCGCGGCCTTATGTATTTCCTGTTTTATTTCGGCGTTGCTGGTTTCTCTATCTCCTCCCGAGCCGTCGGCTCCGGGCAGTTGCGACCGGTGCCGTCGGCCGCAGGAGAGTATCCTACATCGAATGGCGCGGGTTTCGTCCCCTCTCCGCCTCCGTGTCGACGTCGAGGACGAAAAAGAAAAATTAATTAGCTACATGCATAATGCATTTTTGTGCGTGACGAAAGAGCCGAGCGTTTCAATATTCACCGAACCTGCGCTGGCCTCCTGCTTTCTCGATCTTCCATCTTTTAGCTTGCAGAGACACTGGGGGATACTAAAGATGATGGTGCAGCGAAATCTCTGACATCTTCCGGCGGACGCGCACGCACACACACAATGTACCTCGCAGAACTCTATACACACTCTACACTGTGTGTATATAGTTCTGTGATGTACCTTTGCCTCCGCCTGTTACGTGTACTGAATGTATTGACGATGGTTACACGAATCTGTGTGTGCGTGATATGGACTACAAGGGCATTTACGTACAGTTCGCCATTATTGGCGTCCCCAAATGAAAACAACGAACGTTGGTTATGTAATTGTATTTTGCACAACTGCAGAATACTATATGCAGCTCAGGTACGTCATTTAGTTTGCTCGCCGTTTGCTCTCAAGTCCGGTGTCATTGTACGCAGACTGTTTAGGACGCGGCTAAATATATTTGCCGATCGTACCCTTCCATATCAGATTACACGCGCAGCAGTGTCCATTCGTTTACTGCAGAGCTGCTGTAATCATACATATTCATAAGATGAGCGGACGTAGAGGAAAACCTCGCTTTGCCGACCGCCTATTTTTAAAATTGCAAGTGGAAATAGAATGTGTGGTTCTATGGTCTATCAAACTAAGTTTTGGTGACAAAAAAAAAGAGGGAGCAAATGAAGACGAATGCAGTGATGTATATATTCTTCTTTCTTCCATAACATGGGAAAAATATTAAAGAAAAAAAATACGAGGTCGTGAGAACCTACTCACACGGGTGCCTATTAAACCTGATGACTATGATCTCCCCCTCCCCAAATAATAACAATGATGATGATAATAATAATAATAATAATGATAAGGATAATGATAATAATGATATAATAATAACAATAATAGGAGCAATAATTGTAGGCCTAATATTAATTATGATAATGTACAATCTGAAGCAGATGTAGTTCTATATTAATATGATATATCAAGCCAAGTTTTGGTGATTAAAAACAAAAAGGAGGGAGCAAAATTATGAAGATATATCTTATTTTTCTCTCATAACGCGGGGAAAAGAAACATGAAAAAAAAACCACAAAACAAACCGAGGCCTTGAGACCAGCCGTGGATTCCCGCGGGTGCCCGCGTGGATGCAAGAGCAGGGGGTAATCAAAGTCATAGTGTTAATATCTTCCCGTTTCGACGGGAACAACCTGTGGGCAGAACTTTCGGGGAATCTCATTTGCGTTTTTGGTAATTTTTCCCTGAATGTTTTTGTTTTTTGCCCTGTGGAGGTGGAAATGTGTGTGTGCGTGAGGGGGGGGGAGGGGTGAGGGGCAACAAGACAACTGTTGGACTTCAACGGGTGCAAATAACCCCTCGAAACTCAAGTTCTATAATAAAAGCAAGTAGTGGCGGGAATGATCCCTACCAATGGACCGGATCGCCTGGCATATACTACAAAAATGTATTATAAAATTTCTGGGAAGGGTGGTCATTTAGAAGACAGCACAATTAACGAAAGAATGAGAAGACTTTTCTCTTTATTTCTTCAATAAAAATGTGCAAAATCGTATTATGAGAAAAAAAAAATTAAACCCCTCAGACCCGTGGATTTCCACGGGTGCTGCTAGTGTAATTTATAATTCACTACGGTTATCAAAAATATTATCTTACCAAGGCCCATTGATATATGTAAGGGCATTACAAACATGTGTGTGGACACACACTCATTTACATACAAATGGTACTAACACTGTATTACTATCATATAGGCCTACCATACTACACATGAACAAGCAGGCAAACACGTGCATGCACAAACACATGCACCAGCATGTGTGTATTGACCATGCGTTTTAGCATGTGTCAAGATCTGGTGAGTTAAAACGAGTAACAACAGTTTAGATACTAAGAAACTCATGGACAGATTGACGGACGTAGATTTTTTTAGAAACTAGATGGTTTATTGGTTTGTTTGTTCTTTTTGACTGGAATTCTTTTTTAAGTCAAGAACAAGTCCCGAGTATACTCGGGCAAGTGTCTATGGGAAATGCATTTTGCAGCAAAATCAGCCTGTCCTCAACAGGTTAAGTAAACATGTATTTTTCAACATGTCAGAATACATTTGCTGTGATTCACTATCAATGTTTTAATAGGAATAAACTCTAGACTTCTTTTCTCAACATTTTCTCCCATTTATAAGTGAAGCAGGTAGTCAACTTCACATTGCTTTGAAACATTTACAGTACTTTATCTCTGAAAAATATTGTTAACAATGAAAGAAATATCAAGTGATCACACAAAATTATAGATCTACAATTTTGCAAGATTCAACATTGTTGACTCTGTAAGTACAAATTTGAATGCTCATATGCTTATATGGTATTATATGTACAGTAATTATGGCAGCAATAACAGTATGTTGAGGTTTCTGCACCAACTAAGACCTGATATTGAGACCTGCTGAGGTTTGAAACTCCTAAAAAGTCACTCATAATGAGGAACCCTTCACCACTGCCTTGATGAGAATCTGAAAGTTTTCCATTATATTTCCCTTCCCAAATGATATGATGGTATGTAGCTCAGTGATATTCTATGCATTCAGAAATTACTGAGATGCTGTCTCATAATGTAAAGCTGTTTTAACTCCACATGTCTTCATTTGCTCCTCATGTTATTTAAGATTTAGCAAAAGGCAGTTTGTTCTTAATGATGTGATTCCACTGTGCCAGGTCAATTACGAGTGACCATAGAAACAAATTCAGGAAAGAACTACAGAGCAGACAATTTATTCCCTTCCGAATGTTTAAGAAACTGATTTCACATTGATTTGAAGATTTTACGCGGTGTACATATGACATGCATCTGTTTTGAACACTTAAATCAGTCTTTTCCTGTGGTAAAGTACATGGCCTTCATTGTGATTTGATATCTGACACCTTGTACAGGGTGGTGGACCTTTTTTGTTTGCAAAGGATTGTGGGATAGTTCAGAATACACCAGTTGTTCATACAGGACAATATGTGCCAGGACTTTTCAGTGGTAAGCTTACCCGCTCACCTATGTAATGAAGACTGGATGATGCAATGGGGAATATTTACGTCGCTCTCCCTAGAATCCAGAATTGGCAACCGAGCATAAAAAGAAAAAGATCACAGTGGAGATCCTGAACATCAGGCCTGGCAGCTCTGTGTGCAAGTAGAGTAGCTTTGCCAGAGTGCATACTGTTTTTCAAGTATGAGTCTTACATTGAATTACCATTGAAGAATTATAAATTGAGATGGGTAGTCTCTGCTGAAAGTTTCATCACAAGTTTTTCCAAGTTAATTGGGGTCAGAATATTCAGACAGAAGAAACCCACAAATGCATCTAGCTAGTGTGAAAGGGCTATCAAATAAGAGAGAATTGAATCTATTTAAGAAAAAGGAAGAGGGCAAATGAAAGACTGTCATGTTACTTGTCTTAGCTCTATTTCCTTCTTCCACAAAATGTTGCAGAGGCATGTTTTAGGGTTGTTCGTCCTTCAGTCTGCCCGTCCTGTCTGGTCGGAAGAGATTTTGTGGAGCTTGTAACCTAAGAATTATTTGAGGTACCCAAATGAAATAGATAGTTGAATATATGAAGTTTGTTTGCAAAAACCGATAAGTCCATATTTGTCAAATGGAGATATTTGTGATTAAAGGTCATGAAAAATAAAGAGAATAATATTAAGAAAAATTTTGCTTCTTTTGACCATAACTTCAAAAATATACCTTTATATGTAGTGACGGATATATCATTTAAAAGGTATTATTTTGTACTTTATGACAGAGACCGTACTTCGAAATTGTCAAAAATGGACTTATCGGTTTTTGCAAACAAACTCTTCATATGGCATATTGATTAGTCATGGAAGGTTATTTACTGGTTTATTCCAATGTCAAATGTTGCACTTTGAGGAGTGACAGGCTAATATCAGGAAAACTGTCCAATAAGAAGATGGGGGCTGACAGGTGAAAAGGTGATGACGAACCATCTCTTAAGATAAGATAGCATCTGATCAGTGTCCACTGCAACATCTTTGGTATGGTAATTGGTTGCAAAAAAAAAAGTGTTCAAGAGGATCCTGTATATATACAATGTGCATAGTTCTGCTTACTTGCACATTTTGATATTCATCACACAAATGAAAATATAAATTTGCTGGTAATAATTTGTTCAATATATTCCTGTTAAAAAATGAGGGATATGAGTTCTGCAAGTATAGAAAGTATTCTACGCTAATGAGAAATGAGTCACCACCTCTGACAGTAAGTGGGTATTAACCCCTTGAGGACGGTTTGATTTTGCTACAACAGGCATTTTCCATAGATGCTTACCCGAGTATACTCGGGATTCGTCCTCAAAGGGTTAAGTGCATCTCGGCTTGAACTCAAATGTCAGTTAGCCTACCTGAAAAACAAAAATTAGAAATTCTAGAAATTCTAGAAATCTAGAAGTCTAGAAATTCTGATATTGAAAGTACAGTTGTATTACCACTGTCAACAACTCAGCAATGCAATAAAAAACAGTGTATGACACTAAAGACAGGTTCCAGAATGAAGCAAAGTCAAATACATATTTAATTGGTCATGTGACTTTGCATTAATTTCTTCTACCACACTTGGTGTATTGTCTTGTGGTACCCTAACCCATAACTCCTGAGAGCAAAGTTCAAATTTGATCACAAAAACATGCATACCCATGTTTCAGAACTGTGAAAATTTGCTGTCATTAAACCAGGAGCGTGCACATGCATATATGGGCCGTGACGCGAGAAAAGGGCCCTTAGGGCATGATATACGGAAAATGAGTTTTCACCTCCATATTGTAGAAGAAACTCTGACGTATTGGGATATGCAAACCTTTGTTTAAAATTCTACTCCTAAATGCTCCAATAACGACAGTCAAAACAGCATGTTTTGTCAAAAATCCTGTCACTTTTTGATGCGTCTATGCATTTCCGCGTATTTAGCTAGTTGATCTGTTTTTGCGCATATTGCTTTGTTAAACTTCCGCGCCGTTTTCTGGCGTTTGCACGCAGCGGCGCTAAGGGCCCTTTTCTCGCGTCACGGCCCATATATATTTTTAAACTTCATGTGACCAATACTATATTTGGTTGACATAGTGTCTGTAAGTGACCACAATGTGAGGGAAATTTTCCATGGCTTGGACCTGTTATTGATATAGATTCAGTTATATCCTATAGGGTATTTATAATAGAAAAATACTTTGATGGTGCACTTGGTGCATTGTGCACATATGTGTGCTCTGCATTCGCTCAAGATCAGTCACAACTGTGTATTCGAGTGTAGTTATTAATAAATTTGTATAATCCATATAAAAATTACTATTAAAATGCAAGGTGATTTTTGTAGAACTGCACAAGATCAACTAGAATACTGAACAACAATTATTATCTGACAGTTTGCCTTACAATCAAAGTGCAATGGTCTCAAAGTACAGTTGTATATGCTAGCATAGTACTGAATTGTGGTACATTCTGTAGTCACACAGAAAAACAAAATCAAAGCACATTTAGTCATCAAACATATTAAAAGAGCCTTCAGTATTGTGTAATAGTATCTGCAGTTGGTGATATGACACATTTTACTGTCTGTTTTAGTGGTTTTATCTGGATCTGCTCTATGCTCTATCAGGAATGGTTTGGGGGATTTAGAAATATATCTCGAGTAAGGCAGTGTCTTGCATTCCCACCCCCAGAAAGCAGAAAAAAAAAGAAGGAAAAAATGATGCAAATGATGGTCGCCTTCCACATTAACTGTTAAGCACATATTAAATGGCAAGCATTACAAGTTGCCCAACTTGTGTGATGCATATATTTGATAGCCCTCAGTAAGGGTAGGGCCCTGTTTTATGAAGAGTTAAAATTGATTATATAGTTGATATCAACTGTAAGTCTATGGCAGCCTGTGTGGTAAGGAAATTTAGAATCAATTTTGTCTTTTGATAAAATGGGGCCCTGGTGTTCTTTTACCAGTTCTTCTCAATTGTCTCATGATGAAATTTAGCAGCTTCTAGGTCAAAAGACTAGCTTATTTCTCTGTCGACCAGATTATATCACCTGTTTTATATGCTACAATTTAGATAACCATGATGATCAAAATTTAAATCATTACTGTGGCAATAAGAAGGATATTGCCAAATGTTGCACTCAGTCAGCGAGTATAGATGTCATTGCAACTGATTGAATAAGAGTATAGATGTCATTTACTAGAGCAGGTGATAATGATTAACTATGTCAAAGGTGAGATACTTGATGGGCTGAGATGCCTGTGCTCAAAAGTGCCCATCAAAGCATCCAGTGTCCTGTTTACTGTAAAAGTGGATATTTTTCGTGCGATTCATTTTTCACGCTTTGCCGGGCAAGAAGAGTTTCACATGTTTTTAATTCTGCGGAATCATGACATCCCAGTCACACAGGAACATTTGGCAAGCAAAAATATTCGCGTGCTTTTATTTTTGTGCTAGTTTCTGGTTGCGCAAAATGTGCGAAAATTTCAACACCGCGAAAATTTCCTCTCTTACAGTAAGTGGTCAGGACCTGTGGGTCATCCTCATGTCACTACTGGAGAATGACTTCAAGATCAGTGTGGATATTAAACTGCTCTGCTTTTTCCCACTGCTTTCCATGCCATATTCACCGGGGAATTGATGTGAACGTGCGATTCTGCCTCCTGCAGTAATCTGCATTGCTGGTCAAGATCATGATTTCCTTAAAATCACAGAGAAAACAGCGAAGGGTTGAGAGAGTGGCTTAGTACATGCTATGAGTCACTTATCAGAGACTTTGATATAACGCAATGTGACAGTGTGTGAAGAACGTTTATCACATCACTAGGTGTTGCCATAGTGATGATGCATGACATACATTTGTACTCCATTAGTTGCACACCTGTGCCACAGTAATTTTGTATTGCTTGACTTGAGATTGTTGGTTATGATGAGCTTCTGTGCTTGTGTCTGTAAATTTCGAAGCTACATGTAATTAATCAGTTCGTTTTTTTTTTCTTTCGGAGGAAATATATAAGTACACATATTTTGCATGTCTGTCATGAGTAGCTTTTCAACATTACCTTGCTGAGATGTCATTTTGAATTCCAGTCAGATACATGATTGATGATTAGTCAAGTGTTTGCTTGTTTTTTTATTACTTTCCAGATATTGTTTTAAAAAATGCTGATTTTGCTGTCATTCTCCTGTCAGGGATGAGTGAAGATAAATTGCAGGAAATACCGGATGACATCAGGGCCCAGGTTCATAAAATACTTGATAATGATTGCAACTCACAATAATTGCAGTTTCCTTTTCAGCCACTGGGTAATAACTAACCAGTTGTGAATATTTCAGTATTAGTTACATTCAGACGACAAGCCCTAACCTCGAGGTTAGGAAACCTCTAGGTTAAGCTCTTGCCCCCTAACTTCGACGTGCGCCCACACGATGAATCTTAACCTCGAGGTTACGAAACCTCGAGGTTAAATTCCTGCCCCTTTGAGTGCGTTTATTTTTGTGTCCACACGGTGCTTAACTTTGAGTGGGGACCCCCCGCGGCTCGTGGTTAGAGCGCTAAACATAAGATTTCTCGTGGCTCTTAACATCGAGCTAACCTCGAGGTTTAATGATATCTAACTAGAGTGCATCTTCACGGTCCTTAGCTACAAGCTTAACCTCAAGGTTTCCTAACCTTGAGGTTAAGGCTTGTCGTCAGAACGTATTGTTACAATGGTAATTGCAACTATTATAAATAATAATTGGAAATTCGTGGCTTGTGAAGCAGGGCCCATCTCTTCCTTGTTTCTCTGATAAAAATGGATAAGTGTGCTTACGTTTAAATGCTGCAATGGTAATAATGATGATGATGATAATATTGGACGATGCCTTATGACAATAATAATAGTAATTATTATTTTTATTATTATTATTATTATTATTATTATCATCATATTATTATCATTATTGTTGTTATTGTTTTGTTATTATTATTATTATTATTATTATTATTATTATTATTATTATTATTATTATTATTATTATTATAAATCAATAAATGATAATGGTAATAGTAGTATTGATAATTACCATGATAATAATAGTATTTTTTTCGTCATAATCAATTGTGTTATTAATATTTCTACTATTGCTACAACTACCACTGCTACTACTCCATGTACCTCATCTACTCCTACTACATCTGCGTCCATTAGTCTATTTATTTTTTAAAGACTATGACAACCAGACATTGGGTAAAATCTACTGTGCATGGTATATTTCAATAACAGTGACTCAGTTGCTGGTTATGTGCACACCACCAACTAAAGGAGTAAGAAAGCACTGATTAATCCAGGCACTGCTAGTCTGCCTCTCTCTCTCCCTCTCCCTCTCAATCTATCCCAAGCCAATCATTGTGGTTTTTCTTGATTAGCATGTCAGCTCCCTTCATAATTTCCTGTTTCTCACTCTCGCAAAAGTGTGCTGATTGACCGATATCAGTCTTGAAAGTTCACCTGACACCTCTAATATTTTTGTTTCTGTCAGTTTGCAGCCACAGTGCGGAATTTCAGGCGCCAAGAGTTTGAAAACACTTCTGGAATGTCTGCATCCTGGACTTTTCCAGGACATTGAACCTTTTTTGAAAGAAATTGAAAAAACATGAGACAAACAAGACATTAATGTACCAGTGATCTCTATGTATGACAGAAACTTACACTGTGAATATAAAGTAATTTCTGTAAAGTTTTCAAAGATCTAGCTTAAAATATTTGAATTTTTATTTGAATTTGATTCCTGAAAAGTTGATTTGACATATGTTTCAACAGTATGCATGAAAAAAAAAGGAAACTTTTACTTTTAAGAGGATGATGTACAGTGCAATAGAGCCTGATTTAAAAGAGGTTGGAGAACAAAACCTTTCTGATATAACAAGTTGATATTGCAACCCCCAATTTTAGATATTTCTTTGTTCTTGTACCATGATTGAGTAACTAACCTGATATAAAAGGTGATTATCATGGCTTTTAGGTTCTTGTTATCATTAGGTCCCCCTTAATATGTATATTTTTCTGTTTGTGACTACTTTTAAGTGCTGTGGGTTGTGAAATTGTTCATGATACAAGCAATGATATGACTCTTAAGTTAGTGATGAGCAGCGAACAGTGCTGCATTCCACTGAAGTTAAACAAGAGTTGGCTGTTCAGGAAGACCTAAAGGTCCTGTATAGACCCACTAGAGTGTACTCATGGAGGCCTGAGGTATAAGGACGTCTGTTGGATGATGCGTATCTACCGCTGTCTTCCTCCCAGTGTCTGGATGAGCCTCTCTGTGCCCTGTCCTTTCATTCACCTTTCTCTCGGCCCTCTCTTGGCCTGCTGCCTTCCTTCTCTGAGCCGACTCGTCCAGTGCTATTTCTGTCCCCTCCAGTGTGGGAGGTGAGCTAGCGGCATCTGGGTCCCTTCCTCCCAGCTGCTCTCCAGTGCGGGACGGCCGCCGGGAGCCGGTGGGCCTGCCTCCAAGTCATAAGTCATATCCCGTCCCATCATCTTGTGCTGGTGATGCCTGAGTGGAGGATGGGATGACGCAGAACTGGATTGGATCACAATGGCTTCAGAGGATGCTAGAGTGGGAGTCAGCTTGGCCCTTTGTTCAGATGTAGCCTGGCCTTTTTTTGTTTAAAAAAGCATGTCAACAAGATATGTGCCGTTCTCTTTGCCTAGTGCTTCTGCTTTGTTTGTTTGTTTGTTTGTTTTCTCACAGTCATTGTCTTTGTATGCAAATTGAGAATCATGATAATAATAATAAACCATTTTTATAGAGCGCAAATTACATTCAAGTCTCTAAGCGCTTTTAGAAATGAGAAGAGACAGATACATGTGTAAGAACACACAAAAATAAAAGAAGAAAATTACATATATATCAACCCAAAACACATATTAACCAATTTACAGAACAATGACAGTTACTTTACAAACAAATGAGACTTCAATAAAGACTTGAACTGATCTAATGATGAACATTCTCTGATATCATAAGGGGGCTGATTCCAAAGTTGAGGTATTGAATATTGAAATGATCGTTGACCATATGACTTAGTTGCTACATTAACCCGTTGAGGACGGTTTGATTTTGCTACAACGCGCATTTCCCATAGATGCTTGCCCGAGTATACTCGGGACTCGTCCTCAACCGGTTAAATGGTTTTAACAATTGTTTGGTACTTGAGCGAAGTTGTCTGGAAGGTTAATATTCCTGGAGGAGCTGTTGCAAATAATGAGGAGCTAACTGATGTTGACATTTATATGCAGTTATAAGTAACTTATAAACTAACCTATCTTTGACTGGCGACCAGTGCAACGTGTGTAATGTTGAAGAAATAGAGTCATATGTGTGAGTTCGGGTAACCAATCTTGCAGCTGAATTTTGAATTCGCTGCAGTCTACCTAACATTGAATCTGACAAACCATATAACAATCCATTACAATTGAAGACCTGAATATATAAGAACGACCCAAGTCCAATATTTGGCCAAATTCAGTTTGACATGGGAAATTGTAGCTTATGCATGGACTCATCTTGTGTATAAATGATAAATCCTAATTACCCCCTGAAGTGCCTGAAATGAATGAGTGAAATCTTATATGAATGTAAGAATTGGGTCATTTTTACATTCATATTATAGCGCCCTCTGTCATCGCTTCTCTCATCTCATATAGCAGCCTATCCTGTATATGAGTCAAAGAACGACCCAAGTCCATATGATTCAAAGAACGACCCAAGTCCATCACACAAAATGGCCTCTCCACAATTAATGTAAATGTTAATTGTCATAATGATATATGTTCTAATTTGTATATCTATACGATGTTGCCTTCCCATCACAGTTAAATAGAATATTATTGAACAAATAAAAAAGATATGAAGTTTTTTTAAGTTTACTCGAAAATGCCTTCCATGGACTTGGGTTGTGCTTATGTTCAGATACTCAATTATCAATTCTACTCATTACAAAAGCATGTATAAGCCGTTCAGTCGCACTTTGATCAAGATAACGTCTTATTGAACCAATTCTATGTAGTCCAAATGACGCTGTACGACATATATTGCAATACTTTAGAATTCTTATCCTTCAAATGACAGTTAAAGTTTTTCGTGACATTACAATGTTCAAAGCACCTTCAAATTATCACGTGAGCATAACCATGCATGTATGTATATCACGCTATACCTGACTTGCATTAAAATGGGAGGCATCTGGAGTGTGAATCACAAAATTGTGAATTGCACTCTCTCTGAGCATTACATTTTTTGGGTGCACAGCATGGAGGTAATGACCGAGGGCCAGCAGGCTGAGATGGTCATGGTTTAGTAAAATAGCAAGGTGTATTATACACATACACTATGTCACTTACACAATATCAGTAGAGTACTGAACACGGTGTATACTACACCTATGCTCTGTGTAACTTACACTTGCAGTAGAGCACTGGAACAAGGTGTATTACAATTCAATATGTAACTTACGCTCGTAGTAGAGCAAATATAATGCAACATTGACAAAATCAGAGACATGTTCTTCATTTCCTCTTGTCTTGTTGTTTTTGTTGTTTAAGGAAGAGGACAAGAGGGGGAGAGGGAGGGAGAGAGAGAGAGAGGAGAGGAGGGGGGAGAGGGGGGAAGAAGGGGAATGAGATCACCTCTGTGTCAGACTCACTTGGGAATCTCTGTTCAAAGCAGTAAAAGCTACATGTTGCACGCCATGGACAGCATGAATTCAAGCACAAGTTTGCATGCTTATTGCCCAAGAACTATTTTTCTCTTTTCTTCTTTGTTGTTCATTTCAATTTTGAAGACTCAAAGGCAAGAAGATCTAACTGAAAACATTTCCCTTGGGCAGTTGATGGTCTCCCATACTCAAAACAGCAACTTCCATCCCTTGCAGATAGAAAGTGTTTGTTGGTCTCCCCTTGTGGATTACTGTAAAGCAAGATATTTTCTAGCATGAAGTTTTCGCAAATTGGAGCTGATAGTCTTTTTTTTGTGGCATGAAATTTTCGTGAATTGCCACTGGCATTCAATGCATATAGTGTAGAAGACTTTTCAAATGCATTTTAAAGGGTGTGTACAGTTCTGGACGAGGTGTAGATTTAGCTTTTAACATTTTGCGAGATATTCAGAAACCACTCTATGAGATGTCAAAGAGCTTGCAGTTCAATTTCAATTTCAATTTCAATTTATTTTCATATTTCTCGATGAAAAATTACATCAAATATAACAAAATTAAATGAAATACATGACATACATAGAATATTGCAAATATGTAACACATAATAGTGGTCGATCTGTTAAGTTTTGAATCTGTAAATGAATGCTAAAGAAATATGAAGGAACCTACTTAAAAGCGAGCTTGTTGAGCATAGGTCCCGGTTCTAAGGGGTATCAAAAGTTTATTCGATGAAAATCGGTTTTGAAATGGCTGAGATATCCAAAAACAAAGTGAAACAAAGAGATCCTAATAAAGTTGTGGCATGTTGCCTTTTATTATTAACACTTTTTTGGATATCTCTGCCATTTGAAAACCAATTTTCATCAAATAAACGTTGAATCTTGATGAAAATTACATGCTCTTTCATATTTCATAAGAGGCTTTTCATTATCTCACTTAGGAATGTTCAAAACATGAATCCCTACCTCATCCAGTGCTGTACAGTCCTTTTAATTTTGTGAATCTTGGCTCTCATGCAATCAAAATGCACACAAACATTTCTAGTTTCACATAAACTTAAAGTTTGATCATCCTGCCATAATTTTTTTATGTATCACTAGTATCATATATCTTGCACTGAAAGTTTCCCACAGTCCCATGCCAACATAAGCAATTCAACAGAACCTGTGAATGTCAGTGTCATAAAGAGGTTCAGTACAGTCCAACCTCTCCTAACTGGCCTACCTTTATCTGGATCTCTCTGTTATCTGGATTGGGATTTTTTTTTTCTTCAATCTTATAATTATGGGGAAAAGAAGGATTTTAAACTCAATCAAAATTCCTACACAAACTCACATGAATTACATATTATTCCCCACATAATTAACATACATTCACATCTAATTTTGATTTGAATTACATGCATTCAGACATTTACTATAAATACTAACATTACCCCAAATCATTGTAAGAATGTGGACAGAAAGCTTTTCATGGTGTGGTGCAGGTGATCATTCATTGAGCAAATTATCAGAGAATTCTGAATGCAAACCAGCTGACGAGGATGTGATATGATCAGGCAAAAAGTGATACACACAGTTGAACCTCTCGTATCCGGACAAGTCGGGACCGGGGCTCATCCAGATAAGGGATTTGGCCGGATACGGGAGACTCAATGCTTTATACATGTACATATACATACACATGTACTGATGTAGCCCATTGTAGTACCACATGTAATGTGTATACTGCAACCTTTTCATTGTTACACTCAGTAACAGACCCCAAAATAGAGGTTCGTGTTTACAAGAATGAAATCATTTTCTTTTATAAATTCTTGTGATGATTTACCTAAATAATCATTAAGAAATGTATCAAGTAGATCTTGAAAATAAACAGTACGAGTCGACGAAACTACGCTTCAAAATTCGATTATCACGGCTTGGCAAGGTCGACTGTAGTGTAGGTCGCTATTGTTAGATTAAGTTGGGAATCCCCCTTTCCTCCCGTAATTATTTTTTAAAAAAAATCACGGCGAGATTGCATCCGTATAATAGAGAGATCCGGATAAAGGGAGGCCGGATAAGAGAGGTTCAACTGTACATGTACACGTGTACAAGTGCATTTAGCTACCACGTACTGGCCATGCAGCTGCATGTGTATTACGTAAATGTTGAGTCTAGTTTAGTCTCCCTTATCTGGATGAGCGCCGGTCCCGACAACTGCGGATAGGAGAGGTCAGACTGTATGCCTTGCTGTCATTGTGTGTAGAATCTCTAGAACATCAATTTGACATATATTCATAAGCATTTTACCATTATATGTTTTTTTTTTGCTAGTTGAAAAAATCACTAAATCATGTATTTTGTGGTTAGTGAATGGTGATGAAAGGTCTAGAAGCTTGCTGGGACTGTGAGTAAAAGATGCAGGGAAAGTGAGGTGAGAGTGCTGTCGTTTCCCTCATTCATCTTGTATGTATACTGTAGAGACATTGTATACTAACTTATTAATCCATTTTGACATGTGTTTCAATCTCTGATAAAAACTAGAACTATGTCCACCAATTTACTCTTTAAAAAAAATGATTTAGGTTATTAAATTATGGAGACAATAAATCCTAAGGTTGGGTCAAAAAAGATATTCACCCATTTACAGATTGTCTAAGAGAAGGCTGAATTGGGACAACACGTACAAAATCGTATTTATTTAGAACATGTAATCATATATGATGTACTGCTTTTTAACTATGATGGTCATCTATTTTTTTTTCCCCTGGACTTAAATTAGTGAACCTCATGTAGATACAGGCCTTTCACACCAGCAGTGAAAAAAATTGTAACATTTTGGTGAAAGTTGTGAGGCCACTGTGCTGATTGAAAGCCACGTGAAACATTGCATTAATATCACAAATGGGAGTACTCATGTGCAGTTTACTGGGATGACATGCAATGAGAAGACCTATCTTAAAAGAAACAAAGATGTTGGTCATGTGACTTTTGCTTGCATCTTTTGATTTCTAGCCATGGCAAAAAACAAACAAAAACAAAAACAAAATCTAAACACGCAGCTGGCTAGGCAGACTGATGTTCTGTTATTATTCTGCTGATCTGTATCCTAGTTGAAATTGATTTTTTTTTTTAAAATATGAAGATTGTGCAGGGCTTCTAGATCTCTGGGACACATCTACCACCACTGACTCCAGGAAAATATCCCGCCCCCATGTCTGTTTTTTTTTTTCCATTCACAAATTAATGCAGGGAATGTCACGTGTGTGCATTGCAACACAATATTCATATCCCCTGGATGTTTTTGATACAGCATGATCTGATTCTTATTGCAAGGACTGTGCCATTTAATTCAGCAACTTAACTGAGGTCAGACTGCATGAAACCAGAAAGAAATGTGATGTAATGCCTCACCTTTACAGACGACTGTAGCCCTTAATTAAAAGGACACTTTGTTTATGATGTACGTGCCAGATCATATTGCAAAACACTTGTGCTGGTATTGTCATCATGTTGTCTTGTAGCATATTTTTCTATTTGTTCAACTTCACCATCCTTGTCCTATCAAAGCACTCCCAATGTCCAATACTGTCGACTACATAGCACAAAAGTGGGATTCGCATCAATGCCAATTAGGGGGATACAAATCTTGAGATTTGCATCGCATTCTCAAGATCTTTACCTGTGTGGACATGAAAATTCCACTAAATAACATAATCAGCATTGCGATCCCAGAAATTTCAGGAGATTTTGGGCATGCCGAGTTTGGTTGCTTGACAAATTATCATGATCAGCAATCAATGGGATATTTCTGTCCATCTGAACAGGCGCAAAAAATCTCTGTAATTTGGATCATAATGGTTATCCCACCATTTTGTCACTTTGAATTCAACTAATTCAAGTTCTTGGAAACTGATAGAAAAAGCTGGTTGCGGAATTCCACCTTCTTCACGCTGAAGAAGACATCTAGAGTTGTATGTGGAACATCTTTGCAAGTAAAAGCAGATGAGAAAGCTACCCAGTTTAGACTGAGCTTATCATTGTTCCATTTCTGTGTTTAAAAAAAATACTAATGAAGGATAGATGAGATCTTTAGTTTTTTTTCTCATTTTACTACACTTGTACCTTGACAATGTCACCAGCTTCTTTTTCAATGAATTTTTGTTACCAAGAATGTATGTAGATCTCAGTAAACATATTCTTTCTCATACATGTACATATTGACTAGATCGACTCATTCCCTCAGAGGCATTAGAATCCCCAGAGACTTTCAGTATACTTACTGCACTAGGTTCCTTTCGGCTTTTGGCATAGGTGTATGCTGTGAAAGCCTTATTTTGCTACCCCTTGCGATTTTCACAAAATGTTTATCCTATGCACTCTTTGATAACTTACTCGAAAGCTTGTACCAGACTTCAACTTTCTGCGCATTTCTAATGGTATGAAGGAAAGCCTCTATTCAATCTTGTACTAACTTAATTGAATATTATTTTAAAACATTGAAAAATGAAGATTAGGGTTGCTTCTGTAAAGAGTGAATTGTATTTTGTTATTTTCAGTTGTCTGATACATTTTGGTATGTTTGTACACCCATTACAGGGCAATTTATATTAGCAGGAAAACTCTCAACACTTTAAATTAGAAGCGGCTAATCAACTGACAAGAGCCTTCCAAAACACCACTAGAAAAGTTACAAACTTGGTGATGTGATTAGTTTAAGTTGGCTGTCATGACTGTCGTGAAAACCAGACACACTTTTTTTCTGGAAATAATATTTTTTCACTTTCATTCAAATAATACCAGAAATACACGCACTACCAACACACTACTGACACAAATACCACACACAGCATTCCATGGCACGCACTCGTACAGACTATCACATTCACACTCTCCATTTGTTCTTATCAAGTATACAATTTTCTTGACATGGTTTGATTTATTTCAAGGCCGCCTTCCTAGTCAAGCTTGGTTATGATGGTAGCCTCCTGCGTTTTCCTCTATAATTATTCTTACCACAGACAACTCACATTTCTTTTTTTAAATTACAAATTGTACCTGGTACCATGATGTCCACTGAACATTGGAATTACTTCCTACTGCCATGTGCAGCAGCTAGCTTGCCAGGCTATTCACTGTGACAGTAGTGAAACATCATAACTTCATATTGCAGAGAAAATGGTAGAGATAAAGTTTAGCAAATGTTAAAACAAAAAATGCTGTGTGTGGACACAAAAGTAATGAAAGGGATGGTATAGTTTCGATTGACATGGGAATTCAGGTTTTAATCTTTTCTGAGATAATTAGAAAATACTCGTAAAACATTGAAGAGCAGACAATTCTAGGAGGAATTAAAAGTTTATTTGGTGAAAAATTGGATTTGATAATAGCTGAGATATCAAAAAACAAGGAGGTCTTAATCAAAGGTCAGACCTACCTTTTATTAGGAACACTTTGATTTACTTTGTCTTTGGATATGTCAGCCTTTATAAAATTGATTTTCATCATAAACTTTTAATTCCTCTTAGAATTACATGTTCTTTTAGAAGTGATGTCTCATTATTTTGCAAAGAGTTAAAATGTGAATCCCCATGTCAACCAAACGAAGTACTATCCCTGTTGTGTTCTGCATTGCAATGCAAAAATTACTCCATCTTGATTTCTTTGAAACCTTCACAATGATTTGCCTTTTACAGTGTGCATGAACAGTGAAAACAACTAACAACAAAAACTTCAGTTTATATGCAACTTGCCACTCTAGCTCTGTTGACTTGCTCTGGGCATTGCTGAGCTATGCATAGGTTAAAGATTAAACGAGCTTTCCCTAGCTTGCTGCAGAAATCAAGTTTCTTGAAAGCCATGTGTGAAATGGTAGAGAATAGAATCAATTTTTGCAGTGTGATCGAAACCAATATTTCTTGTGTGTGTGAATGGGCCTAATAAGCACGGATAGGCTTGATATCATATATATCTTTTTTTGTTTGTGTGTTGTTATTTATTTATCTATTTTTTGTTTTTTTTAGTGGAGACCAACTTTGATTACAGAGACCCCTAAAATGGAAGAATAGAGAGAAAAAGTCAGAATCCCTATCTTAACACCCTCCTATACTGCATTTAATGAAAATCAGCAAGAGAGCAGTTGCTCTACCGGAAACTGATAATGCATCAACAATCCCACCTTATTTATGAAAAGATGACTTGGCATTTTGCCCTGACCCTGCGATATCCCCTTCTCTATATCTCTTCATGGTTACTGACCTGTTATTTGCAGGTCAGCATCTAAAATTTCCTATGTGAAAGTAACTATCTGTGGTGAGATGGATAAGTGTATGGCTGAAAGTGAAAGTAATTTAAATGTCTGACTGATGATTTGCAAACCAGGACGTTACATTTGTATGTTCAGGTAATGACCCCATTCTGTTCAAGTCAAGGGAGGGGTACAAGGGAGATAGGAAATGAAAGGTGGGGAAATGGCTGAAATATCCGACACAAAGAGGTCTTAATAAAATGTGGGTCCCACCTTTTATCGAAACCATTTTGTTTTCTTCTTTCTTTTTTTTTTTTGGTTGATATCCCAGCCATTTCAAAACTGATTTCTATCACCTAAACTTTTAATTCCTCTTAGGATCGTATCAGATCAGATTCATCAGATTCATCTTTTATTGGTCTATGATGGGACATAGAAATTTTGTTTCCATTGACGTTTGTACAATAATCATGACAATACAAAACACATCTTTAATATTTCATAAAAGTGTTTTCTAATTATCTTGCACAAAGTTAAACCTGAATCAACCAAAACTATACTATCCCTTTAAGGTTTTGTCGATAGTAAAGGAGGAAAGAGACAACGAAAGTGAAAAGGAAACCATCAAAATGATGTAAATAGGGAAACAAAAGACCATGCAAGAGCTGTTAGGATTCAACATGAGATAAAACACAGTGGAGTGAATATGATATTGAGGAGGCCATCCGTTCGAGTCTAACGCGAGTCCCTGACGTATGCTCATGATCTTTATTATGGCTGCTTCTAAAACACTGAGTAATCAATGTTACATTGTATGTAAGTGAAGGGTATTTTGTCAATCAGTTGCAAAAACAAAAACAAAAACAAAAACAAAAAACAAAAACAAACCGAAAAACAAAACAACTTAGCGCAAAAAATTTTCTTTTGATTCACCATATAAAAACAAAAAACTATGAACAGGGAAGAGTAAACAAGGTTCATGTTACCGTGATGAGGTCAAATTAAACTTCAAGAGAGCAACAAAATTAAGAAAAAATATCCATGTATAATATGATGTGAGCTAGAATTTATATCATCAGTACACACTTTGCAGAAACAATGAAGTCAGGTCAATGATACCGTGTGATCTGTGACAAAACAAAAGGTGTAGACAAGGATAGTATGCTGACTGCAAGATTGTGAATGTGACACTCCACTGTTTTGAAGTCAAGATGCTGCTTGGAACTAGAAGATGTGAATGTAATCTGTCTCATGTTTATGAGTGCTCGACTGCTGGACATGCAACATCATTTTTTTTTTTCTCAGGTTCCATGACATGTATTTGAATAAAATTATTCAGTTTTGGCCAATTAACTTTTATTAGTGATCACGCCGTTAACTTTTGTGCAAATAGCATCAATGGGGAGCATGAGCAGAATGACTTTGAGCTAAACCCTGACTTGAGTCTTTGAAAGAGAGCTATTGTGATGTGGTGGAGTCCATCCTGGCCTAGAGCAGTCACGTTGCAATTGGAGCTAGTTTCTTGTGTAATTTGAATCCTCCAAGGGTTACTACAGTAGTTGTGGATTCTAACCTTGACAGCAATGCCAGTGGTTTCAACAACCAAGCCATTGACTTCAATTTTCACAGTTGAATGTCTATATACAATATTACATTACAGTGAATAAAGATTGTTATGTTTGTTATTCTGGAATGATATGAACGTGAAAGAGTGGTGATTTGCATCATAAAAGCAAGACCTCAGGGAAGCTAGCGAGGCTGGATGGAAGAGTATAAATATAAATTTGCTATCGATGTGCCAGAATAGTGTTTCCTGATACTTTGCAAGAAATTACTCCAGTGTAATCAGGAAACTATGCTCTGATTTTGATAGCTGTTTTACCAAAAATTTCTTTTTAACTTTTCTTTTGCATCCAGTATTACACACATCAGCACATTCTTGTTTCTATGTATTTCAAACTTTCACACAAATTGAGAAAACTGATAAAAGAAATACTTTTTTTTCCTATTTTTGTTTTAATTTTCTATGAATTCGAATCTTCATTTCATAAAAACATTGTTTTTGCATACATTGAATCTCTGTTTCCATTTTGGCAATATTGCAAAAACCAGAACCAAAACCAAAAACACAAAGCTAAAAACCTTACCACTCTATGTAGGCCTAGACAGTTCATGATCAAGTTGAATGCTCTGCTCGCCTTCTTTTTATAACCTTTCTTTGTGACACTAAGCTGAATTTCTTCATTTGTGTGCATTTAAAGTGAAATGAGATGTCCAGTCACTGTGGTTAACCCTCACTCTTGCCTGTCAGTGGTTGTATGTAGCTATGACTCACAGAATGGCTCACCTGTGATGCTGCAAGCGAGGTTTTTTTCTTTTTTTCTGCTTCTTGTTCTTGTTCTTCTTCAACTGACAGGGAGTCCTTAGCATAGAGACGTGTTTGTCTCACTTCATAGGCATGGCAAAAGTCAGTCCTCACTTTTACGTTTAGTCTTTGGCTTTGGATTGCGTGAACAACCTACAGAGTCATTGTCTGCTTAAAGGGATGGTGTGAGTTTGGATGGAATGAGACTTTCTAACATATTTTGTACTAAGATTATTTTGTTGTTGTTGAGATAATGAGAAACCAAATATGAAATATGAAAGAGCATATAGTTGTTAGGGGAATTCAAAGTTAATTTGATAAAAATTGCTTTTGAATTGGCTGAGATATCCAAACAAAGCGATCCCAATTAAAGGTGGGACCCACCTATTATTAGGATTGCTTTGTTTTCCTACGTTTTGGATGTCTCAGTCATTTCAAAACAGATTTTCATCAAATAAAGTTTGAAATTCCTCAAGAGAATTATAAGTTGTTAATGATATAAGCTCCTTAACATTTCATACTGTAGTTTCTTAGTATCTTGCAAAAAAAAGAAAGAAAAAAAGCTAAATCTTCATCTCAATCAAAACTATACTATCCTTTTAGCAGTCATGTAGTAGCCATTAGCCTTCTTCATTCCCCATTAATTCCCAGGCCTATGTGTTTGAAATTTGTGCAAATTTGACACGTTGGCACAGGAAGGGTTAAAGGAACTCCAGGGCTGTCTACCAGACTGTGTTTGAACGTTACAAAGTCAATAACAACCATTAGCCTTGGTTGGGTATTCTGTTACATTCGGCAGAAGGAGAAGCAGCCACAGAATGTCATGCTATGTTACACCAGCAAAACAAAAATGTCATATCAGTGACAATGTGTAAAGAAAAATGTGGCAGCTATTTCATGAGGTTTGGCCATAAGATTGTCACTGTGTCATCCAACATGTTACCATGTGGACGCTTGTGAGATATTACCTTTGTCACCCAGCAGTGTTTTGTTTTGCAGACTTTTCCTCTTGCGTTCCCTTCACTGTAGAGTTGCCAACTAGTGTTTTGACCATGCTAATAGTATGTTCCCCTTCATCCAGAATGAGATATTATGGTTTCATAGAGGACAAAATGTATGGTTTTGTATTGCCAGAATGTGCACAATGTGTACATAAAAGTTGTATGTATGTAATTTTTCCACATCACACCAATCATGATCAGGTCTTCATTTATATGCATCATTCTGGTACAAAATGATTCTCAAACCATTGTTTTGATATATGATGTATGTCTATATGATGTATCCATATAGGAGCATTTAGACACATAAAGATGAACTAGTCATACATTTGTAAAAAGTCCATACATCATTACAATGTATATCCATATGTCATATTTCCATACATCATATATTCATGACAATTCTCTTGTCCAAAAGTGGGAAAGAAAATGAATATTTGGCAAGAGATGCTGTACTCACATGATCATGATAAATCTTTCTCAAGTTACCCTATATTCATAAGAATATAATAATGGATTGTGCCAAATTAGAGGCCATCCAAACTCTTATCACGTCAGGTTCACTTCATGTTTGTATGGGCCGCATTCTTCTGTTTTCTGTCTAGATCATCAAAAAGCACATGGACAATGTATCTCAATTTGTAGTCTTGTGTCCATACCTGTTCAGTCCATTTGGCATGGCTCAGTGCCAGAGATATTTATGAAGATTACTGGTAATATGAGAAAACTAGTGTCTCATGTGAGAAACCAAAATATTCTTTCTCTCCCCCTCCTCTCTGGTGTTCTAGGGTGACCCCAAAAGGACCAGACAGTGAAACAAAGTGCAGGATGTGACCAAACCTCTGCAAAATTGATCCATGGTTTCAGAAAGGATGAATAACGAAGCAATAAAGAATTACGCTCGGGAAGACAAAATTAAAGATCTTTGACAAGAAAAACTCTGTCATCTTCTAATATCGTCACTTCATATTTTTAGGACTACTTGATTCAGCCTGGTGGAAGCCTCTCCTTACACTTTCTGTCTTTGAAGATATCTCCTATGCTTGATTGATTACTCACCGATCTACATGTGTTTTGTGTCCAAAGAACAGCCAAGCATGATGCTAAATATGACTTTGACTCATGACCTGCTTGCAACTGCTGCCTGTCTTTGGATGCGTCTATCAACTCGCTTCTGGCGCAGAATTAAGGTTTCCAAACAAGTTTCAGAGAGTTTTAGGCAGTTGATAAATGCATAGGGGGGTTGAAAATGCATTTCTTGTAAACCCCGAAAAAAGTGCAATCACAAATGTGTTTTAGCCAGAAACGCATTTCTGTAGAGTTGATGGACACGAAGTCAATTTGAAACACGTTTATAGCTCGGACCTGCTTACGCCGAGCACTGCCAGCTACACATCTCCGCTCCTTGGGTCAAACTGCACAATGGAGCTGCACAGTGACAGGGCCTCCCAACTGACTCACAAAAGAGTTGATAAATGCAATAACTCGAGAAATGTGATCTGAAAGGCTCGCAAATGAGTTTTGATGATGGGTATTGAAGCACATTTTAAACATGGGAAAGTTGATAGATGCAGCCTTCGTTTCATTGCTTTTGGCTGTCTCTTCCTCCGTTCTCGATAGTGAATACAACCACTTCATGTGAAATTGTATCACAAGTCCCAGTTTGTTAAATGTTGCACTCAGGAGATGATAATAATAGTAATAGTAATAATAATAATGACAATAATGATGATGATGATAATAAAAATGCAAATTATAGCAATAATGATAATAATGGGAATATTGATAATAACTATTATTATGTAGCACATAATGATAATCAATTCTCGATGCACATTGCTTATAACAGTGTATTTTCCACTAAAGGACTATGCACTGAAACATATATATGATGCACAAAAATCCCACAAACAATTTTCCAATTGTTGTCTGATTTAGGCTCCTTTCAAGTTACAGTCTATCCACATTATGAATACTATGTGGGCAAGGGGCAGACATTGAAACACACAGGCGCCAAGGCACTACCCTATCCCTTTTATGGTTTCAAAGTTTTACACCCAAATTTATGTGCTTTTCTAAGAAGTGACTCTGTCTCTTTTTTTTTTTTTTTTTGGGGGGGGGGGGGGGGAGGTGGTATGAGTTTTCTTCTTCGTCAAACTTGGATGCCCCTGTGAAAAGTGATAGAAGATCCAGTCTAAGGCAGTGCCTTTTTAGAGCAAAGGGCTCTGAATTTAGGTGTCCATTGAATCACACTGACTCACTCTTTATTGAGTGCATACTAATAAAAGAGGGATTTTAAGGCCCCATAGCAACCACCATAAAGGGGTTATCAGATTAGCCTGTATCTTAGCATAGTCATTATAGGTACATTCTCTCCATTATCATTCAAAGTATCATTTGTGCTGCTGACTTTCTGATATCTTTTTTTTTTCTCATCTCAGAAATGTCATATCAGGCTACACAAATCTGGATCTTAAAGAGATCGTACAGTTTTGGTTGAGACTTAACTTCAGGTTTTTATCATTTTTGGTGAGATAGCAAGAAACCTCTTATGAAATATGAAAAAGCATGTAATTCTATGAGGATTTCAAAGTTTATTTGTTAAAAATTGATTTTGAAATGGCTGAGATATTCAAAACAGAGCGATCCTAATAAAGTGTGGGACCCACATTTTATTATGATCGTTTTGTTTTACTTTGTTTTTGGATGTTTCAGCTATTCCAAACCCGATTTTCATCAAATAAACTTTGAATTCCTGTTAAAATGGTATGCTCTGTACTATTTCATAAGTGTTTTCTTGGTATCTCGCAAAAAAGTTAAAGCCTAATTTTCATCTTCACCAATACTGTACCATCCCTTTAAAAAGATGTTCAAAAATTCTTACCTACTTTTGTGGTTCCTTGATTATGAAAAAACAGAGAGAACGATGATCCCATTAGAAAGCGACAAAATTGTGAATCAACACTGTTGCTTTAAAATTGACCTTTGCATCTGTGTTGATGTTTTGAGGCAAAGTCGTAAAAGTAGCTATCATATTTTCAGTGAATTATATGACTAAAAAATGTGACATACATGTACATTTGTATGTAGTGATAATACTTATAGGACGTTATATTCATGTCAACAAATGTCTATCATCAAGTATAGTAAGCAAATAATCCACATTGGTGAAGGTGATGGGACAAACTATCACTTCCGAGGCGATCTGGATGTAGCTATCTTTCCGAAGCGCAGCTGAGGAAAGATAGCGTACACATTCAGATCGCCGAGGAAATGACAGTTTTTCTAATTGCCTGAAAGCAAAAGTTGATTATTTGCTTTATATTCCACATTTAGGGTCCTAGATATTTGTATTATTCCCATTTTATTCCACATCTGAAACCATTTCAGCTGTCTTTAGGGATCCTCAGGGCTTAGGCTACGTAGTTTACTTTAGACATATGTGCGTATAGATGACAAAAACAACGAATTTGCTCCGCGCCCTGCGCGTGGCACTGAAATAAAAGTGCATTGCACTGTGGTCTATCACTTGACCCAGGTCAAATGATAGACCACAGTGCAACGCACTTCTTTTTCGCGTGTACTCAAAATTGTAAGTTATATCACGCGTTAGGACTGTGTGGTCTAAGAGATCAGTGAAACAAAATGACTATCTTATAGAGTGTAACAAACTTTTCTTCTCAGGTGATGTGATGGGCAAAACTACGCTTTATCACGTGATCAGCTCTTGACCAATCCTATAGCAAGATTCTTAGTATGTGGAATATAATGTGGAACAACTACCCTGGCATTTACTGATTTGTGTTGGAATGTAGGTAACTTGTAGGGATGTTAATGGCATATTGTGGAAAGAATAGATGTCATCAAGGTTTCAGTGATGAAGCTGCAGTGTACTTTATAGAGAAGATCAGAACATTTTTGTTTGCATATGTGAATATGTGCATATGTGTGTTTGTTTGTTTGTGTGAGTTTGTGTGTGTCTAGATAGAAATGGAAATTGTGTACAATGTTGAAGCACTTCAAATTAGATACAGACATATAGTAGAAAGACTGTCGTTGTTGCTGCTGTAAAAGTTCCGTGTTTGCTAACCAATTTAGACTAATTGATGCAAGCCAAGAAAAACCTTGGGTTTCGCTAGCTGTCATCTCATGGTGTAATATGCATATTGCGTGAGTAACCGAAAGCCATCACTGCCCACTTAACATCAAGTATTCAGGTGCTGCTGGCATCAGTGGGAACTATTCTTTTCATCTGCCTGGTTAAAGTTCTTTCAAAGTGCATTATGACACTCTGTGTTTGTTTTCATTCATACTTAATGAGAAGGGGAAAAACCAGAATGATCCAGGGCATAGACTTATGATTTATGCACTTGTCAATCTCATCATTAAGATTTAAAGATAGCATAAACAAAGAATAAGAGGAAGTACACCCTTTGTGTTTGATCTGTCACACTAGGTTTTTCTGTATATGACCAAAACAAATGGGCCTATTGAGTGAATGTTCCATGATAGGACAATGCCTATTGTACTTTCATAAAGCACCTGTTGGAGGTCTATAATGTCTGTAACTGGTGCCTGTCACAAGAAGATTACCTGAAATGGGACAGGAAGACCAAGGACCCCCGTGCAATGCCAAGACCACTTAAGTGCATGATGAAAAATTGGGGTAAATGAGCCAGCGATCCAGCGAGAAAGAAAATTGCGCCCTTCCTGACTCACTTGGGCTTCAAGGTTAGGCCATTTTTGAAGTAAAATTCATCATCCTGAAAAATAAGACAACTGCCAGGGCAACAAGGCAAAAAAGGGGGTTCAATTTGACCTTATAGAGAGGCATGACTCTTGTGGACTTCTGTGCATTCTCTTGTATTTCTGTAAAGGCATACTTTTCTCCACTATGGGATTAATAACCCAGTAATAATACACCAGTGAGACATGGTATTTGTTTAATGTATCACAGAGAAATTAGATCTGACTTCAACTTCATAAAAATGAATTATAAATAAGCATTCAACTAATAGTCAAAATCTGGTGTTGTATAGTCGAACATTTTAATCACTCCTATCAAGGCAAGTGAAGGATTCAAAACAGGATTAGAACATGACATTTTCATAAAATGTGTGAAAGATCGGTCTGATTGTCATCCTTAAACTCATTGTTTTGCAAAGGGCAGTTTGATTAAATTGTAGTAATGAAGTACCATTACTGATACTGAGTACATGTACAATATGTTACAGATTTGTTTCAGAGAAATTTGGGGGTTGTTCAGATGAAATTGGACACCCAGGTGTATACTGAGATTGAGGTAATTTGATTCTTATTGTGAAAATCAGTTACGGTAGTGATTTGTATTCTCAAATTTTTACGAAACTGTGTAATGATTTCTTTTCTCATACTGGTTTAATACTTAATGAATGACCTACTCTCCACTACTCCATACTTTGTAAGAGCTACCTTTGCTGTAAAAACCCAGCTTATGAGATGGAGGAGTTGATCTGCAATTCATTTCCTTGGGTAGAAGATAATGAATGTCTAAGGAGCCGCACAAGTCAATCACGAGGTGCATAATATTGCAGAAATCTCTAGAACTGTTGGTACAATGTTGTTGTGTACTTTTTGCATTTAGAATTCTGTGGGACACAAACAGTCTATTTATATTTGTGTTCAGATACTATAAATATGTCTGCTGTAATCACAAGAGAATCCATTGAAAAACAACACAAATCTGTATTCTCTCCAAATCATTGACCAAAGTGTTAATCACACTCTTCTTTGACTTGCATTTCCCCCTTGAAAACCAATAGAAAATGAAAAAATTTGAAATTAAATGAAACTGGAGATACCCAACACTCAAAACAAACATGTCACTACACAAGTTATGCGATGTAGGTGTTCTGTCCCTTCACAACAAACACACACCGACTTGTGCAATTTTGTGATTCATTTCGATGTTAGCGAGATTGCAGACAGCTGTGTGGGATACTATTATTAGAGTGCTTTAAGTCCATGGGAAGATCAGGGGTCTTTTTTTTCGAAGAAATGTCATTCCAAGGATCTCAAGAAAGCAAAGGAGAGAAAAGCAGCCATTTTTCATTGTCGTTGTTCATAAGCCTGACAGTGCTTTCAGAGGTACCGAGAGTGCTTAATTTGAATGCTGAATTACAAACATGATTGCAATTACGATTCAAATCATTGTTCGTTCACACGACCGAGGAAGACTTCACAAATTCTGCGGTTTTGAATTTCAAAGCGAGGAGGGGAGGTTTGGCTTCTTGCCAAGTTCGCATCAATCACTCTTAAAGCCGTCTTTCTGTGGGAGTGGTTGGAAGGTCCCCAACATGATTGGAGTTCAATTATGTTCACACATCACAGTCTTTATGTTGTTTAATTGGTGAAACATAAATTTTGGAAAGCACCTCTGGACTGTCATTTCAAACATGATGGGAATTACAATTCAAATCACCCTCTGCGATTCTAGTTTGCATTCACATGGCAAGAATGCTTCATTCGAATCATGATTCTAGTGAATCATGATTCTAGTCCTTACAATTGTACTTCAAATTAAGCACTCTCGATAGGTGTGAAAGCTAGGTATATTGTATATTCCTGACATGCAGTTCCTGTTCGATTGGTGCTTGTTAGCAGAATCTGCAGACTAGTGTCATCTCTCCCTCCCTCCCCCGCCCTCTCCCCCTCTCTTTTCCTGAGATGTCTGTGACATCCATTTGTGCTGTCCATATCATGCAATTAAGGGAAATTTGAAAAGAACAGACACTACTAAAAATAATGGTACAGTTATTACTCTTGTGTCCCGCTGAAGGTTAGAAATTTTGAAGAAATTGCTGTTGATGGCTGTGCTGTCTTCACACAGATGAAGTTGAACTTTTTTTTTTTTGCTTTTGTGTTCAACTAATGTGTAGGCATTGTGGTAAATCATATAAGATGAGTCCTCATTTTTAGCTGTTATATGTTGAAAATGTCAGCTACGAATCTGTCCTGTGACCTTTATCAAAAAATAAAAACACATAAAAAAATAAAGAAATCCAACACTGAATATGACATGCTGCTACGTTAAAAAGATATTCCATATAAAACAGATTAAATAGCTAGTGCATCCAGTATAATGAATCTGCAAATTTCAACTCATATGTGTAAGGAATTTTGTCACTCTGTTTGATAAGACCACCAAAGAATTAAGTTTCTAGTTTATTTCTTCATTACCATGTCACTTCACTTTATACTAGTACCATTGGTAGAGGTAGCCCCTCCTTCCGTCTGCTCGTCTGCGTGTCCAGATTACCTGGGGTGTGGTGAAGACCCCTGCTGCACCCCTCATACCGGAGCAGGTGTCCTGGCAGTCTGGTCTGCCATCTGTCCACGTTATCATTTCTAATGTGTGATGTATTTCGTAAGAAATCAATGGCCATGGCGCTTTGCCCTTTAAAGTGCAATGACTTACCGTGTTCAAGTTTGTGCTATATGAAGAGAGTAATGTCAAAATGTTAAAAGATGATTCATCAAAATTTGAAGTTTTCCCTTGTTTCCACAAATGAGTGATGTAGAAATAAACACCCAAAAATCAGTGATAATACTGTATTCAGCGGCGATAGAGGGCTACAGCACCATATAAGCTGCATCCTAGTTTGGGTGACAATTGCATTCTCAAAATGGCAAGGTAATAATGTCAACATATTGCCAGTTTACAAGTGAACTATATGCAAATCTTTGCTAAATTCCTGTTTTTTTAATCTCTCTTTTTTTTTCTTAAAAAAAAAAATCAATACACAGTATGAGGTGTATTATTTACATCAAAATGTTAAAGTCTTGTAATGCCCTAGCAAAGATGATATCCGGGGGTATGCTACGGGGTTGTAGTTGCTGAATTATTGAACAAAGGCATGATATTGATGATGTTTCGTGAACAAACTAGTCACAGATTTGTGAGTTGATAACAGCATTGCCTTTTCCCATTCATGTTGCTTTGTAGAAACACACAAAACTTTCAAATATCACGACCGTCTCATTTTATGAGTGATTTTTATGAGGCTGTTATCTACCTTTGTGTCTGATTTTACTCTAGTCAATGTGAACATGGTGTATAAATTGAGTTCATGAACTAACCTGCGACTATTCAATAGTAGCATGGGGAAATTTTATAAATAATAAATGTTTATGGACCTCACAATTAAGTTTCATTGATGCTTCGTGCAGTGTGATAAAAGTTTGTTTTTTTTCTTTTTGGTAGATCATCTGCACTTTGAAGGTTAATTTGTTTTTGTTTTGTATGACCATCGGTATAATGACTAAATTTTGGAAATGTTTCAAACTAATCTTGTACACGTGCACGTGATGCAATAATCTTCATGCTTGTATCAAAAGCCACATTCATTGTCTTTCTATTTCACGAAATGAATCATTGTATATCCAATACATTAAATGATTGTATAGTATATTAGATTAGTAATGGTGACTTTGAGGAGAAAGGTGTTGACCTTAGTAGGTTGTTAAACTTGAAAATGATCATGTGGCATTTCATGTAAAAACCCGACATGAGGGTAGTTATAGGACCATGACACCATATCTCATCTAGTGTAAGTTGCCTTATATAGCTGCTACTGATGATGCTGTTTTCCGAAAACTTTTCTGTATCATGATAGATTTAAATAAACTTGTACCCTTATGTTTGAATTATTTACTCTGTATCTCAAAATCATCTTAAATTTAAAATAGACTTTCACTTTATTTACTGAATGTTCTGTTTCATTAATGTTTCATTAAGAATCATATGTTGATGCATCATCCAACCTTCATTTTGGGACATGACCAATACATGTCTACTCATAAACTTCGGCTCCATGACTTTTGTTTGACATCGTAACTACAGGAAGTAATTACACTTTATGAATGTCTTGTAATTATTGTTGGAACAGAGCCTGAAATGTATCAATATTTTTTTGGTAAATTCTGTTATTTTCTATTGCTTTATAGTCATCTTTTTACAGAAAAGCAAAGTTAAAGAGACTTAGATTCTATTAAGCAGCAAAATCAAATCAAAACAAATCATTCAACTTATTTTCAACATTAGTTTTAGGAACTTGAAATGTGAATGAGACTTGAATGAATGTGAAACTGTTTATTTGGGATTTCTCATGCAGTATGTCATTTAGTGGCTTAACTGTTTTGCTTTTCACTGTTATTCCATTTGGTTGTTTTACTGTACATGCTTACACATTTGTAGCACTGTGTGGAGTGAGAAGTACTATGTTTGCAAACAGGAAAGGAAATTCAGTGACATTAATGTCACTGCCACTTTGGCTATAGATGTTGCCCAAATCTTGGCCAACCAGCTCTGCAACGAAAATTCTTGACAGATGGGAAACTTGCAAATCATCGTGAGAAATGCAATAAATTTCTTTTGTTCTTCCTTGTTAGCATTTTCTAAACCAGTTTCCACTCATATAGTTGTGTGACATTATCTCGTCTACGTATTTCCTTTGTTTATATCAGTGATGTCTGTTTCTGTTTGACAAGAATCAGTGCTATGTTTATGACACATGTTGTAGGTACTCATAAAGCCTTCTCCCGTTACAAAATGACTGTCAGTTTGCCAAGCTAAATGTCCATTGTGTTTGTTCCACAAAGTCGAATTATACATGGTTATCAAAGGCACAAAGTCATTACCGGTAACATTAACTTGCTTTAGTGCAGACCAACTTGTCCCAAATGTGTACATAAAATCTACCAGTTTGTGTAGTTCTTGATATCTATCCAGCAAGTTGACTACAATCTTTCAGCCCACATGCACAGGCTGTCAATAAGCATATTAAAGGACAAGTCCACCTTCATATACATTAGGATTGAGAGAATGCAGCAATATTAGTAGAACACGTCGGTGAAAGTTTGAGGAAAATCTGACAATCCGTTCAAAAGTTATGAATATTTCAAGTATCTGTGAAGTCACTGCTGGATGACAAGACTACTACAGTGTATGATGTCACATGCGTACAACTATATAAGGAAAATAAAAAGAGAATTTGACAAAATTTCACTTTTTGAATAAAGTGCACATTTCGTCGACTTGCTACTGACGTATGTTAAGGGTAATATTATTCCCCCTGCCTTCTGAAAGAGAGAAGTCGAGTGTTCTTTTGTTATACGAGAAAAATGGAAATATGTTGAATTTTCTTTATTCTTTCTTTATATCGTTGTACTCATGTGACATCACAAACTTACTTAGTCTTTTCATCCAGCCGTGACTGAGCAGAAACTTCAAAAATTCATAACTTTTGAATGGATTGTCCGATTTTCCTCAAACTCTCACTGATGTGTTCTACTAATATTGCTGCATTCACTCAACCCACATGTCTATGAAGGTGAACTTGTTCTTAAAAGGGCAATTCTCATTGGGCTTTGAAACTGGCAAAGTTGGGATGAAAGCTGCCAAGCAACTGGACCAAATTCCACTGGAAACCTTGCCCGAAAACTCGCAAGGCAGAGTGCGAAGTTACTGACTTCATGGGATGCTTTACAAGGTGTTTTGTCATGAGAAATGGCCAAAAAGGGGAAAAAAAATCAGAAAGTTACAGTGTACTTCTGTGACTTCAGCATCTGCTCTTCCTGTTAACTAACACGGTTGAATGAGTAAACTGAGCATGTTTATGCGCAGTTCTACCAAAATTTTTGTGATATTCTCGTAGATGGTAATTCATATAGCAAGTCTTTGGTGTAATGAGGACAATCATTAGTTTTCTCTATAGTATGATTTTTCCTTTTTTTTAAAGAATGGCCCCATTGAGTCATGTTGCCCTTATTGACTTATCAAAAATGGAGCTCAATTGTGACTTCTTTCTCCGTGCGTGCCCACATTTTGTATTTTCCACTTTGAGAGCGGTTTGTTCTCAGAATACTAATGTCAAGGGATTACCATGAGCATGTGGCCTTCTGAGTAATTGAATGGACATTCCATGATTACACACATCACATCTTGAGCACAGTACACACACTCAAATGTGTTTGCAAACATACACAAGATCAATATCAATCGAGAGCACATCACATATGCAAACTGATCACAGTGTCATAACTTTCATCGATGCACAGATTATGATGTTTGCATTTGCATAGAAAAGTTGAATTTTATTGGAACATTACAGTCATACTGACCCCTGTAATTCATCGCAGAGGTCATCATAGTCACAGAGGCATGTACTTCCTCCTATACAAAATGCAAATTTTCAGCATCTAAACTAGGAAGCTGTAGTGGATATAAATACCATGGTAGATTTTTAAGTGTCAATGTACTTCCTTGTGCTCTCATTTTGACACTCATCATTAAATGCACTCATCAGAAAATCTTTGCATTGGTTCCAGCCTGTGTTGAAAAGCATGAATGAAATACACACTTTTTTAGAAAACAATTTCCGTGTCAGTGTTTATTAGACTAACAAGAAATATCAACACACAAAAAAAACCCCCAGCAAGATATGACATGCCCTAGTTGATTGTGAATGGTGAATGCAGTTGCCAATTGTGACTGATTCAATGCACTTGCAACACAATAGTATGCATGTATTAAAAATGCAGTTACAATTATTGTGACACATTCAATCCACTCTCAGACTTTTTACAGTGCTTTTTTTTTTTTAATGCTTACAACATTGCCACTGGTAATACTCAGAAGACATGCTTTGTCAGTCCGTCTGTTGACTTGTCTGTTTCGTAGTCTGATCTTTGCAGGGTGCTGTAAACCCAATACTTGCCTGCTTGCCAAGGGCAACTTAAAATCACCATTAGGTATGTACATGTAACACGAATAGGCACTTGCTTGCCCATAATTATGCTCACTTGGCAACTGATAGATCTCAGGATGCTTGCACAGGCAATTCATTGTTTGTACAGTTTATGTGTTAGCCGGACGGCTATCATAATATTAGGCCCGTTTGATATATTATGCAGGCTGCAAATGTTGGAAAATGTTTTCTGAGCCTTTTTGCCTGTAATTTTTTGCCTGTAATTACTCTTTTTTTAAATTCTGTATTGAGTTTCTAAGCCATGTGTATCTTTTTAATTTACTGTACTTTTGTAAGGAACTTTGTAGGTATTTTGTATCGCCTTTATGCAGGGCCCCTTTGTGAATCAGCTTTTCAACTAAAAGGGCTACCCTGTGAAAACAAAATGGAGTGAATAAATAAAATAAAACTGGGGAAACATAAGATATATACAGTATACACTATGCATTATATATTTGTCTGTTTGTTTCTCTGGGTGCGTTCGAGCGCTCTCCTAAAGCGAACTGTACCGTACCGTACCCGCGCCAGAGGAGCGTTCGAACGCTCCTAAAGTGTACCGTACCGTACTGTACCGAGCCAAAAGTGGACCACTTCCCGATGTGCTCCAAAGCGTACCAAAGCGTACCAAAAATTTGTTGTAAAGCATGCGCGCATCAAGCGCATACGTCACAATGCAAAAACATCATTCTCTTTGTTCGGGACAGCTGTAAGCGAGAGGTGAATGACATTCTTGCTGTAAACAAGCGTGACCTTTTCTAAAAATAACTCGTGAGGTACGCTTTCTCCACAGAGCGCTAGAACGCACCAAAATTGACATAGTACGGTACGGTACGCTTTAGTTCAGTTCGCTTTGGTTCGCTTTAGAGCGCTCGAACGCACCCTCTGTTTCATATATCCTGCCCATCATACCCTCCTGTTGTGGTACTACTCAATTAGTATGCAGACTGAAATCAGTTAGTACTTGTTGTGTGCCATGATTGAAAGTTAATAGCTCGTTAGATTTGTGAAGGAAACCTGTGGATGGACTGCTATCAAACCTATCCCGGGTCCTAAACCATTAAAGGAAAGTTAACTGATTAGATTCTTTGGAGTATTCTTCCATATGCAGGTCATTTGTGAAGGTTCAGTGAACTGTGACTAAAAAAATATCTCCTCAGTGTACATTCGATTTTGCATGACTATCGTGTAGTGAATGTTTTGGATACAGTTGGGCAGGTAGGGCCAGTGGGAATACAAGGATATGAGTTAAGTGTTTTGTCACAACATGTGCCCCTGTTAAAGGACTCATGGAAAAGGAATTTGGCTAATGTGCAAAGGCTTTACTGCTGTTGGAGAAACATTCACGACTGAATTTATCCAAGCTCTACATTTTTGTTGTAGCAGAACATAATAGACGTATATGCATGCAGGGGCAGATCCAGGAATTCTGTAAAGGGGAGGGGGGGGTGCAACTATTATTTCTGGTGCCACTTCCGGGTTTCATTTCATTTTTTTCTTTTTATTTCTTTTGTTTTTAACGAAAAATAAAGGGGGCGTGCGCCGGTTGCGCCCCCTCTGGACCCGCCACTGTTCACGATTTAGTCTGCAGTCCAGCTTCCAATCTTCTCTCTCAGTCTTTTGCTACTGCTTAATTTGATAATTATGAATGTACCATTTGCATCAGTTTGCATAGATGAAGTGCAACTTCTTGGCACTTTATTTTATAGAACAGATAATGGAAGAGTGTGTAGAGCATGCATTCATTTTCTTTTCTTTTTTGTCAGAGCCTTTGACACACTTACAATAACCTTGTGTGCAATCATGTTTCTTAAGTACATTTCTTAAATATAATATAATGGGAAAAGTGGAGTGTTCAGTACTTTCAGTACCCCGTCTATTATGAGCACCACTTTTGTGTCTATATTCAAGTTTCATAATAAAGTCATAAAAGCTGCCATTAGTTTCATGTACGTGGTGATGTATTATTGACTCAGTTAACCTCATGATATGCTTAAAATCCTTTTGATATGATGGTAAGGTTTCAAGAAAGATTTGCTAAGGCTTTACAATGAAAAAAAAAAATCCCATCTGTATTATCTTTTGAAATCAAACTGCATTTATTTTGTTGCATATTGGGCATGGTGCTGTTCAAGTGAAATTGGAAGTATTTGCGCAAGTTAAAAGGGCTCAACACTTTCTGGGAGAAAACAGTCTACTGAACACTATACAGTACTTCAGTGTGTACTTTAATCAACTACCTGCACCTCGTATAAACAATATAATTGCTGTACAGAATGACTCATTTCTTATTGCCCAAAGACAATGCTCATAATCACAAGCAATTAAAATGAATCAGCTATAAAGATTTAAAGACCTGCACTTTTCAATCATGATATGTACATCTTTTTTGTTGTTGTTATGTGTCCTGTGAAATAAATGTTTGTTAAAGAGAGAAATCACAAAAGAATGATGTAGCTAATAGGTAAAATTACTTCTACAAAATTTTGATATACGTGTACTCTGTAGTGTGGAAACAGCTAAACTATTTGTCACATGACCCTTGAGTCAGGGAGATAGCAGAGATGAGGCAGGATGTATCATTGATCTGACTTTTTCTGGCCTATTGCTGCCAGAAATATAATTCTGTAACCCACAATTGTCAGAAATCAGACCTGCTTTTCATTCACATGAAACCATGTTTGTGGCATTCTTACATTTCCTGAATAGGGTTAACAAGTCAAAGCAAGATTTCCTTTAATCTTCTCTGAGAAGGATTTCTAGCATGTTAATGGATGTTCCCGAAGTTCCTGAAAATATTAACTTCATCTAATGAATTAATTCCCTGTTGAACAACCATACTACATACTGGCCAACTGTTCCTAGATTGTACATTATAGCCTGAACATTCTTTTATTTTGTTGTATTTTTTTTTTTATTATCATTCTTTCTTTTTTTACAATAAAGGAGAACCATTTTTACAGCAAATTCCTTATTTTATGAAATCAGCTAATGGCAAAAAATTAAAATAAACAGAACTAAAGATAACATATTGATGAAAACTCTCATTTTTCTTTATGTATTTACTACTCCCATCTGCTTTCTAGTATGTGGTGTGCCTAAGGTTGACAGGTGTGATGCCATCCATTAGAAGCAATAAAGATATTTGAATAAACAGACACATTAAATTAATAAATTGCTTGAAGATATATGTATTATGCTGTTTGCAAATGCACATTCAAGTACAAAGTACCACACACCCTAATTCCTTGTAAAAAGGTGTTGGTTTTTTTTTTTTTTTTTTTTTTTTTTGCAAGACACTAAAATGAAGAACATTCCCGTTTTTGTCAAGCTGTTGATAAGTGTAAAAAAAAAAAGAAGAGCACCATAATGTCATGCATTACCTCGTACATAGTAAATCATAGAGGAATCAGCTCCTCAGTAACCATGCTGCCTTAGTACCACTTAAATTCAGTTCAGACTGTTTGGGCTCTTAACACTGTTTGCAATGAAAAGGGTGATAAAAAGGGTGATATCCTGCCACATATATTAGGCATGCTTGAAAAAAACACTGCGCAATTAACCAATATTAATCAATATACTTGGCCAATTCACCTACTTTTGGTTTGATGCATGAGGCAATAGCAGTATTTCACAAATAAAACCATAATGTGCGCTAGTATCCCATTCATGTCTGCATGATCAGTCCGCATTCCGATTTCACTTGGGAAAGATGTAAGAATTAGACTTGTAATTGTGTCAGCATGAAAGCTAGACAAGTACGCTCCTTTGAAATTTGCTCGATCGAAAATTGTCATTACCAAGACACAGTTAGAATTTTTTTTTTGTATCTGCTTGTAGGAGATGACATTTGCAGTACATTTCTTTCATTTTCCTCTTTTCTCTAATTTGTTTTCCATGATACATATATGCAGCTGTTGAAGTTGATACGGTCATGCTATTATTCCTAGTCATTTCTCTGATATAAACCTAGTCATTGAAAATAAGTGTAGGTGAGTTGGGAATCACAAAAAACTCTGAAGAAGAGTACGGAAAGTAAATATTATACAAATAATAAATGTTTATGAGTGCAATGGACAGAATATTTTATGAGGTGAAAGATGAAATGATACATTCAACGAGACGCGCAGCCGAGTTGAATGGATCAAACATTTCATCTTTCACCGAATGAAATATTCTGTCCATTGCACGAATGAAAAACATTTATTATTTGTTTTACATAACGCCTGAAAGAGATCCTTGTCCTTTGGGTTTTATTAATTTAGAAATAAGAGAGAATCTGAGATCGCGAGAGTGCTCAGCGCTTTACGCTATGTAGCGCGCTGTTGCATACATACACTGCAAAACGCAAGCATATACGCGTAGTATGCAGGGCTCTCAGTGTGTGTGCAATGGAGCAAATCGTATGGATCCAAAATTGCACGGTAAATGGAACCACAATTGCACGGATGGTGACGTCATAGTGAAATGGGCCGAATAATCAATGTCAAACAACCAATCAAATGACAAGGATCTCTTCAGGCATTATATAAATTATACTGTATTAGCTGCTATATTTGCTTACAGATATTTTGAGGATGAGGAGGTCACCGACATTTTCGTGAGATGTTGTTTTGGCGATCTGACACTGAGGCTATCATAGGTGCATTATTATCCTAGCGTATGGTGACATTTCACACGTTAAAATTTGTGATCCAACGGTAATCCGCGAAATTCACAAAAATTAAACTCTCGGGAAAGTAACAGCTTATACAGTATCTGAAATGTATTTCTGATCACAGCTTCTGTTATTGGACTCATCATACACTGTAGCCAAATCTGAACAAAAAATAAAAAATAACATGGAGATTGCAAATCTTATGAAAAGATTCATATGCTGTTGTCCTTTTGAAATGTTACAAAATGTTACAAACTGATTAGGAATAACGGCTAATCATAAAATATCTCTTCTCTCCAAAGTTTGCACAAAAGTTTGAACATTTACAGAAATGTACAAGTGAGACAAGAATTGTATAAATAATGGCTTGCAAAAGGAAGTTTTTGTTTTCTTTGAGCTCACACAATATTGTCTGTCTCAAGTTCAGCATGAAGAGGTGTGCACACCAGAGACACTTGTTTCTGTGTTTGACTGTTTAGATCTCGCCTCATTGTCATGTTCAGTTAGTGCTGCGGCACTCAAAAATCGCCTCAGAAATCTCGAAGGTTCTGGGATCCGATCTAAGTCACAGTGCACCATGCACCCAAAGACGAGCCGAAAGGTGGGATGTTTGAGGGCGTAGATAATTGGATTCAGGCAGCTGTCAAAGACGAGAACCAGTGCAAGGTATGAGGAAACATGCAGAATTAAGCCAGGGGATTTCACAAAAGTCGTAGCAAAGAGGAGTGCCGTGTACGGCAGGACGCAGAGGAAAAAACCACAGATAACGTAGAGGAGGTTCTTGGTAATTGTGATGTCTAGCCGTGTGGGCTTGTGCACCTTTTTCTGACCTGGTTCTTTTTTGGCTGTCTCCCCTCCTTCTACCTTAGCTTTTTCCAGCGTTTCCCTCTTCTCTCTGGGAGTGGACGGAGCTTTGTTTGTGGTTGTCATGGTGTTGCGTACATGCTGCCTCACATGCCTGTATATGAAAAAGTAGCTCGTGACAATGAGGATGAATGATATCATGGCCAGAATGCCGGCCAGAATCTGGTAGATGTAAGCAGCAGGGTGCATAAAGTCCCATGCACATAGTCGGGAGTTGATGTCATAGCCAAGTTTTCCCTGTCCAGCTGCCTGTGGCACAACGAGCGTTACTATGGGATACGCCCATGAGAGGATGACCATGGCCGCCACTTTCGGAGCGGTATATATGCGCCTGTAATCCTTCCGAGATCTTGTGATTAGTATGTAACGGTTGATGGCGATCAACGCCAGGGTCAGGACGCTGCAGCTCACTGCTGTCACAACACTGGAACCGGCAATGGCGCAAATGACGGGATGGAGTGGCCATCCGCGCTCACCCAGCAAGCCCACTGCTTGAAAAGGCTGGACGATGGAGACCAGAAGGTCCGTCACACTCAGGCTGACGATGAAAACGTTCGTGGCTGTCTGGAGCTTTCGGGATAGGAGAACTGCGGCCATCACAAAGAGATTCCCAACTATACCCACAACTCCGATGATGCAATAAAGGGTAGCCAAAACGGCCCTCTCTGCGTAGTTTGAGATTCCCTGTGATTCCAACCCACTGTTCCATGGGGCTGGAGAGGTACTGAATGACTGAAACTCCATTTTCTTTGAATAGTAGTCCCTGCAGTCATGTAATCCAGTGCTCCCTACAACAGCAGGATTCACAGTTGAAAATTCCAATGTGATATGAGCCTGAGAAAGAAAAAGAATAATGGTATTGATTTAAATGTGCACGTGCATCTGATGTTAGGTAATGTTGGTTAATATGCCCATGATACATGCTACGCTATGCAGTAACTTGTGCAAGATTCAACATGACAATGAATGCCAATTCCGGGTTCACAGATAAGGAGAGATACCATGGAATGATAGACATTGTCATTCATTGTTTTTGTGGTTAAAAAAAAACCCAAAACAACGACACCCAGATCCAAGCCCAGCTGTGCATTTCCAGTAATCCAGTTTCAGTGTACTTCTTCAAGAACACATCAAGGCACCATTCAGTCATTTTATTTTCCCTAATCTCGGCTGCTCCCCTTCATCCATGTCACATTGTGCTATTTCTGTGTGCAGGTAAGGTCACATGCACATCCTCAGCCCTGGGACCGTACATTGGAGTTTCCTGTGATAAATGACATCAATCTTAATTTCAAGCACGAATGTCTGTCACTTTCAAGATTCATCTTCGTAGAAAAAAGGGGGATCATGCAATTCAACAATGATGGCATACACAATAGAAGTTTTTATTTTAAAAAAAAGTGTTAATGCATAAGTTTTCAGCATCTTTCTGACGCTTGAAGTACAGCATTAAGATTTGTTGGTTGAATTTTCTGAAATAGAAAGATATATCCAAACATTGGAATGAAGAAGCCATATGTGATGTGATGCAGAAAAGAAATTCAATCAAAATTGCCCTACCTGTGTTTGAGCAGTATGATATGTTAAAATGGAAGTGATGAAAGTAGGGATTTTAAAATTGATATTGGCAATGAAGATGAATCATTGGGCATCAGTTTAAGTGTTTGTGGTTGTTTATCACCAGCTCATTAAGAGTCATACATAGTCATTTTTAATGTATGGAGGCGGGCGGTTAATGTTACTGGAAGACTATGATGCCCCTTTTCTTCCCTCCTCCACTTTCAATCTTTTTTTCCCCCTTTTCCCCTTCATGAGTGCGGTTAGGGAGAGAGGAAGTTTTTGCTTAGAACTTGGCTACTGTTCAGGTGGGGGAAACAGGAAGTAAGCTTGATGGATCCAATCTATTCTTATTTAAGTGATCACATTTAGGATTTGAGTTCAAACTCACAGGCATCTGCATCCTCCACAGCTGACTCCTTCAGCCTTGAAAGTAAGCAAAGGGGGGGGGGGGGGGAGAGGGAAGACCCCCCCCCCCCCAACACACACACAAAACAAACCCAGGGATAGTCTGAGTTGAGATAACAGGCATGTGAGAGTGCTGCTGAATGTAAGACTACTTCCAACTTAGAGTTCCACCGAAAGTTTTCGGCAAGTGAATCGCCTGTAGGCAGGGAGCAGGTCTAGCATTTGCACTTTTGTTGCTAATTGATTATAATAACAATAGTGAATATTTGTAGAGTGCCTTTTCCACTAAATACAAAGCGCTATGAGATGTCATCCCTGGTTGCCATTCTTTACTTGGTAGTGGCAAGGTTTTGATTCTTATCACATGTTTTGAGTGTACATGGTGATTTCTGCTTTTACTTTCACATTTATCACATTTGACACATGTGCAGGACAAAAACAAATGCTATTCTTGCAGATACAAAGATCATTGTGTGAACACTGTATGACCAGCTTAACCATATTAGATAAGTGCATATGAAAAATATTTCATTGGACTAGAATTGATTATAATCAGAAACACCTGTCTCTATGATTTTTGCATTATTTCGTATTAGGATCAGAGAATTTGTTTGAAATTAATCAAAACAAGTTGCCTGAAAATATAGAGTTAGCCCAGGACAACTTTAACAGTGGATTACCGGTACATTCTTTTGTTTTGAGTGAGAAAAAAAAAAGGAAGAAAAAGAATGCAAATGCTGTTGTGCAAGGAATGTGTACTTCAGTTATTTCTTTTTTTGTATGGTGGTTACGATGTAGTTTTCAATGTCAGTAATAGAGTTTCTGTGTGTGTGCCCTTAAAATGTCTACTCTGTTAAGCTGTCAAGATTTGAATGGGTCTGCTCTTTAGAAGCTGTCCCAGAGGTTTCAGACAGGTCTAAAAAAGAAAAACGGGAAAACGTGATTGTAGAAAAATCAGGAACTGGAAACAACTACTCCTAGATAACCTTCTGTGTCCACCCCCTTGTAATAACAATACTGTAGCAAAATTTGCAGAAACTCTCAAACTCAGCAGAGTTTGGCAAAGCTTGAATGCTTTGATGTTAGAAATCCTGTAATATTTGGTTGCGTGACATACTGCTGTGGTAATTTCAAGACTTTTTTTCCCTCTTGAAACTATACAATATTAAAGGTCACTACTCTGATGGCCAAAAATGACTATTCTAATCGATTGCAACAAAAATGGCTATGAAAACTCATTAGCAACTTCCCAGAGCACATTGTCTATATTCACAAATGCTGTGAGCCTTTTGCCATAGGGTTAATACAGTGGCAAAAAAAAACTAGAGATTGTAATTTGTCATCACTGACAAATTAAGGTGATCCGATTTTTTTTTATTCAATGATTCGAGTCCTGATAGTGCAAAGTCTCAGCTACAACATATTAAAATCTGAGAGAAATTCACCGAAGCATAAGTAAGATAGTGCTCGATAAAGAGAGTCATGTCAATTTTCACATCTAAAAAATTCCCTCCCATAGAGATAATACGTCATAGCGAAGATAGAAAAAGAAGTACATATGACCTTTGACCCCACTTTGCACAGACAAGATGGCATCTGAGTAAAAAGTAGTTATTTTATGAAATGATTCCTGTAACATGGTCTTTACGTGTGCAAAATATGGGAAAGATAGGACATGTATTCACCAAGATACAGGATGAAACATCTACGACCTTTGACCCTAATTTACATACCCAAGATGGCGTCTGATTAAGTAGTTGTTATTTTATGAAATAATGCTCGTGACATGAACTAAACATGTCCAAATATGGTGGTGATAGGGTATGTTTTTCTTGAGTTATTGCACATAAAGTTGTAAAAAGAAAGAAATATTACAATACATCGAAGATAAGCTGTAATTTCAACCAAGTTTTTTTACGTGATCCCGACAACGTATGAAAAAACAAAGGGCACAATTACGATAGCCCTACGTCTCAGCTACAACATATTAAAATCTTAGAGAAATTCACGGAAGCATAAGTGAGCTAGTGCTCGATAAAGATATTCATGTCAATTTTCATTTCCATAAAAATTGCACTCCCATAGAGATTACACGTAAACTGGTCAAATTTGACAAGGTTACCTTCAATCCATTTTTTCGAGGTGATGTCGTCATCTAATCAAAAATATGTAATTACATTTATGAAAGAGCATTTCATAAGCTACAACATATTGAAATTTAGATGAAAATTGGCAAAGGATAAGTGAGATACGCTCGAGTACACTTGAAACTTGATGACGTCATTTTGAAAATTTACTTTTTTTACTTTATTAAGAAATTTGATATCTTTTAATCATTTTTCCAGCATTGCCAACCCATGAAATGACATGTACAACTCATCAGCTTTCAAAATATGTAAAGAAAATGGGGGGTCACCGTCCATCCTGACGAGTAAAATCGGGTTTAAAATTGGCGTTTTTTTGGCATAGTTGCACTGTTTAGCGCCATTGACGCGCGCGCGGAATTTCAACTTTGACGGGCCCGTATGACGTCATATTGAATCGGATCGACTTGAAACTTGGTAGAAATATTCCTTGACATTTCGGACATCTGATCCGTGTGAAAAAAATTGAAAATTTCTATTTCATATTAGCTGTGCGTGCGAATATGTGCGCGCGCGTACGCGTCCGTCCAATTTTTTCAATTTTTCAAAAAATGCTCCAAATTGTCTGAAACGTGTGCAAAAAAATTTTGAGCTCAATTTGAGCATACAAATATTTCAACGCGCGCGTACGCGCGCGTTTTGAGATAAAAATAAATTTTGAGAATATGAGTAGAATTCACTTGACTTGAAATATATGTGACGTAAATTTCATTGAAATATTCCATTCCATTAATGAGATATGCATGAAAATGTGTTTTCATATAATGACGTCATAGTGACGTCACGGTCGACTGATCACTATGATTTTACTTGTGCTGCCGTCTTTGCGACATGATACATATATGGTATAAGTTTGACATTGAGAGGCAATGAACTTTCTGAGCTAACCTCTTCACAACTTTTGAGGAGAAATAAAGAAAGAAACAAAGAAAGAAGAAAGATTCAGTACAGATACAGAAGGTGATCCGAGAGGATACTCGGATCACCTAAAAAGAAAAAAAGAAAAATGCTTTATAATATCACAATGTTTGCAAGTGATCATTGGCCCATTGTAGCAGCAATCACATACTGCACCAACTTACAAAATCAAGTCTCACCTCTCTGTATTGCTATTCTTAATCTTATGCCAGTTCTGAAAATAGATCAAATCAATTAAAACTCTATTAAAGGGTTTTCAAAAATATGCTACAGCCTCTAAAATGGGATACATGTCACTCTCCATCCCCAAAGCGTTACATAGGAGGATTACTCATCAATATCCGCACACGTCCTGAGAAGCCAATTAATCATAATGTTTGCTCTAAGAGTTTGCCTAGTATGCAGTATTAAAAACCCATGTCAGACTTTGCCACACGGCATGAACAGATGGCAGCATTTAATAGACGGGATGGAAAATTTAATAGACGGGATCGCCTTGGTTGGCATTTGAAGATATGATTCAACAAAAAACTTGTACTTGTATGTATGCACAAGCTCTGTTTGCAACTTTGTGATTTTGGAAGAGGATCAGAAAAACAAATCTCCCACGAATGATATATGATTGCGAAATTTTGTAAAGAAAGTCATACCACTTTAAATCAAAAGAATTTACGTGAACAGATTTCATACTCACTGGATCGATTTTTGAGGCCAATGTGACTAGCAGTAGAATATGCAGCAATGGAAAAGTTTTATTCCATGTCGCAACTTTTCTCTGTGTATCATATACTTATCAGCAACAATCAGTCAGTGGTAAAACAGAAACCTTCCCATTTGGTTTAGATCCTGCAGTTCAGCGAAGGTATTACATAACACTCACCTCAACATGGTATCAAAAAGGACATTAGTCACTACCTATGCAAGATGCACTGGGGTGATAAGAGATTACAACATTGCAGTATTTGGTATAATATGTTGCTATAGAAAAGTTGCAAGTACAGTTTGTATTGGTAGATGGAAAAAAACAAACTCACCTGTCTAAGTTGCCAGGGGCAACAGACTTTCCTGCCTAATAGTATCCCACCATGTGAACCAACAAGTGTGATTCGAGAAAATGTTCTATCACAAATGTGTAGTCCATATCATCACATAAGTATGCATCCCAAAGAAGAGCGACTTTAATTGGGCCAAGAGTAAATATTGAGCCCCTAGTCCTGCATCACAGGTGGTGATCCACTCTCCTCATGAATGAAAGCGTTTGCAATGCAGGCTCCACGGAGCGGCAACTCCAGACCATGGCCGTGTGCGCTCCTATGAGCTCTCGATGTCTGAATGGGCCTGTGTGACAGGGCTGAAACCGCAAAGTGCCTGTCTCGTGTCGTCCGGGCCGAGTCCCTTAGAGGGGGCCGTCACATCCCTGGCTGGGGCATCCGAGACCTGCACGCACAGCACCGTGGGTACTTGAAGAGGAAGTCACCTGCTAAAGGAGCAGCACGATAGCTGTGAGCAGCCAATTTTAGTGACTGCCAATGCCTCTGTTTCCATGCTGATGGAGAGAGTAGACCGGCCTGACCGACTGCGGCAGACATGCAGAAAGTAAAGCTGACAGTTCTAGTCTCGGCTTTAGACTTTACTCCTGCAGACTTTTCCAATTTCCTTGTATGTGCAAATCACCAATACAGGCAAAATTTTCTCTTCTTTCATTTCACGGCATAAACTGAGGAGGAAAAGTTTTAGAGAATATTCAATAAAATGTGTGCATATTCCAGCAATGTTAATTGGAGCTCGCTTACGTGATTGGAAATTAATGTAAAGGAAAGAAAGTTTTTTTTTTTGTGCCATTGCTGTAAAATACAACTCATGCTTACCTGTGGACATTGTCAGAGTTTAGTTTTTAAATCTGTTTGATATAGGATTTATAAACAGCATCTATTTTTAATTCAAACGTATTGTTACACATTTTGCATTTAATCTCCTATGACATTTGTGCAACATATTTGTATTCTTAAGTGGTAGGAAAATCTGAAAGAGGAGAAGATTTTGCACAGGCAGCAATAATCAGAGAAGAAAATACAGACAGCTTTCTTGACTGAAAGAAAAAGAAGCAAATATAGGGAAAAATGGCATTCAGTGTCAAAGGTCTGAATGGCAAACTAATCACTGTTAAAAGTCAGTTTGTTATGGAAGTTTTCTCCGTCCTCCTGCCAAAATTTTCAGGCCATTTCTTCCTTTCTTTATTTTTTTCCTTTTCTCTCCCTCTCTTTCTTTTTCCATCTCCGTCTCTCTCCTGCTCTCTCCCTTTCTCTCCATGCAGTCAGGAGCAATTTCCAAATGTACTCCCAAGCTCCCAGTGAATCACACATCGCTACCCCTGCATTTCATTTCTCATGCTCCCCCCCCCCCCCCTCTCCTCTCTGCTGAAGCTAATTGTGGAAAGTGAGCAGCTGTTTGTACACATCATGGTCATGATCATGCTTTGGTGTCATACATCCAAGAGGAAGTACAAATCTTCTTCCTCAAAGTGGTTATTTTTTTTTTCTCATCCTTCAGTCAATCATAGAACTTTGAATGAACCATACTTCATCCATCTCAGCTTTCTTCGGCCATCTTCTATCAGGATTACCTGATTCATTTTATCTTTTCTCTTTTAACCTGTCAGCTGATATTCTGCAGCTACACGTATATGTTAACAATGATATGTTGAGACAAGAAATAAATTTGTGTGTGTATGGGGGGGGGGGGGGTGAGGGTATTTAGGACAACGCATGAACTCTGTTGGTTTACCTCAAAAGTGCAACGCCACATTGACTTAACTAAGATACAATCAGACAGACAGTTGTGGAAGGCTCCTTAGGGTTGACATGAAGTTCATTGGACGTTGAAGTATCCTTTCACAAAACAGTGCACTTATTGAAATTAAATACATATATATGCAAATTAAATGAAGCAATAATGTCACAGTCTTCCAAGTCTCTCATTGATCTACTCATGAAATATTTCCCAGAAGAACTTGAATACCAAAATGCTTCCACCATGTTTTCATTCTATTGTTTGTTTGCAAAACTGATATCGTCAACTTGATGTTGCTCACAGTAGGCTCATGCACACACACTGAAAAAGTGTGAGTCAAATCGCGATTCTAATCACACTTCTTTGCGCTCTGGTTCACACATTGCGATCTAAATTGTGACAGTTAACAATGAACAATTGCAACTCAAATTGCAGCGGTTTAAGCAAGGTTGAACTATGCATGGGTGAGTCACAGACTTTGACCTGACTTTGAACCATCCACCTTGCATTTTAAGATATAAAAGATTCACAGCGTTCATACACACTTCACAGCACAAATGATCGTGACTATTGAGAAAAAATGTGACCTTTTTCAGAAACCTCACACTCTGCAAGGTGGGCAGATCGAAATTTTACTCTCTTCAATAGTCACAATTATCGTGTCCACACAGATAGATAAACCAGTTTTTGCATCGCGATTCAGATCATGGCCCAGATGATTATGACTATTGCTGGCTGTGTGAATGGGCCTATTGAAATACTTTATTTTGTACTGTAATCTACTGAAGATAAGACTGGTAGTTATTTTTTACACTTCCATATGATAGAGAAAGCCATTGATTTTCAAAAGGAACTATTCAGGAGAGAGAGAGAAAAAGTATGTTTAATTTGTGTATGTTTGTGTGTGTACAGATGAAAGTGTGTGGCAGAAATGTAATAATGACATGACTTTTGTTGAGCTGTGCATTGACTGTCGTGATTGATGATTAAAAGACAATTGTGATGGAAATAACTTTCTTGTACAATTACAGATTTTGCTCAGTTTTTCTCTTGTCTCCTTCAACTGTGTGGTTATGTGACAGAACCTATATTAAAGATTATAACCTTATGCCCTTGGGCCATCCCTGCCTGGGGGCATGATCTAGGATAATCACTTTCACATGTTTTTTTTCTTTTGTTGTGATACATAGTTTAGAATCTGTGTCTCTTTGGACCTCACTTTGTGAAATATAACAATGAGATGAAATCGTCAGCCTCCTACTGCTAGCAAGATGAGTGAAACCTGTATCGAATGTCTGTGGGATGACAGCCAGCAGGAAGGAATACTGCCATTTTCCAGAGATTGATAGCAATTATCGAGCTGATTGTTATCTCATTCTTTAGGGGTAGGGTGGGGGTATTTTTTGGCAGATGTCGCAAATAATTCATGAAGTAAAAAAGAAAATAAAACAACATAACCTTTTACTGCCTATGATGACGTAAAAGTGAACTTCCCGCATTTGTAGGACAGAACAGGGTTTCAAGTTGCCCTTTTCCCCTCTATGGGTCTTTTTTTTTTTTCCCCGGCCATTGAACTGAAAATTTGTGGCAGACTTCCGATTCTCTTTTCACTGTCTGTTGTGTGATAATTTGCATGTACATCCTATGAAGAAATAACTGTTTTAAGCGTGCTTTACAGTATGTTCTCTAATGGAAATGTGACTCTTTAGTCTGTCTGCTGATACTGAATAAATGCTGATACTAAATGGAGCGCCTTGAAACAACAACAACCACAACAACAACAACAACAACAAAAACAACAACAACAACAACTGCAGAGATGCGAAAGGTGGAAAAGTGTCAAATTAAGTTCTAAAGTGAAGCAGCACCACATCTTTTTAGTGACATAAAAATCTAGAGTCTTTGGCCAGGTTATGCATTTTCTGTATTGTTTCAATTTCTAGTTTGAACTAACTGCATTACATTGATTTTTCAGAAAATATTATTCATTTGATTTATATTTTGCCCTGTGTAATAAAAAATAAAGCATATCATTATGTATTTGTACAGTATAGGCCTATACTATATGACCATCCATGCACAGAATTATCAGTATGTCGGGGGAAAATACTTTGGGTATAGGGTATCAGTTCAAAATATAGCCCTAAAACTTCTCCACAGTCCAGCCCAACTCCCTGCCCCCCTCCTCCCCCCCCCCCCAAGAAGAAATACAGACACCAATCAAAAATAACAAAACCTACAAAACAAAGCAACAACAACAAAAAGCAAGAACAACAAACCAACAACAACAGCAATGATAACACGAAAACAAAAGAGTAAGTTTATACTACCCCACAGAGTTTGGGAATTGGAAACACAGCTTCCCCCTTTTTCTTGAATTTCCCCAAGGCATCTTGTAGAGGATCCAAGTGTATTTTTTGCCTTTTCGCTAATCAGTCCTTCTGTATAATATGTATTTATGACTAAGTGAACTAAATTGATTCAATGTGTGATGAGGGAGGTAGAAGGGCATGTGTCACACTGGGAAAGTAGCTCCAAGGGAAACGTACCTTGTATTTTATATAAAGAACTATATTGGGGTCATACGCCAGAAGCTGTATTCATTTCTTGTCACAATTCATTAGGGTGAGACAGGAAAATCAAGTTTCCTATTGTGCTTTAAAATCATTATTCATCTGTTGAATTTTTGTGCTCTGCCTCTTCGAGAGATATTGTTTTTCTACGCAAGATCTCTTGCAGTACCAATATAAAATACATCTATGTTATCCTCTTTGTAACTTGATGCATTATCATGATTTTATCTTCCTGTCGTATGAATTTCCCATACATTTTGGATCCTAGGTTAAGCTCGTCGGTGCTCTTTAGATAAAGTGTTATCGGTATGTGACGCTCATTTTCTTCATTAGCAATAGCTGTTATGAAACCAAATATGCCTGTAGTACAGAGTTGCTGGTATGAATATCAAAAACCTGCGCCCTCAAGTGGAAAGTGATACTTGATCATCACATTCTCCTCACTGATAACTGAAAGGATGTGCGTGTGTGCTAATTCCGTCTGTGTAACAGTTTATCTTCTTGTGATAAGAGGTTTAAGGAGAAATTATTTACTGGTGTATAGTTGTGTACAATTGGCGCATCCTAGTTGTGATGCTTTCCAGGAAAAGTAATTGACTCTGTGTGTGCACAAATCATAATTCTGACCAATCAATTCAAAAGCCTGCAAAGGTAACCTTATTTTCCTTTTTTCTAATTCTTGTCTATTTGAATTTGGCAGAATCTGAAATTACAATTGAATGTCATTTGATTTTGTATTGGTTATTCATGGAGACCAGATACATGCATGATAAGAAGGGAGGCTGCTAGATAAAGACAGTTTTGAAAAAAAAATGACTTTGAATTTAGATGTGTTGAATGCAAGGAAGCAGGGAACACAATATTATGTCATTTATAATGAAAAGATGAAAGTTAAGGGAGTTTATCTTCATATCATCTAATTGACTGCAGTATCTGACTGGTGGGAAAAAATGCTTTTACAAATTATTGTACTTCAGAATACCGTAGGCTTTTAATTAATTACAGGGAGTAGTTGACATATTAAAGTTCCCAATTTCAAACATTTGCAAGATTTTATTAATAGTTCTTCACTTTGTTTTTCAGCTTAAGTGTCTGTTATTTTATCAGTGAATCTCAGTGATTGGTCACAGTAAAGCAACAAAATAAAGAAAATAAACAAATAGGATTATGATAAATTTACTTTGAGATCTTGGAGGAGAGGAAAAAGAAATCATCCATCATTTCATTTGTACTGAAGTATATTTTTAGATGACATACAATTGATTCAAAGTGTGAAGTAGTGCAGAGTTCTGTTCACCTATTTGCGGTGCATTGAGTCATGAGAGTTAATGTACAGTGTATGAATTAGATGTGTTTTTCATTATTAGCCGTCAGAAATATTTTTCTGATTTCACATTCAGGGAATGTACTTCCATCTGAAAGTGACAGACTAATAGACCGATTTCATCCTAGCATGCTGTCATTGTTCATAAACCTGGAAATAGATTAGACATATGTCTGTGTATATTTTATTCCATTCCTGACTGACAGCTATAGACAGAAATCAAAAGCTGAATGTTTAATCTATTGAACATTTTCTTTTGTTAATGAAGGAAAATTTGGCAGAAATGGTAGCATATTTTTAGCCTGTTGAAGACAAGTCCGTAGAATACTCAGGCAGATGTCTATGGGATATACGTGTTATAGCGAAATCATTTCATCCTAAACAGGTTAATGAAAGCAAGGAAATCACTGTGAGCCATAAGGGAAAATGTTTTGGTATAAGAGGAAGGCTATTATCCCCTCCCTCTCCCCCCCCCCCCCCCAAAAAAAAAAAAAAAAGAAAAGAAAAGAAAAGAAATGTGAAAAAAAGTTTTGACAGTCCGTATACCTGTAGTAAATAAGGAATAGTATGGAATCTAAGCAACTGTGATGGTTGCATGATCACATTGTCACAATAAAGCTCATGTTATGGTCGTGAATGTTTAGATTGTGTGAATGATTCAACTTTCTCTGTCTTATCAAATGTGTGACAATTAACCCTGGAATCATAGGGAGAAGGGGAAGTAAAGAGTGTAGTGCCTTTGGAGGTATATGAAATAGTTCTACTGGTAGTGCAGCTTTATGATTTTAGTGTGCTTGGTGAGGTTGAATTCCTGCACAAATGTGCATCACAGGGCTCAGAATTTTGCTCCTAGAAATGGCTGTCTATAAGCTGTGTATGATGAAAGATGTATGCTTTAATAAACAGTGGAGGAACAACATTTTTTTTTGACATGGCATGTTTAATAGTTTTGCAGTTTACTGCCTGGAATTTGAATGAAAAAAATTCCTTGTGGAATGTAGTACAGGGAAAGATCTTTTGAGAGGGAAAAAAAATCAAATGCATAATGCCTGTAATATACACTATCATGTTAAGACCCAGTCATTTAACCTGTGATAACATATGACCTTTAAGAATTATCCTGCTACATGAGATGCCAGTAGGAGTTGTGCGTGCCAGCCCACACTGCAAAGGATGCGCAATTTTTTGACATGTAATGAATCCTTGATTGACATCCGATAGTGATGAAAGTACTTCTTGGCTCCTGCATCAATGTTTAAGGATGCTCTATGACCAGTAGAAACAGAGTCCTCTTCTGTGATAGAGTGTCAGCTATCAGGAAAATGAGCAACTTTCTTTATATATTTCAGCATTTGGCCATTAATTTTACTCATAATGAGTTCAAGATTAAGGATCAGTCATTGTGCACCAGTGAGTATGTCATTTATAGGTCCTTCAATATAACAGCATGATATGTGTCAGCCATTCAGTGGCAGTTAATTCCAAGTGACTGGCATTAGTGCCTGTGGCAGATGTTTCCTCTACTCTATCTGCTGTGTGTTGTAGTAGGCCTACTCTTTTGTCAACAAATGTAACCTTCAATGATTGTGCATGTGAATAGTGCCTTTGATCATCAGGCATGTAGCAAAATTGATTCTAAACCAAATTCTTTGACTATTCAAGATGTAAGTGGACAGTTAGTATAGATCTACTCTTTGAAACTTTCAGACTGGCCTTGTTTGCAAACCACTGTATGTGGTCATAGGCAGAATTTATCATCTTCTTATTGTTTGAAGTGATAGCTTGTATGGTTGATATTTCACCTCATTCAATCATGTAGTATTTCTTTGAAGTAGTGTAGGCCCTACTGAATTAGACTTTGATTAGAACTGAGAGTCACTGGAAAATTCCTATAGCGTTCAAATTTGATGGAAGAAATTATCACCATTGTCTGTTTTCCTTTCTCTCATGGGTGCTGTGGAAATAGTGCACTAAAATCTTACACAGGCTAATCAATACCATCTTACACTTTTGTAGGACTTACAAAGGCTCTTAAAGAGCCACTACATGTTACTACATATATATTTGAAAAAAGAAAAAGGTGATTTAAGATTAGAGGGAATTAGAATTGACAGATCTCCTGTACCCCACAAGTAAATATAAGATATATTTCTATATTCTCTCTGACCTCAAATATCAAAATGCCTCACTCTTGAAGAATTTTACTGTCTTGAAGATTTGTAGTCTTTGCCTGTGTACACTGTGAGTGAGTATGTTTGTGTGTTTGTAATGTTATACCCCTTTTGCTTTAAATATCTGGGGGGCGTTTCATCAACAAGTTCGTCGGAGGTTTTCACCAACAAATTTGCTATCAGCCAATCAGACGCAAGGATATCAGTAGCTTTTAACAGTTGTCAGTGTAAATCACTGACAAAAAGTTTCATGAAACGGTCCCCTGGTGTATAATTACTAAATGATAATATGGAAAAGAAAACAAACAACCCCCCCCCCCCCCCCGCCACACACACACACACAAGTTTGAAGTATACCTGAATGTTTAGCTCATGGCAGCCGACTAGAAGCAGAAACATGCCTCAGACAGTGTACTGATCAGACATCTGGTTCACAGCCCACAATCATTAAAATCAACCAGACACTGAAAATGCTCAGTCAGATGTGCTTTCCTGTGGCAGAGTGTGTCATCATGTGTTTATGCCACAGTTTATTTCAGGACTAATAGACTCTAACCCACACAAGGGAGGTTCACACGACAGTTTTCGAGTGAGACTTGGATCGCTTTCTATGTACATCGATGTTTGGATCGTGATCAAAATCTCACTAATGTGGTGTGTGAATGCCTGGCAGTCGAAGAAATTGTTATTTGCATTGCAGTTCTGATTGTAATCCAAATCTGAGTCAGGCATGAGATTTCTCTGTGGATCCATGGATTTTGGCGGATGAGAAGCCATTGAACTGCACGTAAACAGGTCAGCAGTGAGCGTATACAATAAGTACATGCAGATGAATGCATACAACATACACAATCATGCTACATGCTGGGTAGGTCTACTGTAGAAGCTTGGGGGTCATACCAATAGCTCCTTGGTCATACTGAAGTCACAGGTGTTCTACCTGAGTGGGTTAGTGAAATTTCTGGTCATCTTGTGAATACCTGTCCCCCCCCCCCCCCCCAAAAAAAAAAAAAAAAAAAAAAAATGATGTTTCGATCATCATAATTCAGTAAAATTTTCGTGTCATTTGAATGATGATCTGAAAAGTGTGATTTGGGACACGATTTGGACTGTGAGGATCCAAACTCACTCCTACTGTCTGAACACACTTTGTATGTGGGCTCCTTCTCTTTGTCATTGTGGCCATGCCTCCCCCCCCAAAAAAAAAAAAGAAAAGAAAAAGAACAAGAAATAATAATCTCTTCCTTACTACGGTGTTGCAACTTTCCCCACTCCCTCTGAGATTCTTGAATTCCCAAGAACTCTTTGTACAAGGCCCACCTGGTTCCTGGAGGAAATGGGTTGAAAGCCACATACAAACAAGGGCTCCATTTATCAACTTTCCCATGTTTGAAACGCGCTTCAATACCCACTATCAAAATGCATAATTTGCAAACACCTTTCGGATTGCATTTCTCAAGTTGTTGCATTAATCAACTCTATCATGAGTTAATTGGGAGGCTTCATCACTGCGCAGCTCCATTGTGCTGTTTGACGCGAGGAGCAGAGATGTGTATTTGGCAGTGGTTGGCATGGGCAGGTCCAAGTGAGAAACATGTTTCAAAATGACTTTACATTTGGTTTCTTGGTTTCATGAATCTTCACTTCTCTCTCCTATCTCCATGATTTTCCAACATTCAACTCCTCCCTCTTCCTCTTCCCCTCTATTTCATCTTTTTCCTTCCAACTTACTTGATTCTCACTCTATTCTTCCTTACCACTCTCTCTGTTCTTTCTCTACTGTCTCCACTAGTGCAACTTCAACCTCTAGCCCATTACTGTCTCCCACTCTTCACTTTTTGCCCTCCTTACAACCCCCATATGTCGCTTCCCTCTTCAATTCTCCCCTTTCTAGGCTCTTCTCCTGCCAAACAACGATCCGGTTAAGGACTACATACACATGGTGTCACCGCAAATCTTTCTCCCTCATTTACTTCACCATGCAAACCTTCAAACAACACATGACTTTACATTTATCTACTCTACAGAAATGAGTTTGTTGCTCAAACATGTTTGCGATCACACGTTTCAGTGTTTCAGAAACGTGTTTCTAACCCCGTAATCAAACCAGCTTCGTATTTATCGGCTGCCCAAATCTCACTGAAAGTTATGTGGAAACCTTAATTCTGTGCCAGAAGTGAGTTGATATGAAAGTGCACCTCAAATTAAGCCACTGTTCCCCCCTCCAGTAGACAGCAGTTATTTTATAGCAAAACAAAACTATAATTATGGGGGGGGGGGGGCACTCTGTTCTAATGTCTTTTGCAAACAAAAAGGAGCAAGAATTAATATTTACTGCCAGTAGAGTGCATGTAATTAATGTCCTTCTGGTACTAACCTGACAGTTTTACACCTGAGCACTGATTATGAAATCTTTGGATGTGTTATCCCTGGTGCAACATCAAAATATGATTGGAAGTTATTTACTGATGGTTCATGTGATGGTCCCATTATAAATTACCTCCTTGTAATTGTTTCATGTCAGTCCGATATTGTTTGTAGATGTCAGTGAAGACTAAGGTCTTCTTTTAAACAATTAAAACAATTTCTGTTTTCATAACTTCATGCTTTTGTCTTGTAACATCTTTTCTCTCTTGATCCATGGGATCTCTGATTAATAGTCAAATCTGACTACAAAAGTCAGAACCGCAGATAATTTTATCATTAATTTCCTTACTTCATGCCCCATGCTGTTCCTGATTATGGCATCAATTTTAGGCCTAATTCCAACAGGCACAGGGTAGGAACATGGGAAATTCTCCCAAGGTCGAATCAATGAAGTAATTATGGAGAGATACACGGTTGGCAATAGAAGCGCTGTACAAATTGGACACTGTCCACTTCCAAAATCTTGAGGGGAGGCTGAACTCAGTCTACCCAGAGAACACTTCCCCCCCCCCCTTATATCATACAGATCATGTCTGAGAAAGTTAGCATGAAGATTTTTTTTTGTGTGTTCCATCACATTACCTGACTTAGCTGTATAATGTATAAGAGAGAACTCATGCAACTGAGAATACTGTTTTCTTTATCATTATGGAAGTTTGAAAAAGTCCACATGCAGATTTGGCTTTTTATCACGTCATTTGCTATCAATTGAGATGTGACGTAAGAGAGGAAAATGTTTCAATGTGTTAACCTCACTCCCTGTGAGTTTGTCCTGCAGTAGAAAGACTGAGAGGCAATTATTTCTCCTCACCTGAGAAAGCATTGCTCGGGGCCCCAACAGACAAGGGTCCATCATGATAGATAGTTGGGAGATGAGTTCTGAAGTAGAGGTTGCTATCTTTGAAGGCTGGAGCAGCAGGTGCTGCAAAACTGGAATTTCATCGCATGCAGGCCTAGAAATGTCAGGCAACTAATAATGAGAGTTCTTTCTACAACTTCTGCCCTTGCCGAGGAAGTTGGATCCTAATTGGCTGAATGATAATGTTAATTACAGTTCCGGTTTCAGCAGAGGGAGCTCGAAATGAAAGTGAACATTGAAACCAGGAGAACGTGTTCGTGTGGTGTGGGTCACAAAAGAATATCGGAAACTAGTGACCATATGAAGCAACTATCATAAAAGAAAAACCATATCCCACCAACAACTGTTTTAATCCTCCATATACAACTGGTTTTGCTTCTGCATGCATTTTAATGTTTGTGCATGTTTTTGCACATTTTGCTATACATTGTGTGTTTTGTATTATCTATAAGTGCAAGTGAACTTTCTAACTTCATTAGATTTGTATTTTTTCTTTCCTCATTGCACCATCTTGTTATACACTGCTGCCTATCTGAAGTCAATAGTCTGCAAAATTGCAACTACTACGCAGACCTAAATCTCAAATAATTTCTTCAAGGCTAGTACGCTGGTTTTGATGTCCTTATCTACAAATCACATTATTCTAATAGCTCTACTTTTAAAATTGGTGCAAAGACTGAGTTTCCCATGCCTGTATGCCCTTTATTACATCCAGCATCAGAAAAAATTTAGTGTTGAACCCAACAAAGTACACCTGACAAGGAATTAAGTGGATTGCCCCTCACTATAATGTAATAATATGTTCCTTTCTTTCCAATTGCTTCTTGACGAGCCCGTTGATTGTCATTTACAAAAATAAGTGCATATATTGGTCAGGTTGTATGTGCCAGTTTGTTTGAGTAAACTTTTCAGTAGATCAGGTACAAAAACTTGTACTGATCTAATAAGTGGCTACATTGCGATGCCTTACAATTTATTAGTGTCAACTTCCGCTTGTTTGGCCTACTTGAAGGGGAAGTTTCCACAATGTACAATGTGGATGGAGTGAATGCTGTAACATCAGTAGAACACACCATTGAAGTTTGAGAGAAATTAGACAATCCGTTCAAAACATATGGAGTTTTAAAATTTCGGCCACCATTGCTGGATGAGAAGACTACATCACTTCATCACTTCATTGCAGAGCAACGATTTAAAGAAAATATGAAGATAATTCCACGAAGTTTCACTTGTATGAAAAGTACATGTACATGTTCCTTTGACTTGTCACTGACGTATGTTAAGGATTGTAGCATTCCCCAACTGTAAGAAGTACTGTTAGTCAATTGCTCGTGCATTATTATCTTAAAAATTTTATTTAAAAAACTTCTCATATCTTTTCTTTATGTAGTTGTTCTGCCATGACATCACAAACTGTAGTAGTCTTTTCATCCAGTTATGGCCGCATTTCGACTTTATTCATAACATTTGAATGGATTGTCTAAATTCCTAAAACTTTGTGTTCCACTAATCAGTATGAAACGCTGTCACTGATTTCCCTATGAACAATATAAATTCTGGAAAAAATTTGTTTGACATGCATGTGTGCTATATGTTTCAGGATGTCGTCTATTGTTTAAGGGGTAGATTGATCAACTTGTTGCCAAGATTACCTGTACTTTTGATGTATTAGTATTGGTTAAGGAGGGGATTCAGCTTTAAACTTTTTGCCAGATATTTAGAAACCACTTTATAAAGCGTTACAATGCATACAATTCTAAGAGGAATTCAATTTTATTTGATAAAATTTGGTTTTTAAATGGCTGAGATATCCAAAAACAATGTAAAACAAAGCAATCCTAATAAAAAGTAGGTCCCACTTTGTATTAGGATCGCTTTGTTTTGGATGTCTTGGCCATTTCAAAGCCTATTTTCACTATTAGAATAAACTTTGAATTTCTCTCACAATTATAAGCTCGTTTATGGTTCATAAGATGTTTCTCAGTATCTCAACAACAAAAAAAATCATCGAAAAAATGTCAGAAACCAGAAGCCCTATCTCAAATGAAACTACACCCTCCCTTTAAGATGGTTTAAATGTATGCATGTATATATTACTTTGATATTTCTAGATTACTAAGTGTAGTACCATATCCTATATACTCCATGTGACTGCATTGGAGGGTTGATGATGACCTAGCTGCTCTCGACTGGTAATGTGTTGCTACCAGCATCTGCAACTTTCGGTTGGCCTGGGCCCCGTTTTATCAAAAGATATAATCAATTATAAATTTCCTTGCCACACAGGCTGCCATAGACTTATGATAGAAATCAACTTTATAATCAATTATAACTCTTCATAAAACAGGGCCTTGTCACACCACTACTTGCACCATTAGCAGGCATGCTTGATTTTACTTGCAAGATGCACTGATGCATTCCCAAGTTTAATATAGTGTGCAATTTGCTCTGTGCACTCACACTTGAATGATGAAATTGATCCAGGAAAAGACATGCTCACATTCTATCAGTCATGTACTTTGTATTGTTTGATTCATTTGCCGACTTCTGAGTGGCGGACTATTTTCGAATGGACTCACTTGTTGTTCTTGTGAAGCTACACTGAAGTGGCTCAATTTTCTATTTATGCATTTGTCAGGAATGCCAGGCATTTGTTATAACTACATGTGACAGCTTTACAAGACAGATGTCACTGACTAAATGGTTTATATAACACTCTTCTGCAGCTGTAAATATAATGAGTTAATGCAGGAGGACGCAAACATGCAAATATTTTACCGTACAGGTGTTATTAGC